>NC_140137.1:10788541-11205972 GCF_964035555.1 Netta rufina
GAAGCTGATCTCTCTGAAAACTAACCCAGCAGGAAGGGAAAAGGCAAACAAGTAGCTTCTCAACGCATCAGTTCCTTGCCTTGGCTGATGCTCATGCCAACAGGAGGAAGAAAGTAAGGACAGGAGTGGGGACGAAGTGGAAATGCCCCTTTTCCTGGCAGCTTGAACCAGAATCAACTCAGTTACAAAACCACTCATCCCTCAGCCTCTTCTGTCTGCCCCGAGAGAGCCAGCAGCTGGACTGAGGAGCACGGGGAGCACCTTCCCCCCCAGTGAAGTACCACTCTCTTTGCTCAGTGGCAGCACTGGGAAGTGAATTGGTGAGCACAGTGCTGTCCCATACCTCTAGTCTCTGGCACAGCTTGCGTGGAGCCGTGCAGCTAAGGAGGAGGATGCCCACGATCTCCACTGATTGCTCCACAGCTCCAGCAGTCCCACAGGGTCTGGGGAGGAGTCGTGGGGGTGGTGAGAGCCCAGGCTCCCACACAGACCTGGCTTTCTGCTTCCCCCTCGCTCTCCTCCGGTGTCTTCTTGTTCCTCCCCTCCGTGTGCTGCAGCCCAAACCCCAGACAATGACTGGAGGAAACCTCTGGCTGCATAGTTCTCATTCCTGGGCTGAGATGCGTGCGGCTTTGCCCTGGGTGGACAGAACTCGTGCTGGGGAATGAATTCAGTCAGAGGTGGGATTTCTGATTCTGACCTCTCGTTTTTAATGGTAGGCTGTACCTGGCATGGCCTTGCTGTGAAATAATTTCTGTGCTTCTATAAAAGTTTTTTTTTTTTTTTTTTTTTAGTGCCACAAGCACGGGGATGGTTTTCTAAGGGAAAGTGCACAGCTGAGGCCTTAATTTCTTCTGAGTGAGCAAACAGCAAATGTGCTGCTTTGAAATGTCACCGGTTCCCCTATCAGGAATAAAAAGAAACAAATCCGGGGTGGGTGACAGAAGAAAATCACAGATCTTCAAACTCTTTTCATCTCTTGTGAAAAAAAATAAAAGTACCTCCAGAAGTTAGCACGAGGGCTAATAAAGCTGTGCTTGAAACAGCCGTGCAAGAAAACACCGATGATTTAATGCGCTACAGGAAATCCTTTTTCCTGCTGCTGGGAAAAAAAAAATAGGGAGTGCGAAACAGATAACTGTGCTGCATGCACTTCTCAGTAATTGGGATGTGCGAGGACACTTCCCATCCTCGTTCTGGCAGTGGGATTTATCCCAAATGACTCCCCCTGGTTATGTGCTTATGTGGCAGGTGATGTTCCTGGGTGTCTGCTGGTAAAACCCAAGGGAAAGGGGGAGTTACTGCATGGTGCTGCCGCAGGGCTTGTCCTCACCGCCCTGCTGCTTGCTGGGGGTGGCCTTGCTCCGAGCTGTGCCCTGCCTGAAGGGATGGAGAGCCAAAGAGAGGTTTTGTTATCTCCTGAACCCATGGCTGGGGTCTGGGTAGGATCTTGTCATGTGGGCCTGCAGCACCTGCTGGCCGAAAGATGGTCTGGACGCACTGCTACAGCAGAAGTAAAAACCACCCCTCCTCACCCCAAGATAAAAAATAAAATAAAATAGGCTTAAGTGTTCTCCGTATTGGTGAACACACCCTTTATTTTAATATCTCTCAGGAAAAAATGTATATGGGAAAGGCAGCTTTTCTATACTTCCCCTGAAAGCCCCCAAAACGAGCTCGTTGTGTGCAGAGGGTCGCAGAGGACAGGGTTTGTGTGCGCACAGCAAAGAGCAGCAAGCCCTGCCTGAAGTTTTGCCCTTACAGATTGAGATGTTTCCTCGCTCCTTCATTAAATTACCCAGGGCTTGTGGGCCTGGGAGGCTTGGGCTGGATGCTCGATGGGACCAGATGTTCTTCCAAATTTTCCAGGACGTTTGGTTTCAGATTGAACCAGGAATAGCTCAAGAACAATCGGTCACAGAGGCTGGCACCTCCCGGCCCTGGCCCCAGCCCCAGTGCAGGCTGAGGCTGCGGTGAAGTGAGCTGGGATCTTCTGGGCCTTGAAAAAGGGCTTTTAGCCATGGGCCAGAGCCTGGAGGGGCTGTGCCAGTAATTCTCCATCCTGGCTTTAGTAACTGGAGTTCCTGTGGGGCTGTGCTTTTTTTTTTTTCATGCCTGATGCCAGCAGCCTGTAGTGGTCATGCAAAAGTGTTTCAGGTCAGTGGGTGGCTAACAGATACCTTCAGTGGATAAACACCTCTAGAAGAAACTGCCCTTTGGGATAAAGGGGGCATTTAACATGCTACACAAGGTGGGGGGGAGCAAATGTAAGGCTGTAGCTTCCATTGTCCATCAGGGCTGCAGGTTATTCACCCATGCCTTGTTCATTTGGGTTTCTGCAGTACTGCAGCTCATCAACCACCAGTCTAAAAAACTAATGAGGGTGTATTATCGGCACCAGCTGCAGTGACTGCCACGTGGATAGACCCACACAGGCTTTTTCTTCATTGGATTTTGATGCCTCCCTCCACTCTGGGTTACCTTTATGCAGTGCAAGGTGCAACGCAATGTTTCTCTGGTCCTCCAGGCTCTGATTAAAGGATATTGTCCTACAGCATGGTGTCACCAGACCAGAATATCTTCCATAATAGCCAAGCATTTTTATCAGCCTTCCGAAAGCTTTTGGGGCTGAAACACCAGAGCTGTCCTTTTTCCCATATTTTTTTTCCCAAGCATATATGGCTAAGCCAGGTTCACACTGGCTGGTGCAGGGGGCTATATCCATTTCTCTGAGCCACAAAAGCTGCTTCCCTCCCCGAAGAGCTTTGCTAGAGGAGAAGCTGGCTGCGTTTCCAGCCTTCATCTCCCCTGGGATCCCTGGCAGAGGGGTTGGGGTAGACCTTGTGCTCTGGCCATGCCCACTCCAGCCTGCTCCATCTGCTTTGGGACCGCGTGCGCGACCAGTCCGCACCAGAGGGGAGGTTGAGGCTGCCACAGACTGTTCATTTCGGCAGCTTTCTTTTTTTACCCTCCTTTGTTAGCGCTGGGAGCCCTGCACCCTGGCTCCCATTAGCAGAAGCTGGCACAAATTAAAACCAAATTTAGCCTCGGTGTCTGCGCTCTCGGTGAATTTCGCCTCGGCTGATTATTTTTATGGCTTGTTGACAAAGCGGTACGTGTGTGCGGGGAGGCTACTGCGGGTGCCTGCAAAATGCCAAATGAGCCACTCTGGGAATGCTGAAGCCCTCACACATCCCTCGGTGGGCACACACGGGACACGCTCCCGTGCCCGTGCTTGCGAGGCAGCAGGGCCGGAACGGGTCATCCGCCGCGATTATTTGTCTCAGTAAATGATTTTCTTTCTTTTTCTTTTTCCTGGTGCGCGTGTTCTGGCTGCTTTGTCGTGATAACTGCATCTGCTGCTGCAGGCTCATCACCAGCAGCCCCCCCTCGCCCCCTCCTCCGAGTTGCCAGGCAGCGGGCGGCTGGCTGCGGCGCCCATTGGGAACCCATTACTCACCCCTTCGGGTGCTGGGGATTATTCACGTTCCGCTGCCGGTATTTACGGCCACAGCTGCCAAAACGGTGTTTGCAAATGTCTGCTGATTTGATTAGCCAGTTTAGCCCTCGTAGCTTCTCGGGGGCAGGATCTGGCCGTAAAATCGCTGTCTGCTGCGTGTGACTCGCTAATGGCGTGTCACATGAGAGCACGAGCCTCGGCGTGGTGCAGGGGCCGGCAGGGACCATATGGCCAGCCGACGGCCCCTTCACCATCTCCAGGAAATGTTATACCCTCTCTAACAGCACGGCAAAGGATTATCAGCTCTGGCAGACCACGTAACCACCCGTTCACCTGAACGACACACCAGCAAGCTGACAAAACCCGGTGCCACTGGGCGCGTGGGTTCCTTGCCATGCGGCGTTGCTCTGAGGCTGCCCTGCCCCTGGCAGAGCTGTTTGGAGCAGGGCAGCAGCCCCTGGAGTTGTGCTGCTGTGGTTATACCCAACCTGCTTGGTTTTTGTTTCCCTTGGCTGCCCCGTGAGCAATAGATGCAAGCCCTGGTTGCACTTTGGACCTTTTCTTGAGGCTGATGCGTTTGGGGACAGCTCACCCAGCTCATCAGCGGGCTTTCTGTGGGTGCTGGAGCTTTCTCAGCCACAGCAGAAATAAGCTCACTCCACCTTAAAATCCAGACTGTTGCCATTAAAAAAAAAAAAAAATAAAAAGCCTAAAACCTTGTTTTCCCCCAGAGAGCTTTCTAAATCACTACCTCCACTATAGATATGTTTTAACCAGCTGTGTAATTCTGAAGCCTCTCTGGATGAAAAGGAAGCATTAGTTTATCAAAAACAAGTACTGTGATGTGCTCTTAATATTTTTAGGGCTACTCTTGCGGTGGCAATGTATCAGTTCAACCTCTTCTGGTGGTGGTTTGTGCAGCCTGGAGTGGGGAAGCGGCCCCGTGGTGGCTGTGCAGACATATCCTCCAGCTGAACTCCCTCCCTTTAACAGTGCCCGCTCTGTAGCCTGCCGTCTACCATCCCCTGCCAACGCCACCATCTCAAAGAATCCTTTCAGAGACCGTTTCCTCATTTTCTTCCGAACAATCCTTTTTTTTTTTTTTTTTTTAATGTCTGCTCGGACAAGTGCACTCACACGCTGCCGTGCCCCAGGTTTTTTCCTTGGTTTCTTTGAGCTCGTTCCTCTTCCTCCCCTCGTCCCCCAGGCCTTCCAATTTCTTTTTAATGTTCTTTTGGCCTCTTTCCTGAAGAGTGCTGCATGCATTATGCTGCCTGTGGCCCTATCCAGGCGGTCTTTGAGCAGGGTTAAAGCAGTTTCTCAGCTGGGGTGTCAGGATCGGGGTCTCTCTGGCTGCAAGGCATCGGCACTACGGCTCCTGCTGCTCCCAGGTGGGACTGCGAGTGCCAGGGGACTAAAGCCAGGGTCTGCTTGTGATGTGGGTGGGGTTGGCTTCTCTGGCTCCTCTCTCTCTCTTCTATCATTAAGTGAATTGTAAATGAGTGCCAAGCCCTGTGCCTGGAGCCCCTGGATGCATTTCTAGGAGACGCTGGCAGGGCCAGGAGAAGTGGTGATGGCCAGGTCTGCTGGTGCCACTTGTTTTCCTGTACAACTACCAGAATTTACCACCCTGAGCTTATTCCTCTGGCTCCTGTAGTGAGCTGGGGCTGGCTTTGGGAGCAACACTGAATTGAGGAGCGAAGCAATGTCCCCCCAAACCCCAATTCCCCACAGCCAGATGAATCTCAAGGCTTCACATCCCACCCCATCACGGTCCCCCAGCGGGTCCCCGGGCAGCAGAGGGATGTCCCTCGGAAAGGGAGCAAGAGCATCATTGCAGAGGGGGAATGGTCCCTGCGTAGTGCTGAGGTGGTGCCCATGTGAAACAGGTCCTGGCTCTCCACTGTGGGGTCTGTATGGGGTGGTGGGGAGAGACAGAAGGGGAGAGAGGTCAGGGAGAACCAGCACCTCGTTACATTTTGGGAGAGGGCAGCAGAGGAAAGGGGAGCAGGTGTTTGTAGTGGAAATGAGTTCATTAGCAGTCAGTGTTTGGGTTTAGGAGGGCTGTTCTAAGAGAAGGAAGGTCTTGTAATGAGTCTGTATTGCTTTAAGCACTGAATTGTTTAAAAATGTTTAATATTTTGGGGTGGATGCACAGCTCATGAAAATGAGGAATGTCCCAGGGCTTTTAGGAAAGTACTCAGCCCTGGTGGTCATCATTTCAGTAAAAGGGCAGCTGTCATCTTCACCCCTGCAACACAGAGAGGGCATCAGCCCCGCCTTGGGCAGGAGCTGCTGCTTCAGCCCTGGCCCTGGTGGCCCTGTGGCAGTGTCCCTGTTAGAGGCAGCCCAGAGTCCCTCTGCCAACACATTGTGGTCCTCGGGATGGTGGCAGAGCTGAGGAAGTCCAGCTTTCTTCAGAGGAGGGAGCAGCTTGGTACAATCCGACAAAGGAGGGAGGGTCAGGGAAAGCCCAGGCACCCGAGTGCTCCCGCTCTGAGAGGTGTTGCTGGGGGATTTAACAACAAAAAATGAGGGGGAATACGGTAGTGTCTGTGCCCAGTTCAGTTCTTCAGCTGTCTATCAACGTGGAGGTTCAAACTAAAGCCACTTTCCCAGACGGCGATGTTCCCCCCTTGGGTCAGAGATCCGCACGGCAGCCGCTCTGCTGTGGCTAGAAAAACCCAGCTTGATGCCTTCATTGTGCTTCATTTCATCAAAATGTTGTGCTGCCGCTTTGCCACGAGCATTTAACACCTTGCCCAGGGCTTTGTGTTCTCTGCTCTGAACCTCAAACTGCGCGAGGGTAGAGGGCAGATTCTGGAGAAAAGCGCCCAGCTTTGCACCAGGTTTTGATCGCGCTTATCCGTTCTGCACAGATTGCTTGCCCATATGAAGCAATTCCCCGTCTTGCCCGCATTAACATTTCCTGATGAGCCAGTGTGTTAATTTTGTGCTCCGTGGCTCTGTGCTCCCAGGCTGCTGCTGGCAGTGCGGCTGCCTCCCCTTCTGCCCAACAGCCCCGGCTCTCACTGGGCTCCGGGTGGAAACCAAATCCAGCCCCCTTCCCCTGCCGGGCAGGTGGCACCTCTTCTCCCTCAGATTTCATCCACGAGGAGCCTTTTGAGTTACCACCTCTTTAATTAGACGCTCGCTGACTTGGTCGAGGCATAAAAGCCCTCTTGCAGGAGCTCGCTGGCACGGCACCAAGCGGTGCCCCTCACTGGAGCTGATAAATTCAAGGCGAAGCCACCCTTTCAAGCCTCTGGAAGACTAAATACCAAGCCAAGATGCGATACTGCAAGGCCACGATAAGAAAGGGACCAAATCACAAAAGCTGATTGCATGGGAAGAGCGACGGTAGCGCGGGAGCCCTGTGCCCCAGCAGCAGCGATGCCCCGCGTGCATCTTTTGTCCGGCAAATCCTCGCAGCTCAGGTGGGAACCGCAGCTCCCCTGCACCCAGCGGGCACCACTTCCCCTCCCAGCTCTGCTGCCAGAGCAGGGATATGGGAACCGGGAGGGGGAAATGCCAGGGAAAGATCGACTCAATTAAAAATAGCGAGAAAGTCCCCAAAGCTCTGACACGGTTTTGTCAGACGGGGCTAACGACAGATGATGCTCGTGAGGATTTCTCACCCTTGGGAAACGCTTCGCGGTTTGTCATCGCTGGGTGCAGGGCAGCAGGGAAGATGCAAAGAACAGAAGAGGCCCGGGAGGAGTGGGTGTTGAGGGAGCCAGCCTCGGGCTGTTTTGTAGCAAAAAAAAAATAAATCAACATGGCAATTGTGCTAAAACTACTCTCTCTCCTGCTGTTTGCAGCCCGGACATTGCAACAGTCAGGGCAGGAAATGAAACCATCTCCCTACAGCCCGGGCCAGGGGCTTGAGTCTTGTGCCTTAGCCCTTCTCCTTTCCCCCAGATCAGGGGGCCAGAGGGAGAACCTCCTCCCTCCTCCCAGACCAGGGCACTTTGGGCTTCCTGAGCTTCCAGCTTTGCCCTGCAGCCGGGAGGGCTCTGCACTTGCTTTAAGAAAAAGGTGGAGAGCTGCATTTGCCCTCCCTTGATCCAGCAACTGGAGCTTTGAGAAGCATCCCTCCCACCCACCTGCCCCTTCGCCACACCTAAAATGTCACCAGCATTTCAGCAAGCCCACGGGGACTGGCAACATTGCTGAAGAGAAGCGGCATGGTGATGCCATGGTGATGGTTGCTACTGAAAATCCTTTGCTGGGTAGGAGCAAATGAGGAGCAATTTTTTTTTTTTCAGCGCTGCGCCCTGGGCTGGGGTGCAGCACCCGACGAGAGCAGCCCAAGTGCTGGCTGCTAACCGGAGACGTTCCGGCTCCTGTTTTCTCCCCCGCCCTGGTTGAAGGGAGCGTGCTGCTTTTTGTAACATGTGGTCAGTCCCAGCTTTTGTTCCCTGCTGAACGCCTCCGGTAAAAGCCAAACCCAGTGCCCAAAATGCTGAGCAGCCACGATCCGTATTTCAGCGCCTCTGCTCGCGCTGGGGCTGGGTTAGGCACGGCGAGCAGACACCAGGAGGTTTCCCTGCTGCTTGCTCTACTCTCCCTCTTCCCCCTGAGCCCTTGCCACCCTATTTCCATGGGGTGAGCCCAGCATTTCCAGCGCAAGATCAAGTGGCCTGGCACGTGGAGCTGAAAATCAGCCCACGCTCCGACGCAAATCTTCCTTCTCCATCGCCCGGTGCCGCTGCAGGGCTGGATTTCAGCACCGTAGGAGAGCATGGGCTGGCTTTCCTCCAGCCTGATCAATCCTCGTCCAGGTGCAGTATTTTTACCTCACCTGTTGTGCTGCTAGGAGAGCACTGAACTTAGGCAAAGTATGCTTCCGTATTGATTTACACGACAATTCAGTAACTCGGTGACTCCCTTTTGGGTCCCTTCATTCAAGCTACGTCTCTGTGCTAACGATGTCTCCTCTGCCTGGGTAACGACAAGCTTTCAGTGAAAGGTTTGGAGGAAAGATGCCTCGCATTCTTTACAGTGCATCAGGACATCTCGTCACAGCAGCCTTGGTTCTTACTAGTGCTTGACTTAAGCCATCCAGGCTCGCTTGCTGGGGGAAAATGAGGGGGCTGTTATTTATTCCTACCCATTTGTTACTAGTGGCAATGCCGATCTGGGAACGCATGGGAAGAAGGAAGCTTCAGATCTTCCTCTGCAGACATGTTGGAGCAACGAGCTCTTATCAGATCAGCAGAGCTCAGATGCTCAGGCAGAAAGATAGGCTTCCTTTGCTCTGGGCTTTTTGCATATCCTAATGAATCTCATTAGCTCGGCCCTGAAGGCAGGTCATCAAGCGAGTCCGTCCCGCCGCCCCCAACCTCAGAGGGAGCTGCAGGGTGAGGTTCATAAATCAGCACGCCCAAGGACGGCTGCGCTCCGGCCAAAACCCCACCTTCTTCTTCCCTTGCATTTTGCTGCATTTACTCATGCTCATCAGATGTAAAATGCAAAACAAGATGGAAGAGTGGAGTTCGGGGCAGACAGGATGCTGGCAAGGTCTGTGCCACGACTCCATGACTCGCACAAGCTTTGCGTTGATCTCTTGAACTTCTCTGAAATGCTGTCAGTGTCCCCAGTTCACGTACAGGATAGCCAAGGTGGGGGATTGTGCTGACCAGCCCCACATTGCTGAGCAAGCGTTGGCCTTGCACAGAGCTGGGGTTACACCCGGGGACTTGCCTCAGCCCTCTTTGTGGTACTCAGCTCCCCACAGCTAAGCCAGGGAACTGCTGTGGGCTTGCACATCTCAAAGCTCACTCCTTTTTTCTGCCCCCCTGAGATGCTCCGAGAGCACAGAGGTGGTGAAATGCCCCTGCTTTGCAGTTGCACCTCTCCGAGTTCCCCCTCCGGGCACAGGGGGGCCATGGGGAAGCCTGCAGTTTATTTCCGAGGGGTCACTGCTCCTATCACACAGCTCTCGAGCTCATTTTCTATTTTTAAGCATGCTAAAATTGCATCCGTACCACAGAGCTCGTTGGGCATTCAGGCTCCCCGCACAACAGGCAATTTGCTGTGCCAGTTCCAGCTCTGTGCGAGCTCCAAGCCCAGTCAATCAATGTTGTCTCCACAGAGCAGGAAGAAAAAAGCCACATCTATTGTACTCTGTCAGCTTCCCTAACCACTTCAAGCCATTAGCTCTGAAGGCTGTTCAGCTACATCCATATAAAATGCATCCTGCCCTTCTATTCCTGGTAATATGCTCTAGACTCATTTTTTATGCTGCTTTCAAAGTTCCCAGGCGATATATCGGTGGCAGAGACGTGCTGGCCCTTTGGTGGGCACGCTGGGAAATGTCTGAAGACAGCGAGCACCTGATTTCCCCTGTAACTCTCCCGAAATTCATGTGCCACTGCAATGAGGATGAACATGAAGCAACAACTGGACATCAGAGACTTATAGCTCTGCTCAGGGCTTTGGGAGAGGACGACCTCTGCATTCTTGCATTGTGCTTGGAGTAGGTGGGTGAGGAGGAAATAACCGTGGGTAGCTGCAAAGCTGGGCTAAGCAACCTGAAAAGGATCAGCAGAGCTCTGGAGAGAAGCAGGGAGCTGGGTCATTTCTTAGGTTCGAGGGGGGGCAGCTGGTGGTTTGTATTTATCAGTGCAGTCCCCGGGGCTGACTGCCATGTGAGCACAACATCTGGGAGATGTCTCAGCCTGGGACCTCAGCCCTGGCCACCCGTAAGGCCCAAGTGCTGTGCTGTGGGTGCCGGGGTTGGGCTCCACACTTTAGGTATGGCAGAGATGAGATGTCTTCAGGTGCTTTGGGGAGCTAAACAGCAGACAGATTTTTCTGTATAAAGCTAACTTCCCTTTTTCCTGATTGCTCTGAGCTCTTGGCTTTGAACCTGGCAGCGATCTCTCTGCTATATCGCTTGCCTTTGGAATGAACTTTCCAGGTGAATGCGAGTCCAGGAGGGAGCAGAGGGCTCCCGGTGCATCGCGCAGCACAAGCACTACCCACAGCCTGAAAACCCGTGTCAGCAGAGTGTGAATGATGCCAGGGACAAGCACTAAAGCAATTTCTGCTGCAAGGGGAAGCAGTCCAACCTGAGATTCTTTTTTTTTTTTTTTTTTTTTTTCTGTGCTATTTAAAGACAGAGCATGTGTGTGCCTCCAGGTAGATATGGGAGAACACAGCTCCGCAGGGGACCTTGCTACCACGTATCACAGCTTTTACATAGGTTTGTAGGCTTCAAGCTGGACCCCAGCTACTGCTATTCGCATTGCTACTGTTGTCATTGCACCCATCACTTGGTGTTTGTGCTGCTGCCCAGGAGGGAGAGCATGGCTTCTGTCCTGTGTGCTTACGTGGGCCTCTTGAACTTTATTTTATAATGCCTTAGGAGCCCATTAACTGCAAGCTTTGGTCATCTCGCAGCAATCCTGTGCCTGGGTAGTAGATGTCACATAATATCAGTAGATAGGGTACAATTTTAGCTTCCTAAGTCACTTTCCAAGTTGGAAATAGGCTATGAAATCCTGCGTGTAACAAGACAGCTGGGACTTACTCATCCGAGCTCTTGCAGAGGCTCTTTTGGTGCTGTGGTTTCTTTCCAGAGTGATAAAGCAGAAGTGGTCGGTTTTAATTTCATGGAAAGCCCCAGCACCCTCTTCCAGATGTACAAACTACCACGTACTACAAGGAGGCAAAAAGCGGGGCTGTAATATCCAGATCTGGGAGCACTCTCCATGTGCGTGTGCGTTGCTAACTGCGGCCTCTCCCAGCCATACCCCGCAGGTAATGGTACGCTGCTCGGCGCAATTAGTGCTTACGGCTTTGTGCATCCCAACCAGATGATGTGGCCATGCATGATTTATGCAGCACGGAGGCAGCTTTGTACGCGGCTGGGATGTGACGTTGGTGCCTCTTTATGTGCCTCCGCAGCGCAAGGCAGGAGCTTAATGAGGAGGTAATTCATGTCCTGGCTGCTCGGCCAGCTTTGCTGCCGCAGGTATCCGCGGGCCCACGGAGATGTCCCTGTGTCCTTCAGCCCTCTGCTACCCCCAGGTGACCCGAGGAGAAGGGTGCTGTGCAGGGTGCTGTGCAGGGTGCTGTGCAGGGTGCTGTTTCACACGAGGGCTGAGCTGTGCAGTGGATTCACAACCAAGCTGGGGCCAAAACCACCAGCGGTGCTGTGTGCTCTGAGCTCTCCCCGAGGGCTTCCCCCTGGATGAGGAGGCAGCCAGGCATGGCACAGCCTGAACCCTCTGCCTTGCCACTTCCAGACACGTTTCTTTCTCCTGCTCTGCTGCAGGCATTTGCCTCTGGGCTTGGCCTGGCTGGTGCTTAGCTCCTCCTCGCCAGCAAAAAGCTTGAATGAGAGCAGCAGGAAAAACCTCGCCACAGGGCTGGCTGTGCACGGGGGCAGCGTGCTTCAGGAGCTCCTCATCCCTCCAGGTGTTCAGCACACCTGGCTCTGTGTTACTGCAGTCAGCACTGACTGCAGCAGGTCCACAGACAGAGTTGACCTTGGCAAATACCGGAGTTGTTTGTTGGAGGAAAAATCCTCCTCGTTTGGCCAAGCACCACAGAATTTGGGGACAGCTTCGCCTTCTTCAGCAGCACTGCTCGTGACCACTTTTCCACCTGTGCAGGTCCTGAGTTTCCTAGGGAAAGTGGGTGACCAAAGAGGAGAAAACCTAAAGGAGTGGACTGGATAATTTATGTATCTCTGACAGCTGGGTGCATATGGATTGCTCTTTAAAGGGGAATACAGGGAATAATGGCTTGGACTCAACAATAAGGGAGATTTATCTTTTATAAAGATTGGGGATGTTGCTTTCAAATACAGTCTGGTATAGTCTTTCCCCTTTTCCCAAGCTCCCAATGCGGGTGCTCAGCACCTGGAGGCCTCTCCCTGGCCTCTCTCCTGGACTCCTCCATGAGGAATTTGATGGGGAGGTTGCTGCCTGGCTGGGATCGTGCCCAGCCTTCGGTGCCCGGGTCCCGCCGTTGTGTGGGGCTCATTGTTTCCACAGGCTGCTTTCATTCCTCCCCGTGTGCGTGCGTGTTGGAAGGCTTGCTTTGTTTTCTTTTATTTTGACACTGCTTAAAAATAAACTCCAATCTGCTAAAAATTTGGCATTTCCCTCCCGCTGGCTGGGTGCTGACACGTTCCCACAGAAGGGTTTGGATTTGGGAATTGTGCAGGAGGCAGGGTCTGAGGGGGTGAGGGTCTGGCTTTGCTCTGGGGGTGCTGAGGGTGCCCGTGGGCTCTGACAAGCATCACAGGTGAAATCCTCATCCTTCAGGTGACTGGGGATTCTCCGCAGCCCTGCTGCAGCCCTGGGGGCTTGCTGAGGTGCCTTGTGGCAGGGTTTTGGCCTGCATGGATATCAGATCTGAGTGGTTTTCCCCATTTCTGGATCAGCTGGAGCTGAGGAAGGAAGCCCTGTGCCTCCTGCCCTCACTGAGGGCTGTGGAAGCACACAAGGTATGGCAGGAATAATTGGATTAGAGCTGCTCCTGATCCACTTAGTGTGAGTATCTCTAGAGATGGAGCAGTGACACTCGTGTCCTCCTTCTCCAGTAAATACTCGAGGCCCAGTGGGACGCGGGCTGTCAGACCAGTGTAGGACACCCACAGCCTTCTTTCTGGGCTGGGACCAGCAGCGTTACAGAGAGGAAAGGCTCTGGGGTGAAACCTTGGCCGTGCAGACACCCTGCTACAAACCGCACACGCAGCGAGCCGGGCGTCCTCCGCACCGCTTCATCTCTCAGCCAGGCCAGACGAGCTGCCAGGAACCTCACATCTCACTTCCCCGAAGAGATGCATTTCCCCTGCCTGTTCCTCCTCCCAAGCAACCCCACCACTGCACACACACACATCCACACTCGCTTTTTTCTCTCTCCCTCTCCCAGCAGTGGCACAGCACAAAGCATGCAGCACCCTGCCTGCACCCTGCGCCCCGTGGGCAGCACCATCCCCAAGGGCTTGCGGGCATCGGGGCAGCACCGTCGGCCCAAAGCTGGTCTGGGAGGGAGCCCCAGCATGATGGGGAGGCTGGGAGGCAGGCGGCCATCTGAAACCCGCGTTGCCATGGCTCTGGGGAGCAGCACAAGGCTGCGTCAGGCTTGTTTTGTTCGGCTCGGCGCGGAGCCGGTAACCTCGCGCAAGGACGAGGCTTAAAACAACGCCGAGCGAATGTGCTGACAGGGGGAGAGGGATTGCAACAAAGGAAATTACTGAATTGCATCGTGCTAATCTAAGCGTTCCGGGAGAGCTTGCAGCTCAGGCTTTGGGAACAAACACCTTGTGTTCGGAGGAGACTGGTTCGGGGATTGTCAGACGGAGCACGAAGGGAGTTTGGCGTTGGCGAGAGATGCTGCATTAAGCAAACCCTTCCATCTGGCTCCAGGAGGGGAGCTAAATGCAATTAACAACAAAAGGCTCCTCCACACCATCCTACCTCCACGCAGATTTGGGATGGAAAAGCGAGCCTTTTCTTCTGCCACGGTGCATACACGGCCCTGGGTCAGAGTGCCAGCCCAGGTGACAATAAGTGCCAAATGTCGCAGTGTTCCTGAGGTGCAGACGCTCGCCCAACGGAAACTGGACCAGAGCCAAACTCATTTAGCATCAGCCATCAAACAGTCATAAGCTAGTTGTGAGCTTTGACAGGTGCATCAGGGATACTTTCGGCGAGAGAGCTGCCTGCCCCGGGCACATCTAGGGCTCTGTGGCAGCAGGGACATCTTGTCCCGCAGTGCGCAAAGCTCCCCAGACACACACACAAGTTCCTAAGAGGTGACTTGAAGGCTGAAGCCCTACCAACTGCTTCCTAGCCAGCCTCTTGTGCTGCACCTGAACGTGTATTTAGTGTGCACAGATCCAAGGCCACTTCCAGAGGTCCTTTGATGGCAGTGGGGTGACTTTAGGGGTCTGGACTGAGTCTCAGAATGGCTGAAGGAGCCGGGTGAGGTGATCTCACCAAGGTGACACAGCAGGGCTGTAGCCCAGCCAAGTATAAGCCCGGCCTCCCCCGGTGCTGCTAAATGTGTCAGCTGGCACTGTCAGCGAATGCAGAGCTATAACTCCTTGCCCTGTGCATGTGCAGTGTTTCTGAATGGTGCGTGTATGGACACTAACATCGGGCATTAGCACTATGCAAAGGGAATAAATCAGGTTTATTACTGCACATCCAAGCGAGTGTCAGCACGTTGGTTTTACTCTCCTTGTCATTTCTGGTCTTCTTTTCTACCCAGCCCCTCCTGGTGCAGCTTTCAGTGATGTATTTGGAAAACTCTCTCCTGTGCACATGCTGTTGATCGACCTTAGCAGGCAAAACTGAACGGTGTTGGTTCAGTGCTCGGTGGGAAACCACTGCGGATATCACCACTGGCAGGTTAGAGGATGTTCTGAAATGGGCAGTGTTTGCATGAGCACGCTAGGAAAATATTGACATTAACTGATTGAAAAAGACGTGTAAATCTTTGGTGATGGTGCCCGGCTAGGACTTAGCGTGTTTGCGCTGCGGTGGTTACTAAATATAACGTCCTGGTACAGAATCGGGGCTGCTTCCTGACCGAGACCCTCGTGCAAAGCCAGGAAACAGCACTTGGGGCTGAGTGAGGAGACGCCAGGGTTAAGGGAGAGAAGAAGGGGAAGCTTTGGGGAAGTTTACGCTGCCCTTAATTCAAGTCAGCTCAGCTGCGATCCTCAAACCCGCTTCGGAGCTGCTCCAAGGCCTCGGTGCTGTCGGGAGCCAGGAGCGGAGGGAAGCAGGCGTGTTTGAGGGGCCCTCCCCTGGCGCAGGCACCTGCTGCCGGGCTGCAAGTAGGGCAGCTTGGAGGAGAGGGGAAGGAAACCACGGCGCTGCCTGCCAGCACCAGGGCTGCCCGAGCTGCAGGCTGAGCAACTGCCAGAGGGAAAAGGGGGGAGCGCGGCGACGGCATCGCCACCGGATCCCCGGCGTTAGCTGGAGGAAACTGAAGCCCTATTTCCACTAGGCTCAGGGCTGATGACTGGAAAAAGTGTTTCTCTGTTTACAGGAATCTGAAACCTTGTAATTCTCCTCTGCTTTCCCTCCCCCTCGCCCTCGCTCTTTCCCCTGCAGCCAGCCAATCGCTCGCGGATGCACTTGGAAAGGAGGGTTTATTCCAACTCGAAACCTCTGCAATTTAATAAGAAAAACAATTTAGGAACAATAGAAACCGCAGCAGCACGATAAACAAAATATGGAATGAGTCCAAGGCTGGAAAAATTTGGACAAAGTGCCCTGAAATCAGACATTGGTGTCCCCAGGCCTGGCGAGGAGAGGACAGGCACCTGATATCCGCAGCATCGGGGCCAGGGCAGAGCTGTCCTGCATCCTCCCTCCTGCACCGCCTGTCCCCAGCAGTGCCTGCACCCGAACCTGCAGAGGGTGACTTGTTCCCCTGTGAAGATCTCATCCTGATCCCTAACTGAGGCTGGTTTAATGCCAGGAACACGAGTGCTGTGTCCCTGCTCCTGCTGGTGTGGGCTGAAATGTGGGGTGCTGCTGTTGGCGTTTGCAGGGTGCGCAGGCAGGGACTGTGTGCCCTCCCCGTGGTGAGCCTCTATTATCACAATAAAATTCCTAGGAAGGTCTGGATTCAAGAAGAATTCAGATCCTACATAAAAACCTGGCTTCTCTTTGTCTTTATGGATTTGTTTCTAGGTCGCTCTCTTCGGCTGGGCTCTTGCCTCCTTTCTCTGTTCCTTGGCTTTCCAGAGAGGTGGCTGCGGCTCCGCTCCAGAGGAAATTTCCTGAAATCATATTAAATCGTATTAACCAGAGGAAGAGCTTATCTTCCTCTTTTTATAGCTGTAAAGCTAGCAGTGTTTAGCTAGATTTAGGGAAGGGATAGAAACGGTCAGTGAAACAGGAGGAGGACGTGTGGAGAGGCTTCTCCAAGTCACTCGTGGGCTGCAGCTCTGCACGTTAACTCTCCCTGCTTTGGGTAGGAGTTTTGGTACAGCAGGGGCTGGATTCACAGGCATTTGAGATTCAGGAGGCGTTCTCTCTGAAGCACCAAAATCCAGTAATTCAGAGGCAAGCCTTCAGCTTGCTTCCCCTCTGCACGTGATGTGTGTTATCTTTATTATTACTTGTCAGGCCCGCATCTCGTACGCTGTCGTGATTTAATGTCTCAATGCAAACACGTGGCTGGTATTGCTTCTAGCTGACTTGTTTCCTGTTTTGCCTCTCGTGTCCTTCTGTTTGCTCACCAGCACACAAAAAAAGGACCAAAGTTCGTAAGTGCTGGCTGGAGAGCCGCGCTATGGAAGCCGTGGCCATGCTTTGGGAATTGTTTGCAATTGCAAGCACAAAACTGAAAGCCCAAAATGCTGCTCGTTGACATTTTTTCCCTTTTCTGCAATCCTGTTGTGAATTGTTTTTGTAGGCTGGTGCTGGGTTAACCAGCAGTGTCAGCCCCTTGTTGCCAGAGGCCAGCAGTTCTCGCACCCAGCTGAAGGTGGTCGTGAAGAAGGACAGAAGGCTCCGGCAGCTCAATAGGAATTTTCCTTCCTCAGACTTTCCCCTATTTCAAAACAGATTGTGTTAAACCTTTAGTATTAATTGGGGATCACGTGTGTTCGAATACCACAGATGCATTATTTACCAGCAGAAAATTCTGGCAGGTCTGAAAATACCCTGAGATACTAAGTGAAGCAGGAAACTTCTGAATTATTCACAACTTGGATAGGCAGCAATCATTTGCTGGTATTGTAGCAAGTTTATGATTTTAAATTATTATTTTCTGGTGCTTTCTTGTTTGCACACCCATACCTTTTTATGCCTTTTTTCTTTTCTTTTTTTTCTTTTTTTTTTTTCTCCCCATCCTTGTGTTCAGCAGTGATTTCTAAACTTTTGCAGATGTGGGTATTTTCGGAGCCCCCTCCCCTCTTTAGACAGATTGCTCAGGAAGGAGCAGTCAGTTTCCATGCAATATTTTTTTTGCCATTTGACTTGAGCAATTTCTGTAGGTTGGCATAGGCAAAGTGCAAACAAAGAGGTGCTCCCTTCCTCCCCCCCAGACAAGCAGGAGGGAATTGCCCTTTGTCAGTCCAGTTTTGTACTTTGGGGCCCTGGTGTTGCAAGACTTCTTCTGAGAGATTTTCTTTCCTCTTTCCCTTTAAATCTTGTAAATAGGCTCCTCTGCTCCTTAGGTAATTGCAGTTATTTTTGGAGCAGTGAATTCACATTAAGGCAGAAAGTATTTACTGCAAAAGGCGTCAGAGCAGGTAAAGACATTCCTGCACTGTGGAGAGCATCGCTGGGCTGCAGCCACCCCCATCCAGGACTCTTTTTTTTGGGTGCCCCAGATTTGTCCCTGCATGGAAGAGCTACACGTCCCATGGACAGAATCACAGAATCTCTGACCTGTGGCCCTTCCTGGAGCAGAAATCCTAAGGAAGCGTGTGCCAGGGGCATCAGCACTTCTCCAGAGCCTGGGGGTGAAGAGGAGAGCTGGCCCTGCCAGGTGGCACATGGCTCTTCCCAAAGGATCGGGATCTCTTTTTAATCCTCTCTCAGTAGCCTGATCTCCCCTCCCAGCCACACTGTAGGGACAGATTTGCTCTGTTTCTGTGCCGGCGTATCCCTCCATAATCTCTCCGCTTCATTTTTCATGGATTTAAAAAGTGAATGTGATGGGGGAAGAACTGCTGTTGTCACAGCTCTGTACACTGAACTCAAAAGAAAAAATTAAAAAACAAAACAACAATAAAATAATAAAACACCCACCCTATTGTCATTAGAGAAGAGCTGAGGGAGCACTGTCTGGATTGAGTTGGATCAGTCTGGGTGCTAGGATTCAGCATTTGGTGCAGAGCAAGGGCTGAGCCTCTTGTTTCGCAGCTGTGCTGTCCCACACGCTGTTATCCTGGGAATTCAGCTCTGGACAACAAACGCCTTATCAGGATTGCTGTAGCCTCCAGAGAGCTTCTACAGTTTTAGCTGAGTTTTTGAGAGAAGTGCTTTTAAGATAACTTCCACATCTGAGCTTTTTTTCCAGAAAATTACGGAATAGTGGAGGTTGGAAGGGACCTCTGGAGGTCAGCTCATCCAACCTGCTGTTCAGAGCAAGGTCAGCTTCAAAGTTAGATCAGGTTACTCAGGACCTTGCCCAGTCAAGTTTGAATACTGCCAAGGATGGAGCTTGAACAGGCACTCTGGGCAGCATAAACACCCTCGTGAATTTTTTTCTGATAGTCAGTCTGAATTGTCCTTACTGTAACTTATGGCTGGTTCCTCTTCTCTGTCTGCTGGGCATCTCTGAGAGCAGTCAGGCTTTGTTTTCCTATTCCTCTCTTTAGCTTGTGGAAGACTGCAATCACTCCCCTGACCCCCTCTTTCCCTGAACTATTTCTTTTGAATGCTAAAAACCACTGGGTGCTCTCAGCCCGTGCTTGTGTGTTGTGTGTCCTGGCCCCCAAAGTCCCCATGCCAATTCCTCTCTGCTCCTGGGATCCCCAGCCTGGACCCAGCACTCAGACACAGCCTCACAGGTGCCTTTGGCCGGCTTGCTCATGCCAGTACAACCCAGTAAATGGTTAAACTTCATGGCTGCAAGGGCACGTGGCTAATCTGCGTTTAACTTGATAGCCATCAGCACGCCACGTAGCCAGGCAGACCCCAGCCTGCCTGAAATAACTCTCCGCTGGTGTCACATTGGTCATGGGTGCACCGGGAGGTGACCCTGGGTTTGAGATTGTATGGCCGGTGGAGCTGGGAAGTTTATATTTGAGGGTTCATGTGATGGCTCTTCACGTGGTCAGGCCAGGAGGTTTCCTCCAGTGCCAGTAAAGATCACAGATATGTGTAGTCACTGCAGAGGGAACAGGAACGAAAACTGGGCTGAAGCTAGATACGGCCTTGTGGCTGCTGCTGTCTCAGGCTGAGAGGTTGCTGTCCCCTTGGATGTACCAGCGGAGCTGCAAATGTAATTGCTTCCCAGCCCTGTTCTGTCAAAATATTTGGGGTTAGTTTAAATGCAGGGAGGGAGATGATGATGTTTGTGGAAAGGAGACAAACAGACTGTAGTCAGCCCGGGGATGGTAACCTCTCTGCAGCTGCAGGCAAGGAAAAGGACAATATTTTGACAGTGATATTTCTGACGTGCTCCTGTTTCTGCAATGACACAGATCCTCTGTCTGCACCAGGTGCCTGCAAGCCGCATCCGTGGGGCTTCCAGTCCCAGTGATGAGGGAGCAGCACCCTGAGCGTACCCATGCCTCTGGGGCTGCACCAGGAGGGAGCAGGGCAGCCCCCAGCCCTGGGTAACACCAACCCACAGACCTGGCAGAGCAGCAGGGCCTTCCCTGAAAAATATGGCAGCATTGGGAAAAACAGGGTTCAAGGCACTAGTGATATCATGGGAAGTGTCTTACACATCGCAGGTATCCATAGGGTCCTGCTTCTTCCCATGTCGAGACTTTGAAGAGGCAATTCACAAGCACAGGCGGTGGGGGAAGCCGGGTCCCACTGCTTTTTGAAGGGCACATAATTCCCTTGGGCATCTTTGAAAAAAAAAACCACAAAACGTTAATTAAATTAAGCTTGCAAGTGAAAACTTCGGTGGAATGAAGGATTGTTGTGGCTGCCCGGGTATACTGCTTAATTGCACAGAAAATTGTCACTTTGTTTAGCTTTTGCATGTAGACCTGGAGTAGGAGGGGTGCATTTGTGTGCCTGAAACGTCAGCATCAGATCTCTTTATTGGTCCACGGCTCGTTCTGGGATTACAGTATATTTTGGGATGTGATGCTGTGAATAGAAGGCAGCTCAGGGCAGTGTTTTATGTAAGGTAGCGCTCTGCACTATTTTTAAATTTTTATGATATGGCAGCCTTGTTCTAGTATTTTAATAAAATGAGACATGCTCTTCCTTTTCTACAACAGCAGCAAAATCTGGTCTAGGGCTGCCCTGTTTGACAGCTTGTGGCAGGATTATAAAAAAAATAAAGAGTTTATTCTGGGGCTATATATAAATGTTATATGTGGGTGGAGGCTGGACAGAATTGTCTCAAGGGTCACATTCAGTAAAAAGAGCACCCTTTGCACAACCTTTTCGTACAGATGCTGGCTGTCAGTACCATAAGGCTCTTAGTTTCCTTTTTTTTTTTTTTTTTTTTTTTCTCTCTCTCAATTCTTTCTTTCTTACTCAATACATTTAACGTTCACAAAATGGAAGCAGGGTTGGAACAGCCTGGAGCCTGGCAGCCCATCACAGGTTCACTGCACACCTGTGGGTTGGGTATCTGTGTCTCAGCATCCTGTGTCCCTTCACCTCGAGTATTTCCTGAGAAGAGCCTGACCAATTTCTCTGCCTGACGGTGGTGAAGGCAGATGGAGATGCATGATGAGGGTTCTCTGCCTTCCTGTCCCCATTGTCGGAGTCCTCCTCATCCCATGTGGACTGTGGTGCCCACCTGGAACAGGCTGCGTGTTTTCCAAGCACCGGGCACTTTGGGGCTGGAGGATGAGATTGCTTTGTTCTCTTACTACTTCTGTCCTCAAAATTCCTTTCCAAAGGAAGCAACCCCCGTCATTTGAGCTGGTGTTGTCACTGTAATTCATTTTTTCCTCTGCCATTTCCTCAAAAGATTGTGGTGGTTTTTTTGTGACATTTTTTTTCCCCAAATTCTGCCCTCGCCATGTCTCCACACAGTCAGGCCGGGTATGTTTATGGGCCGAATTCTCCACGAGTTCCAAGTCCAGAGCCACTCTGTTGGGGTTAAAACAAACACACACTCTCTTTGATCATGTGAGCTCGAGTAAAACTTGGGCAATCTTAAAAGTTAACCGTGACTTGCTCGGGTTTTGATAGTTTAACTGTGTCTGAATGGGTTTTATCAGATTTTCCTGAATGATTCACCTCCAGGCTAAAAATAAAAAGGGAAGCACTTCAGAGTAATTTACAAAAGAAGTCTGCATCAGGGCAGGGGCAGGAGGCCAAGCATCTCCCCGCGCGTGGCTGGAGCATGGCACCGCAGCACGGGTAATTCTGTGTGAGCCTGGTGCAGGGCAGACAGGGAGACGAGAAAAACAACGAGGGGAAATGCCCGTGGCTCCTGCTCCATGTTTTTACTGTTGGAGCTGATGAGAAGAATGTACCCACCAGGGTTTTAAAAATTCAATAACATTTTTGAAAAAAACAACAACTCACTGGCATAGGGAAAGGCAAGAGAAAAAGCAAAAGACCTGCAAGAGAAGTCTGTAGTGATACCAGGAAATGCTGCTGTTGTCTTTGGGCTAAATCTATCGGAGCAGGGCACTGGAAGTCGAAGATCCATTGCTCCCCCTGCTCATTAGCTGTGTGTAGCTGTGATTAAGCTCCAGGGCTGGCCCGAGCAGCTCCGGGCTGTTCTTGTTGCCTTCCTTGAGTCAGGAGCATCGGCAGGCGGCTGAGATTCACGCATGCAGCCCGCCTTGCTGGATGCCAGGTTTCCACTATTTTTTTCCACGAAGGGGAAGATCATGCAGCCTTGTACGTCTTCTGTCTTCATTCATTTTTGCTTGGACAAAGGCAAAATTATTCAAAATGATTACTCTTATTTATTAAAGGGATGAAAATCGTTCACTAGACTAGGTTCAGAATGCAGCAGGCAGCAGTGTAAGGCATGGAGGGTACAAGCCCAGTGGACATTTTCATTTTAACAATGAAAATACGCAATCTGTCTCAGCAAAATACAGCTGCTGAGCAAATTAACTCGTGTTGAATGCTTATTGGGGGTCCATAGCTCATTCTTTTGTTCTTTCTGCTCGCCAAGTGTGTTCTTCTGACTACAAAATAATAGATTGTGGCTCTGTAGAGCCTCTCATCAGATGATCTCAAAGTACTTGGCAAACACTGGTGATTTGCTTGGGAGAGACTAATCCTTATCGTATAGCCAGGGGATGGTGCCTACCTCGAGAGCAGGGTGAAAAGGCCATGGCAGCCAAGAGGACTGCAAAATGTACGTACACAGAGCTTAGTGCACACCCGGCGCTGTTCTCCAACAGGGTACCCGGTGTCAAAGCTGCCGTATTTTTTTTTCTTTCATTTACAGTGATGTCAAGAGGATACAATCATGAAGTTTTAATTCTTTTTCCAAGTCAAGGTGCTCGCGCCCGCCCAAATATCTGGCGAGCTTCGTGGCGGGGTGTCTAAGCCCTGGCCGCCCTCCAAGCCTTTGTTGCCATGTCGCTGCTGCTCCCATGGAAAGCAGCCCCCCACCTACCAGCTGGGAATTTCCCCGACACATGGGCATTCCCGGAGTAACAGGAGGTTGGCAAGTGGTGTTGTGTTGCAGAGCTCTCCTCGTCTAAGCGATGAAGTATGTTAGGAGCGCCTGAATATTCAGTATCAAAAGGGTTTGGGCTGTAACCTCTCCATGCTCCGTCTCGTCTGTGCTGCAGTCTGTAGGAACTGTATGGAGTTAGGAAAGCCCTGGGGCTGTGGTAGTTTCAGGTTGGGACTGCAGTGGTGGCCGTGCAAGTCCCAAATTCAGGCAGAGATGGTTTTCTCTTGGTCTTCGTTGTCTTGGCTTGAAGGCTGCGGAAGGCCCAGCTGACATTGCCCTGTGTCTGCCTTTGGCTTGCAGTTTTTAGACTCCTGTTGCTGCTCTGCTATTCTTTTCAACAAGCTTTCCAACCCCAGGTTACAGAATCTCAGCATGAAATCAAGTATTTGCTCACATTTAGGTGTTTTCACATGGGCCTGGACAGAGCGCTGTTTGGAGCTGCAAAGCCGATGCTCCATTTCCAGATCTCTGAAATTTGCAGAGGGGACAAATGTAATCTTCTGCATTCAAAAATCACCCACACAGCTCCCGAGCTGGTGTAGTACTCTTCTGATGCCATCCCAGGCAGCAGAATCCTTAAATAGTCCTGAAAATACCACTGAACAACCACTTTGGAAATCCACTCTTGCAAGAATACCTGTGAATTTTGCTAACATTGGAGCTGAGCGTGTGTTTTCTTTCAGACCCAGCCACGAATTCATTTGTAATGCGATTTTGTTAGGAAGATGTGAGAAATCTGCACGCTCTCATCTTTGACCCAGCTCCAAACAAAACCTGTGGGAGCTGGGGTTTCATAAATAGTTTCACGTGGTGCTAATACAACCCAGTGGAGCAGTGGGAGGAGAACGGGGTAGGACTGAGAGCGAGCCACCAGCTCCTGAGAGGAAAAGGCAACTTCAGCTCTACTCAGAGATTTACATAATGTCAGGAAAAGCGATTTAAATGCAAATAGCCTGGTAAGATTGTTAGAAATTTTGCAGTGGCTCTGGAAGCCAGGTATGGCATGAAAAGAAAAGGAGCTAAACAAATATTTCCTTCCTTCTGCAAGTTCATTTATTCATAACCCAGGTTCGTTTCTTTGACAGGTGTATTATTCCCTTCATCTTAAAAAAAAAAAGGCTGACTGCCCTCTCCTTCCAAAACCACACTCCCTTTGCATTACAGCGAACCCACCTGCACCCACCTGCACCCAGTGCATCGCCTCTCCAGGTGCTGTGTCATACACAAATTTATTGCATTTGCCATCAGGTTCTATAAAGCGATGCAGACACCAGTGTTTTAAATCAGTTTCTGTCCGAGTTCTCTCCTCAGATCATTTGAAACACACAGATTCAGGTATTTGGGGAAATTACAAATATGTTTTGAAGACTTCACAGCCCGTATTAAACTCGAGGCAGAAGTTGTGTCCTCTTGAAATTGTTTTTCAGAAGGCCAACCTGAGCCGTGGCATGGGCTGTTGGGGCAGTGTCCTGGCCAGGAGGATGCGCTCAGAGCAGGTGCAGTGAAACCCTCAGAGACAGCAACCTGCTGCGTGAGCACTGCAGGCACAGGAGGCTCTTTGTTTTGCCTGCAGTAATTACCAGAGTGCCTTCTGGGGCTCTCCCAGTATACATGAAGAAAAAGAAACCAACTGAGCAGCGAGAAATGTCACTTTTCTCTTAGGATTTTGGGCACGTGTTTTGAGTTGGTGTCTGTGCATTCCCAGCGTTCAGCTAATATCCTCAGGTGGAAAGCAGGGCTGATTTGGTGTGACCAGGACACTGCTGCTCTTGTGGCTGCATCTTTCTGCTGCCTGCTGGTTTGTTGTGCTAAGACTTGGGCAAGGTCATTTACAACTCCTACAAGCAAACCTTGGCTGCACGGAAAGCCGGAGATGTTTCTGCTATTGCTTAGTGTCAGCTCAAGTCTTGGTGCCTCAGCTTCACCCTGTGTAAAATGAGGATGCTCATGTTCCCTAGAAGAAGTCTGTGAGGGTCTATTTGCTGCTGGAGCGATTGTGATATGGGGAGAGATTACTAAAAAAAAACAAAAAACAAAAAAAACCCAACAAGATTATATAATTTGCATTAATCAGTTACCAGTCACTGACACAACTGTGCTGGGTGTTCTGCTGCCTTAACGTTGCTGTCACTGCAGAGGACACTTCCAGTGGACCCTGGTGTGAATCCTACCCCAGCAGAAGTTCTGTGTGCTAGACAGCTGTCTTCATGACTTTGCAAATGTATTGGTTCTTTTCAGAGGTGCTGCATTTAGGATTTTGCCGGGTCTCTTTTACATCTAACAGCTTTCCTTCCCAAATTAAACAATGAGCAATTTCTAAATTAAAAAGAGCAAACTGGGGAAGGATCCGTTTTCCTTTGGTTATCTCCCAATACCCAGGCAAGTTTCAAGTGCCACACCAGTCAGACAAAGAGGAAATACACATCTTCAGAGCTAGAACCACGTAGCGTCTGCTCAGACTTCTGCCAGCAGAAACAAACTGTATTTCACAGGCAGGCTATCTGATTTATCCAGGACAGCCCTTACTGAGAGCACCAGCAGCCCCCACTTGCAGCACATAATGTTTGGGGACGTAGGAGGGATTATACGGCCGGTCAGGCTGCTCGTTGGCCATGTGTCACCTCTGCAAAGGCTGGTGGCAATGGAGTGGGCATCTTGGGAGCATCTCCCTGTGCCCCTGGGGTTTCATGCTGATGGGCGGCAGACTCTTCCTCATGCCATTTTGCAAACATTTGCTTATGCATTTGCTTGCATCCCAACCGTCTGGGTAGACTGAATTTAGATTTGAATGCAGGCTTGGGCTTGTGCTGAGAACGTTTGCTCCATGCCCTAGACCTACCCAAGGAGCCTGAGCTGGTTTGGCTGCAGCCAAAACAGGTCGCTGACTGGTGGCTGTGTCTCCAACAAGGTCTCAGTCTGGCTTTTGAGGAAGCCTCCAGGTGAGGAATTTGCTCGGCTTGGGCAAGAAGCCAGTTGGTGCCCTGGCTGTGCCGTCTCTGTGCAGGGTTCCTGCAGATGCCAAGGATCATTTTGGTCATTACTGATCCCAGCTGGATTTGTAAGAGCTCTGTGCTGCTTCCTCTGTGTGATAGCCCTGTTCTGGAATAGCAAAAACTATTTATTTATTTATTTATTTATTTATTTATTTATTTATTATCTGGGTTTTGTGATTAGACTTTTCAGAACGCTTTTCCCCTTGTGACCTTTCTCCTTTCTCTAGTTTCCTTCTTGAACTTTCAGACCAATGGCCCCAGCTGAAGCCACCTGGCTCAGGAAAGCCTGTGGAGGTGCCTGGAGATAAGGAGCTAAGCCTCCACCTCGCTCTTAATTGCATCTTGGCTTTCCTGCAGCCTGGGCAAGCCTCAGAGCCTCCCAGTCCTTTCCCATCCCTCCTCATACATCTCATCCAGAGCTTTCAGTTCCTGCACCCAGAGGACTGGAAAAATGTCCATGAGCTATGCAATATAATATGTGAGCCCCGATCTAATCTAGCAATTATCTCCACTCGTGAGGCCAGATGAGATTACTCACCAACAGAAAGGTCGTAACAGCAGAGATCAGCCGTCACGTGGTGTTTGCACACACTGATTGGTGTTTTATTGCCGGGTGCTAAGACATGGGAGTAAGAGTTATCACGACGCTGATGTGATTATAGGTATCTCTGCCCATTGTAATTGGATTTCTGCTGGGAACAGAAGAATGGCTGTGGAGGAATCCACACTCGATGCCGCACTTTTGCATGCTCCTTACAGTCAGTAAGCTCGCTTTGATCTCCAGCAAAACCGTGCTACCAAGAGGAGTAGGTTTGGTCTTTTGGAGATCTCAGGTTTAAACAGGCAGACTGTAATCTATAAAATCGTGAGGCAATGAGATCATAAAATCTTGCGGAAAGATTTGAGTGTGGGATTTGAGTGAGCTCAGTGGGATTTTGAACTACTTTGTGTTGTGGCTACGTCTTCTTCCTCTGTGAGGGAGGAGGGAGGGAGGCTTATTTTTCTTGGTAATAATCTTTATAGATTTTATATATCCTGTGTTAAAAAAAATAGAAAAAAACACAAGTGAAAAATTAGTCAGGAGCAAACCACTGAATGGATAAATTGCCATCCCAGGGGAAAGGGCTTCCTGCCGTGCTGGGTGGACTCGTATTGGTGTGGTGCTGCTGGCTGCGAGTGAGCAGAACCGCAGGATCCCCACAAAGCAGCAGCTCACCGTGCTAAAAGGTGCTCTGCTACTCCTAACCCAGATCTGGCTGTCAAATGTGCTCTGAAGCTTTGTTTGGTTTCATTTTCTTGTCTCTAGTTCATCGCCGCTTGCTTCAGACAGGTTAATCAATACTCCGAGGCCTATTTTTAGATTCAGTGACAAGCTGACTACACCCTCAAGGCAGAGGAAAGTTTCCAGCCCTTGGGCAGCCTGGAGAGCTGCTCCAGAGGAGAGGGAAGGTGACACCCCTCAGCAGCACATTTCTAACCTTGGTTTGCTGCTGCGAGAGGCTCAGGTTTTCCAATGCCTTGCTGCTGGTGGATAAACACGACTGAAGGTGCCATTACATTGGAGGAAGTGGTTTTAGACCCCTGTGGCATCAGACGAGAGGATGCAGGAGTTGTGCCTGCAAAGCTGGTGCCGTGCCTCCGGAGCAGCCGCAAGGTTGGCAGCTCTGCACTCCCTTTGGGATTTAACCTCTACCTGCTTGCTTAGCTGGGATTGGAACAGATCACTGCATCCTTGCGCTAATTGCAGTTTAATAATTAGTAGCTATCAAAACGTTGCCTTTCAACTGCCATTCATTTTGCGCCTTGCTTGCCAAATAACTTCACCTTTCCCTTGCCGCAGCCACTGTGTTAAGGGTGACGGGGTTGGCGTTTCTTAATTTCACATCCAGTTTCCTCTCCCTGTCCTACGTTTTAACCCCTCACTGGTTTCAGTTTTGCTCCCCAAGCTAAAAGGTAGAAATCTTTCCCAACATGGCTGTGAAGAGCAGAAAGCCTGCTGCAGATAGACCGAGCCTGCTGCCTTTCTGCTCGGCTGTGCCGCTGGTCCTCCAGCAGCGTGAAAGGAAAAGAGATGGCAGGAGGTGGGTCAGTGCCGGTTTAGGTAGCGATTTGTTCAGGTTTAATGCATTTTTTGCAGAAATAATGGAGAGCCAAACACACGAGAGGGTTAAAGGAGCCCATTCTCTCTTCCTGGGATTTCAGCTGCACTGAGATGGAAGAAAGTTGCCAAGGAGTTGTAAAGTCAGAGGAAAATTGTTTCCTGACCTTGAGCCCAATGGCCAAATTGGTTGGTGGAAACAAGAACTATCTGGCACTGAATCTGGTGACTTGGTGACTGGGAGGCCTGTACACCTGTCTGTTCCCTTCCATTTGCAGGCAGCAGCATTGTTCGTACACTGCTGCCTCTGCAGCAAAATGCAGTTGTTCCTGACCGACAGCGAGAGTGTGTCGAGGACTTGGAGAGAAAACTGATTTTCTTGTGCTGTAAATCATGGTTCAGAAGGAAGCTGAAACTTGACCTGAATGGTTTTCCCAGATTTCTATGCTACATCTCATTAGAATTAATTATAAGCTTCTGCTGATAATTAATCAAACATAGAGATGCTACAGACCAAGATCTATGCTATGTGAGCACTTTGAACACCTCCACTGCTTTTTGCTAGGGGCTATTTGTTTGTTCCTCTTCATTTTACTTTGCTTTAATCAGCACAAGAGGCCTGTCATTGTCACTAACGCTGTAAAGCCCCTTCCTACCTCCAGCAGTGGATCAATAAGTGCTCGTCTCTCCCTGCTTCCTGCCCACTCACTCATTTGTCCTCTGCAACTGGAGATGTGAGGACTCCTCCCCGGGGCAGCCTGGAGTCGTGTCTCTGCCGAGGCAGCGATAAACATCCAGAAGAGCTGCAAATAGGTCCTGCGCTGTCACTTTCTGTACAGCTCTAAGGTTAAAAAAAGATTAAAAAGATGTTCCAGCAGTCATTAAAAAAAAAAAAAAAAAAGTGTGTCTCATGGTGCTGTAGCAGTAATGTGGATATGTAGGACATAAAACCAAGAACCGAGTGGTGTCTGAGGCTCATCTCCTGTCCCCTCCGGGCTGCAGGGGCAGTGGGGCTGGACAGACTGTGCCCCCCAGGCTCTGCCCTGATGGCAGAAGGTTTTGTCACTTTGTCCTTCACGTCTGCCTGTCGGCAGCACCTGAAGCCACACAGCTTCCCCGCCGAGCCGCAGCTCGCAGCAGATCTTATGGGCACAGAGAGGCTGGGAATGAAGGGTGCACTTAGCAGGCTTTCTTGCAGGTGCGGAGCAGCACTTGACACGGGTGTGGAACAGGCCAGTGATGGACCTGGGCTTTGAGGCTCGTCCTTCCTCTCTGAGCCAAGGAAAGGTACTGGGAGGTCCATCGCTGGGGGGTTGCTCTGAGTTTTCTGCTCTTCTTTTGCAGTCATCGGTTAAGCTTTCCAGACGAAATGCCTACAATCCAGGTTAAGAATGTAATGCTTATCCAAAAGGTCCATAACCCTGAATTACATATGCTGATCTGATTCCTGTGCTCTTTTCAACCATCCTTATAAACACAGAAAACTATTGAAAACAAAACCCAAAAAAAGCACTATACAGATGTGTTTGGACCTCAGTTTGAAGCAGGACATAAATCAGCTCACCTCCTGCTTTTATCTGCAGGGGATCGCTCAGCCCCTACCCGGTCAGAGCTGTGGTCCAAAGCAAAGAGCTGCACGGGGAAAGGGCAGGTGTACTCTGAACTCCATACAAATTACACAAATGTAGATGATCTAAACAGTAAATATTAAGGAGGCAGCTTCAGAAGCTCTCTGGCTCCCCGGAGAGGGGCAGGGTCAGTGAGAGCTGGTCCAGGGATGCTCTCCCTGGGGTCTGTACCCTTGCAGCTCAGAGGCTGGGCGATGCAGTGCTGCTTTGTACCCACAGGCACCCGGCTCTGCTTTTCCTTCCCTGCAGCTGCAGCAGGGCTTCCCCGGACCTCAGCTATTAGCACGGAGGGACAGGGAGGAGACGAGTCCCCAGCAACTCTGCAGAAGGGAACAGACGTGGGGGCAACATACATGTGCTTTTATAATCCCCGTCTTTTCTGCAATGTTTGTTCTCACATTCGAATCAACAAGCAGGCTGTGACCTTGCCTGTTGATGCTTTAAATGCCCTGTTACACAGCAAGCATGGGAATGAGTTAGTCACATGGAAAGTACTTAGGCTCACATGGGCTGTTCATGTGCAGAGGGGGAAAAAAAAAGCCAGTCTCACAAATACAATAATCTCTGCAGGAATCTCTCTCTCTCTCTCCCCTTCTATAATGATGAAATACAGGCTGGATTTTTTTTTTTTTTCTTTAAGGCAGAATCGTATCACAGTTTCAAGTCATGTAAAAAACACAGAAAGATCAATACTTTATCCTTCCTAACAAGCACCGCATTAACTTGGTCACACCGTCCTGCCCTTTATGAAGCCACCTTTTTAACACACAGTGCTTGTATGCATCAGCTCAGGGTGGTGGAGGAGTTTAGAGAGGAAAAACCCAAAGCCTCTGTAGGGCAGAAAACAGCCCAATCCATCTCCCCTCCCTGCTCCTTGTTCCCAGGCCAGAGGTGAGCTGCCAATGCATCTGGAATTCATGAAAATGTGAGAGAGAGGTGGGTTTGCTGGCTGCAACGCCTCGCTCCCAGAAACACGCACTCAGCACAGACTCAAGCCAAAGCCACTGCAATGTGCTCTGCAATGTGCTCTGGTGCGCTCTCAGACCCTTTCCTCACTCTGCTTTACCAAATAGCCCCAAATTTCCCAATTCCCCCAGAGACAACGCACTCCTACTTTAACCTTATATCCAAGGCATGAAGCAGAGGGCTGGGGTGTACCCTGCACATGCACTTTTGCTGCACAGATCTGTCCAGAAAGCCAAACTTGGTCTCAGGGATTTCATTCCCGTGCAGTGGCTCTGCCAGGTACCAAAGCACTGGAAGCACCCAGAAAATTCCTGCCATATTTAGGGGAACCCGCAGCAGGTGCACGAACAACGTAACCTTTCCCCAGCTGGAAAACCTTCACGAACAACTGCAGGGGTATTTATTTGGGTAGCAAGAGGATCTGGTTGTGCCTTTTGTTCCAGCTCCCGGAATAGCCTCGCGCAGCAGGACTTGGCAGCTGAGGTGCAAGTGCAGCACAGCCCTGCGGGTTGTGGGGCTTCGTGGTGGGACCCAAGCCAGCTCCATGGTCCCAGCTCTGGGGCATCGATGCTGGTTTGTCCCTTCATTTAGTTGTTGTGCCTGGGTGAGCATAACCATGAGGTTTGGAGTGGGATACGTCCCTACACCCTGACCAGTGCTGTACGTTGGGGTGCCTCACAATTGCCAGGTGAGTCCTGTGCTGTTCCTTCAGCATTTCATCTGCTGGCGATGGATTTGTTTGCTGATCTCCCCCAGCCAGGTCACAGCCCATACCTCTGGCAGCTTCGGGCTCCGGTGATGTTATCTCTCTCACAGCCAAGCACCAACATCAATCGTCCCTGAGGGATTTCGTGGTAACCTTTCGCTTGGCTGCTGTCTCCATGCCTCATTGCTGCTGCCTGCAGGGCTCCGATTTATGACTTGTGCACGTGTCTCCCTCTGCTCCCACCTTTCCCACCCCTGGACCTTTGGGAACACACCAGCACCTGCAGGGAGCTGGGGGGATGAGGGGAGCAGTACACCCACGGCCTCCATCTCCATGGGACTGGAGGTTTTGGTGAATTTCCCCATGGACGTCCTTGCGGTGCCTTTATGTTTTAATCCCTGAAGGAGTGACTTTCTCAGAAATGTGTAGTTTGAAAGCATCTTTATCTGTAATGCTTGGTGTTGCTTGTTCTTTCTGGACTAAAAGGGGCGCAAAACCACATCAGCCTTGCAGCAGCGAGCAGGATTCAGGGCTGCAGCGCATCAGAGAGCTGGCAGCCGCTCCTGCTTTCCCGTCCTGCCTAATGCCAGCTGGCCTACAATGCTGATTTTTCTTCGTGTGTTAGAGTATGATTTTAGGTGGGTGCAGGGCCTGCTCCTTGGCACAGATCCTGATGGCAGGATAGCTGGTGTGGGGGGTGCATGCAGGCTTTGGCTCTGTAACAGCTGGGCTCCCCTGGAAGATGGGAGAGCTCTGATACTGTTATCTGCTAGGGGAACCCAGACAGAGGCGTGTGCTCTTGCTGGAGCAGCTGGGCCAAAATTTCGCCTTGGCTCCACAAGCATTTGTTCAGAGGTCTTCTCTTTCCGCTCCAGTGCTTGGACTGCTAGTGCCACACAGCAGAATTGAGTCCCGATTGGTTTTGACAGCCCTTGAGGAGTGCTCTGACTCTAATTTCACTTAGCAAAGGCTTCTCCCCTACACAGCCTCCTTCGAAGAGATAGATGTGTTTGAGCAATGAAAAGGGGAATCTAAGCTATTATTAGCTGTGATACTCAAAGGTGACGTGCAGCTCCCCTTCCTCAGGATGTGTTTACAGAACATAATAGAGCAAATGCTGCAAATACACCTGGGAGCCCTGTGAAGAAAGCGTGACAATAGTTGCTCGTGGCATCCATCTATTCTCCGCACATTTGCCATTCAAGCAGAGAGAATCCAGAGGGTACCTTCTAACATCTTTTTAAAAAATCTGTCATTTTAATACAATTGCTGTAAAATCAGACTGTTTTGTGTACTGAACTTGGAGGATATCACAAAATGACTTCCTGAATGAGCTCATGTGAATGGGATGTCTTTCACACATGATGCTCTGTATACTCAGAGAGGGTAATGTAAATGTCAACGTAAAAAGGTGTTCTACCAAATCGGAAGAAGCAAAAAAAGCTCTCCTGATCTGGGAACACACAACACTAATGCACACTGCAGCGAAAGGAAACTCTTGACTTTTCACAGGAGATGCGATGGTTTTCTGATTGCACGTTGGAACTGAACCCGGTTCTGACCTCTGCTAGCTGTTTGTGATCTGTGGACAGCATCGTGTCAGTCCTGGTTATTTATCGGTCAGGGCATGGTGGGTCGCTTTCTGTGTAATTACTGCTGAGCACAACATGAAGCTGTACGTGTCTTTCCCTGCTCGCAGCCTGCAGAGGTGGTACAGCTCTATTCATGCGAACAATGCTGCAATGGCTCGTTCTCTGTTAGCCAGTCCTGACATTTAGCGTCGCCTTGGTGATTTTCTGGGTTCTGCAAAGTTAGCCTGAGCTTAGAAAACATTGTCTTGGAAGTGGAAAAAAATACCTTTGTGAAAAAACTACCTGGCAAAACCAGCCTTTATTCCTTCTTGTTGCTGTCTCCTGGTCCAAATTTGCTTTCCAGATTCAGCTGATAGGCAGAAGAGTTTGCTGAACAGCAGCAAATACATTTCGGTCAATGAATTGTTTGCAAATCCGGTGCTTTGACAATCTGTGGTGGGTGAGGGGCTGCCAGAATCTCAGTACTGCTCCCAGAAAAAGTGGCTACGAGCTTTAAACTAGAGAATGCTATTGATCTTTAGCAAGTGATGGATGCTGAAAGATACATCTGTCTCAAATACATGAAAAACATTGACTTTAGGAGGATATTTTAGTTATCCCTTGATTTATACTAGGTCCCAACAAGCCCAGAGGCTGAGCTTTGTGAACCTCAGCACTATTTTTCATATGAGGGAGCCAAAAATAATACCTGTGCTTGAGAAGTGGTGTGGAGGAGATGACGGGACTAAGGAGAGAATTTTCTCCTTTTCTCCTCAGCAATTCCAAGCTGTCATGCCTGACTCTCAGGACACTTTCTATGTGGACCCTCCATGCTGTGCTGAGCACCACTGGCAGCTCTGACATGGCCACGGCCAGGCCCTGCCCTGGGCTGCGGCCCCAGGTGTTGGAGGAGCTGGGCGTTGCAGTCATGCCTCAGCTCTGATGAGCAAAATCTGCGGATTCGAGAAAAAATAAGCCATATTTCTTTTCCTTTTAATTAATATATGTTAATTAAGGAGTTTGGAGTAATGAAATCACCATCTTCTTTCCAAAAACCAGTTCCCTGTGGCTGGCTGCCTCACCAGGCCGAACTCCCCAGCTTGGAGCCTGCTTCATTTCCCAGGGAACCTTTTGTGCACGTCCTAATCACATGCATAAGTGGAAGAATAAAAATGGCTGTTAGCCTCTTTCAGGGGCTGTGAACATCTAGACCAAGCTCTCCAGCACGCTGGCAAATAAACAACAGGGCCCTTGGTAGCAGTGTTGTGATTCTGTGGCTGGTCCGTGGGGATTTCACCTCAACAGGGCCATTCAAATGCTATCTCCCAGCCATGTTTACATTAATGACTGTCCCCAAAGTCCCCTCGTCTCTCCTCAGAGAATCTTATTCACTCGTTAGGCTTTTCACTTGGAACCATTCAACCTTGCTGCTTTGATTTTGTAACAGGACAAACTCCAAGTCCTAGCAGGACAAACAAGATTGTATGGCTAATGATTTGTGAGCTTGGCCTGAATGCAATTTACTGCAGAAATTCCAGCCGGTGAGACTTTGTAACCTGCTAATCAAGCACTTTTGGCAGGGGCTGTACAAATGGAAAGGATTTCATAGCCTCCGATTCCGGGGTCATGTCACTCTCCCGAATTGCAGAAATGCTTCTTTAATGCACAGCTTAAATATCTAGCGGCAACTGTTGGAGTAAGATAGGGTTTCACCCCAGTGTGGTTCCACATGTGGGGTGCAAGGGATGCTCCTTTCCGTACTTTACAAGTTGACCGTTTGCAGCCAGAGTCCAAAGACACCTTACAGGGGAAATGGGGCCGGTCCTTATCAAACAGCAATAACAAGCACCATTACACAGCAGTACCGGGTAATCGATGCTAGGAACTGTGACTCAGCTTCGGCTCAGGTTGGTTCCCCGGGTGGGGATCACAGGGCAACGGTGCAGCGTGTCACGTGGAGATAACCTGCTGCAGCAATCCCGTGGATTAGGCATTTCCTCAAGAGCCCGGCGTTGTGACTGCGGCTCTATCGCTTCGTGTTTGACCTTGGGCATGTCGCTGTGCTTGGAAAGAGGAAATAATAATTCTTTGTGAAAAGAAGAGCCCCGAGAGTCTCACAGTTGTTGTTTCAAACCGTGATGGGTTCCTTGCCATCCTCAGGGGCTGGGCACCCTGGTGCTGAGGCGATCCCTCTCCCGACCTTCTCGTCTGGTGAAGGTCCCACAGATGCCAGGAGAAGCAGACATACAGCCAAACACTGAAAATCCTGAGCTTGTCTTCTCTGCTCTTTCAAACTGACGGAGATCTCAGGGCTGACCTGGGATCAGGGCTTTATTTGTTGAGATTGAGAAGCTGGCTCCATTTTATTGATTGCAGAGAGCCTCTCCTCTCATTCACGGGCGCACGCCGCTCCCAGGTTTCAGATGGGCTGATGAGGAAATGTCTGGTTATCCATTTCTTTGTCAGAGTCAGGAGCCCCTTCCAAACACAGCATTAGCTGACACAGGCAGACTGCTAGCTAGACAAACACTGCTCTGTGTGTCGCGTTCCAGTAAATACCTGCATTTGATTCCAAAGGGCTCCATTGATTAAAACCGGCTCTCCCCACAGACCCAGGGAACAATCGTCACAATAGGACACTGAGCCATTAAACATCGCCACACAAAAATGCTGCCGGATCCTTTCATGTTGGCGCTGTTCTTAGTATTGTTGAGATCTGGAAAATTACCCGTCAATCACTCCTTAAGCTGCTTGTGGAAGTTTTGCTGAACTCAGGGTCTGACTTTGCTGCCGAATTCATGAATACGTGCTCCTGAAAAAGAAATAAAGCCGCAGGAAGCCCGCTGTACTTACACTAGGCTGTCCCAATAGCTCGCCCACTTCAAATAGACCGATGGTGGCAAATGAGATGAGACAAAAATCTCAGATTCTTTATGGCAATATTTCCTGCAGATGCCATTTTTTCAGGCTCTCCTCAGCACTTTGGGTGGGTTTGCATGGTGCCCCCATTATTTAACTTGTTAACCTTTTCTTGCTAGGCCATATAGCAAATGTCTTTATAAAGCAGAAGAATAGGGTGCAGTTTCCATCAGAACAAGTGTTCGTTTAGCCTGGTATCTTCTCTTCGGCAGTGGTTCAGAGTGGGTGTAATGTATAGAGGAAAGTACATGCAGAAGCTGAACCGACAGCGATACCTACTTGGTGTATTCTTTTAGCCTCAAGCACTTTGTGGCTGAAGCATAAATCTACTGCAGTTAAGATGGTTTTGGTCTATGAAATTGAAAACCAGAAGAAAAAGGCATCTGTCCTTGGGGTAATTGGGTTATTAAAGCTTTTATTTAGCCTGTGGCATGCATAGCACATATGGAACCTAGCAGAAAAGTAGTCAGAGAACACACCTGGCAAACAAAATGCCTTTGGGATAAGGTGGGTTAGCTTAGCAGGCAGACCTAAGGTACTGGGTGTCTGACATTTTAGGCTTCCATCCTGTGATGGGTGGCATGTAAGAGGGTTATTAGGAACCACCGGTAATGCTGAAGGAGCCTCCCACTGCCAACTGCAGTGCGATGCATTGGGATTGTGGTGCTACTGCTATACCGAGCCCAGGGAGCTGCAGCCATGCTTAGGATGGGATAAGGCAGAAGTGTTCACGGGGACTGGGTCATGAAACTGGCTTGAAGGAACTCAAAAGCATCAAAGGGAATAGGGAGAGGTGGCAGAAGAGCTGTCATGGCTTTCCCACCTCCAGCACTCAGGAGGAGCTGCGCAGTGCTGCAGAGCAGCTGTATGGTTAACCCTGAGATGGAAAAAGCCCCACAGCTGTTGGGGTTGAGATCAAAAGGACCTATTAGCTCTAGAGACTTGAGATGTGATTTTCTCAGCTCGGAGTTAAATCCCAAAGCAGAAGCTGCTTATTTCCTTGTTTAGATGTGGCCAAAAAGTTTACAAGAACAGCTCCTCCTGTGGGAGTCTGGCTGTGGGACTAGGGAAAGTGGTAACTCTTGTGAGATTTCCATCATTTTGTGGAAGCATTTTGCAGATCAACTGTTACGATAATGACAGCGTAGAATCTGAACCTGACTCTCAGTCTGGATTTGGTTTCAGATCTTTCAGTCATTCTAAAATTAACTTCCCTTTCCAGCTCGCACATACGTACAGGGAAGAAAGCAGAGGAATAAAAGCCATCGTAAAACGTTAGCTAACGAAGGGAACGAAGCACCTGTGATCTCACACGTATTATTTCTATTTTCAAAGACGAATGCAAAGTCCATTGGGTGGAATTTAAACCCCTATCGCTGAGCTAACTGTAGGAACACGGCGTTACTATGGAAAATTCCTGATTAAAGTCTGTAAAGAATTTCCTATGCAGAGGCTGTTTATTAATAGGTACCTCAGCCTCGCATCTGACATTGACAATTCTGCCCTTTAAACGCATCGTTTTGCAAGCAGCGTGATAAAATGCCGCACCACTTTTTTTTTTTTCTTTTTTTTTTTTTTTTTTGTACAGAGAGAGTTTGTCCCAGCCCTCCCCCTCGGGCTCCACCGGCTGTAACCGCTACAGTTTGCTTTGCTAAGCACAGGAACAAAAACTGCAACCATGAAATTATTTTAACAAGACCATAAAAAAAAAAAAAAAAAAAAAAGAAAGAAAGACAACAACAACAATTTGCCCGAGTGATGCTTGGAAAAAAAATAAACTCCTCTCTCTAAACTAATTAAACTGTACTATGTGTCCTTGTGCAGTTCCTGGCGCTTTTCTGGTTCACTCAGTTTCAATAGATGCATGAGGACTGGAGCCAGCGCTCCTGAGTGACTAGCTCGGAACAAAAGCAGGTCTCCTGAGTATTCTTGAGCAGCCAGCAAATTGAGGGAAAGTTATTCTGGGTTAATCAATGTACTTCAGTTGCAATCACAGCTAGCTTCTAACAGAGGGGCCTGCAAACAAGGAATTACTGTTCAGAGCTCAGCTATGGATGGGACTGGAAAGTGTTACTGGCTAGACTGTGCTCTTCTCAATGCCTTTTTTTTTTTTTCCTTCCTTCTTTTTTCTTTTGCGTCCTGAATTTGGCTTGGCAGTTTTACGTGTCCTCTCCATTTGCATTTCCCCCCTGTTTATTTATTTATTAATTATTGGCACCGGGAGCATGGGAAATTATTGGCAGTTGCTTAAAAGTCCCTGCAGGGGAGAATTCTTACCATGTTCTAGCCAGGGCTACCGTATGGAGCTAGAGCAATTGTGGTCGGTGCTCAGCTTTCCGGCAGTAAATCCCTGATTTATGCAGGTTTATGCTGATGAAGGCTGGCAGTTGAGGTCGCTGAGGTGTGGTGAAGAAGGGGGCTGGGTGCCTCGAGTGTCCTGGAGGAGAGGCAGGACGTGGGGGAAGCTCTTGGCATCAGGCTCTAGGCTGAATTTAATAGCCTATACTTGTGTGTGTAGATACGAAATGACTTCTTTTGGAAATCACCTCTCCTCTTGAGGATCCTAAATGGTGGAAAATGGGATGCTCTGCCCCACAGCCTTTTGCAAACCTGGCTGCTGGGCAGGAGGTGTAAAGCCTGGGTGAGGGTCCCAGTGAAAGGGGTGCCGGAGGGTGCTGCAGTCTCACCTGCCTTCTGCACCAGTTTTGGGGCATCAGTGCCAGCATAGTGCCTAGAGCAACCTCACTGAGGCTTTCCGGCCCTGTGAGCTTTCATAGGTATTTACAGCCCTGAAAGCCATCATCTGTTAAATGGAATCCTGAATTATTGCTTCTGCTGCAGTGTTTTATTCATCCAGCCACTCCCTACCGTTCATGTGTGTGCTATTACACTAGAAAAATGCCAGGCGTCCAGGCGCTCAGGCTGTGCTGGAAGAACCAGTTCAATAGATCTGTATCTATGGGTTCAGGTGGAGCCAGTGCTCGGTGCAGTCCCCAAATCCAGCTCCCCAGTTGCTTTGGACTGCAGGCTCTCCTCCCCTGGTGAGGATCCTGCCCCCAGTACTGATGTTTGATTCACCATTTCAGAACTTGGTCTGTTAAAAGGCTGAGATGCCCATACCTGCCTGAATTCATAGAGGAGTTTAGGGTTTCCGAAGCACACATAAAAGGTCTGTGTTAGGTCATCTCTTGCAATTAAAGGATTGCTTGGACAGACACAAATCCAGGCAGTTTCCCAGACAAGCTCAGATGTTTTACATCCCATGTCCTCCAGGAAAGATATCACAGAATCAGAATGGTTTGGATTGGAAGGGACCTTGAAGATTGTCTAATTCCAGCCCCTCTGCCATGGGCAGGGACACCTTCCACTAGACCAGGTTGCTCAAATATGTATTTATATTTACGAGTACAGATAGCCTTAAAGTTTTTGCTTCTTGAGGTTGCTCTTTGGGTCAACAGAATGCTGTTACTGGGGAGTCTTCTTGAATATAAACATGTTTTTTGTCAGGTTTGCACAAGCACGAGCCCCAAGTTATTGTGCAACGCAGCGTCCAGCCACCTGGCCGTGCCTCCTTCCCAGCCTGAGCCTCCCCAAACGGCTCGGCAGCTGTCCAGACATGGTTCAGCTCCCTCTGCTTGGAAGAGGTGGGCCTAACCCATGGCTTCACATCCAGATATCAAAGAACCCTGGATCTAAGTCCCAGTTTTGCAGCTTTTTCGACCAGCACGTCATAAACGCAGTGTGCAGGGTCCTGCTGACCACTGGCCTGACCAGGATGGGGTCCCTCAGTAGGTGCATGGTCCTACCAAGGACCTTCCTTCTGACTGCAGACAGGTCTGAGTGATCTCCTGCACCATAACCACAGCCCCGTGAGGCTGGCAGCACTCAGCACGAGGAGAGTTAAACCCCTGAATTTGTGTGCTGAGACTCTCATCCTCATATAGGTAAGAGCACATGAACACATCGCCATCTATAAACGCTGCTTTTGTTGTCTCTCGTACTCCAAGGACGGATAGGAACTTCTGTGGGTGAGACCTTCTGTTTCAGAGACTTACAATCCATCTGCTCGGGAATTATATGTGAACATTTTCTAGTTCAGCTCCTTCTGTTAATTTCTGCTTTGAGGGGCTGTTTAAAAATGGCTTTATCTGGATTTGCTTGTGCCATGCTTGCAGGATTCTTGGGTGGAAGCCACGTCTTGGAATCCCATAACTTTCTCAGGCATGTTTTTCAGTGCTTACGGTACTCTGTCTGAGCTGTCCTTATTTTTTTGGCTTTGAAATAATTATTTTTGTTATTTTTCCATCCTCTCTTTTTCCTTCAGTATCTTTTCTTAAAGCAGTTTTCCTAGACCTTCTTTGGTTAACTATACATTCAAATACCCTGCTTTCTGGAGTTGCACCTGAACCACAACTGTAGACCCGAGTGGTAACATCAGGCTGAGGCAAAGCATCGCTCTCTGTCTTTGGTACTCATGTTTTGTGAGGCTGCTTTCTTGAGGCCACATCTAAATCTGAAACAGAGATCTGGACCTGTAAGTGTGAAAACTTGCTTACTTAATTGCAGGTGTCTTTGAAGGCCTGTTTAAAAACATTTGAAATCTCTGGGTGTCACAAGAGTTGCCCTGACTTGTCACACCAAGGAACTTGGAAAAGTCTCAGTGACTGAGGGAAACTCGGTTTCTTTGCACCACGATCAAGCTTGTGATTGCCTCTAGGCAATTTTATAGGACCGAACCTGTTCAGCCTTAAAGCTCACCCCTTCGTTTTTGGGGTTTTATGCTACTCACACTGAAATACTCGCTCTGACAAGGCGGTGTCAAGCCTCAGGCACTGACAGCTCTCTGCAGGGTGCGAACCACACCAGGCTGTGCCTTCAAAGCAGCAGGAAATTCCCACAGCCCAAAACGCGGCACGCACAGGCGTGAAAGCAGACAAACGTCACGTCTGCCTGGAACAGGGGCATGAGAGCAGAGAGTGACCACATGGGCACTGATCCTGCCCCCTACACGAGCTCATGTTGAGCTGGCAGGAGCAGAGGAACGTGAGCAGTGGCTGGGGTTTGCAGTAGGACCGGAGCAGAAGGCACCCCACCTCGCTGAGCCCCGGCTTTTCTAATTGCAATGAGCTCACATGAAGCTTAAGTAGCCAACACCAACAAAGCTCTCCTAGAACCTCAACGCTTCCTGAAAGCGAAGTGTCCTTAGTAGGGTGCCAAAGCTTTTTGTGGCTTGTACGGGGTCCGGGAGGCTGTAAGGGAACGCGTGGAGGTGCACGTCTTGCGGCTGACCTCGCCATGCTGGCTTTTGGCAATTTAGGCCAGGTCTCCCTTCCTCTCTTCTTTATGTTGTCTTGACACAGCTGTTTGCGAGTCTTACTACAATGGGCATTTATTTTATTCCAATAAGCTCTAATTAAATTAAGCTGCTTCTACGACCAACAGGTCAAATTTCTCAACTAAAATTGACATTCACATTCTTATTGTGCCTTCCTTATTGGATTAAGTCTTGATCAAGGAAAATCATTTACTGGGGCAGCATTCAAAGAGGGACAAAACACAATCTGCCTGTTCTCTGCTTCTGTGGTTTGAGAGGCACCACAAACTGCAGGGGGACACAGAGCCATTTTCTGCAGTTGTTTGCCAGCTTGCTGGCCACTGGTCAACAACACATTTTCTGGAGTGAAAGTTGTTGGTCCATTCAGGTATTTATTTATTTATCAGCTTGTATGTTCTGTGTCACAGATGTTTAGGACTTTAGCTCCTCTGTTCTTCCCAGGAATGTCCAATTTTGTTGGCAGTTTTGACAGAGGCCAAGGGGAGACCATGGCTTAACAGTAAATTTTGTTCACAAAATATAAGGGACTCACAAGGTCAGAGCTGAATTACACATTATGTATATTGCATGATGTTTATTTATGTGTATAATATATATATATACACTTTCTGAACATTAAAGAATCAAGATTTGTTTCTGCAGCCCCAAAGCTTTTCCCTGTAAAAAAGAAAGTCTTCTGGTTTAAAAAAGTGCCATGAGATCTTGCTCCTTTTTTTTTTTTTTTTTTTTTTTTTTTCCTTTCTTAACTGGGATGTTTGGGCTGAGTTTAAAAAAGAAATAATTTAACTTCTGATTTATGAGGCTTAAGGGTCATGTTTTTAAGCTTTTCTCCGCAGTCATGAGACCTAGGAAAAAATGAAAGCTAAGACTTTCGGTTAATGAGAAGAGTCCAGGAGTTTAGACTTCATGAAAAGTACCAAATTCCACGCGGCTTGCAGGAAAACTGCTGGTGTTGTCAGCCCCCGCTGTCCCCCAGGGAGGGGTCTTAGGAAACACTGCTTGTGCTGCTGCTTCTGATAAGTGAGGATCTTTTTTGGGGGAACAAAGAGCTGGCTTCACACCTCCCAGGGCAGCACTACCCCCAGCCTTTCCGTCTCCCCATAAATGAGGTTGCATTGCTCACCACAGCCTTCCAGCCCCATTCGAGGGACAGGTTCCCAGCTAGGTTATGGGCTGGCACCGGTCCAGAGATGCAACTTTGTGATACCGAGGAAGGAATGTAAAGCTCTCGGCTTCCTGACAAGGTGTTTATCTGCGGGTTTCCCACAAGCTCTCTCCATCCCCTGGCTTTGGGGCCGGAGGCAGCTCCGGCGGCCCAGCTATTTCCTGGGTGGCACTGCGGATCCTGCTCCTGCCTGCTCACCAGGACCTCGCAGACCTTTATCAGGGTTCAGTATCAGTTCTCCCGCATGGCAGCGGGAAGTGGCTGAGCAGAGGAACACCTGCACACCCGAAGGCGCCATCACCCTCGCTGCAGCATCGAGGGCTGGAGCAGGAGGCGGTGGCAGGGATGCTGATGTGACAAACGTGTCGGCACGGGCAGCTCGTCATTTCTATGGTAACGCTTCTTCTCCTCCTGTTTGCGTTCCCCCGCATGTGCACGCCCAAATCTGCGCTGTTCATCCCCGTCCACTTGGACAATTACACCATCCCCAGCCCTTCGTGAGTTAGTCCAAAAAAAACATGTAAAAAATGTCCATTTTCTTGCCACGGCTGAAAGTTTTGTAACAAAGGGGAAACCTGAGCGCTTGGGCCATGGGATTTCTTTGAATTATTAATCGTGGGAACAAAGGAGCAGGAGGGTTCCTCGCCAGGAACGGGGCAAGCAGAGCACGGCTTCTCCTTGGGACTGTGCAGGAGGAAAAGGTGATGGCTCTGCTACTAAGGGACTGGTTTAGCCAGCTTTTGATTGTTTTGGATACACTCAGGGATGCTGCAATGACTCAGACAAAATTGCTGCTTTGTCTGAGAGACACGTTTACTTCTCAGGGTAATGAGTTGATCTCCGCTCCGATTAGATTTCACTGCAGTCCTCGTAACCAGTGGGTGTTGGCAGGGATGGGAGTGGTGGAAGGTTTAACTCAAAGGGGAGAACAGAGAGGAACCTGCTCTGCAAAGGGATATTAAAAAAAAAAAAAAAAAAAAAAAAAAAAAAAGCATTAATTGCAGCGTAAGCTGATCAAGCATAATAGCAGCCTCTTCCCACCTTCGCTTAGTCAGTTCCTGCAGCTGGAAGCAGGCAGATCTCTGGCAGCTCAGGAGCTCAGCAGGAAGCAAAGGTGATTTACAGCCCTACCAACGCCTCCTCTGCCCTCCTGCTCCTGCCATGCTGGCGGGCGGCCGGGTGCTGCAGCGGGGCTCTGCCCTCCTGCCCGCCCACTGAACGCACCCTGAGACCTTGGGAAGTTTGGGATGGGGTCGAGGTGAAGCACATGGGCAGCTCCAGGTGGCTCTGGCAGAGGGGCAGCAGCTCCAGGCCAGACAAGGAGCCCACTGCAGAAAGCCCTGGGGAGTACCAGCACCATTCCGCATCCCTTCTGAGTACGGTGAGAAATTACAGCACTTGGGAGAACTTCGTCTCAGGCAAGCATGACATAAGAGTACAGCTGGGTGAATAACACCAGTGACATTTTCTACAGCGATTAATTAAACTGAAATTCCAGTTTGATCCAGTCCTCTTCAAAGGCCTTCTCCAGGCATTCCCACACAGCTGAGCAGTGCTCATGCTGGTGGAAGCGCTGAGCTCACGCCTGCAAGAGCTTGCGGGAGGGCAAACTTTGTACGGGCTGCCCGGGAGCCTCGGCAGTGGGAAAACTCCCAGCAGTTTTATTTCTCACGTTCAGCACAGGAATGAATTCCAGCCGGAGACCTGGATATCAAGCAGTGATTAGAGGGCGAAAAATAAATAGCTTGTGAGATGATTTTGAATAATAGAGAAGGATGCTGCCCACTCACGGGCTGCTTCAAGCAGAGGGAGCAGGGAGCATTGCCAAGGTCTCCCACTGCCTGTGTGCGACATCCAGCACTTCTCTGGGTGCTGGTAGATGTTTTTGTCAGCTCACGGAGAAGCCATGGTGGCTGCTCAGACCTTGCGTCAAGGCTCAAATTTTTGGTCACTGCCAACTCCCACGTGGCACCTGAACAAAATCCCTTGGGCTACAGGTGCTGCAGGTCCCTGTCCTCTCCCCTGAACCCTTCACACCATGGCTCCGAGCCTTTAGCAGACATTTGGCCAGGGAGGTCAGCGTCTCCTTGCTGTGCTCACCACAAACAGCCAGGTCAGCTCTCCACTCCTGTGTCAGTTTAATACTTTCCACATCAACCTCCACAGCCCCGGAGAGGTCAGGGCTCAGCGTGAGTCACACGGTGCTGGCTGGTGCCATCGCTTCAGGTTGGAAATGGTGTTCAGTTTCTTGAGCTGAGACACGAATATTTCGGTCGCAGAACATGCAAGATGCAGGGGTCTGTTTCCCGGCTCACCATTCGGGCTGGAGCACACCTCACCATGTTTTCACCCCAGGCTTTTCCTTCTCTAGGATATCCCAGAGCCTTGGTATGCTACCCCAGTCCTACCTGTCAGATCTGTGAGGCTACAGAGAGCTTAGATCCTTTGTCTTGCCTTCCTCTTCCATTTCTTAAACCATCTCCACCCCCATCTTTTTTCCTAGACCCTCTCTGGTGCTGCTGGGTACCTTCAAGGCTGCCCTCTCCCCTTTCATATTCTTCCTCGAGTCCTCCTCAGGCCAGAAGCTCACCAAAAGCCTCAGCAGTGGTTTGGCAGCTGCTGTGCTGCCCAGATACCCAGGCTTGTTTCTACATGGTATTCCCAGAGAGTTTTCTGAGATGCTTTGCCTCCAGCCCAGCTGGTCCTGCTGGCAAGAAGATGTGGAAAAAAAATAAATAAAATAAATCTGAAAACCCATTTTGATTTCATTTTGAAAAAAACCCCAAACACACACCACAAAAGCATTCAGAGCATTTCACTTGACATTTCAAACACGGCATGTTCCTTTTTTCCTGTTTTAGATTCAGGCTGACTCCTCATTTCAAAATGTTCTGGAGTTTGGTTATTGCAGAGTCCAGCGGGAAACATTTGTGTCCAGCGCCAAGCTGCCTCTTTTTAACTTCGAAAATCTCTGACAAACAAAATTACTCATTCATGTTTACAGAATTGTCAGCAAACAGAAAACTCATTTGCTCCTGTGCTCCCTTGCCTGGCCTGTCCATGCTCACTCACTCCTTTCACTGGCAGCTCTCAGTGCTCTTGGAGCAGACGCACCACTGAGTGCCACGGAGCCTCTCTCATTACTGCAGCCCTTTGGGCACTGCTGCCTTACAATAACAATATTAAAGGGCTTGATCCACTTCCCTCTGAAGTCAGTGGACACTCAGTGTAGGGTTTATCTCTCTTTCAGGTCTCCAAAATCCTCTTTTCCGGGGCTTTATCCACCTGTGCTACGCGGCGGGGCAGCGGACAGCTTGTTAGCAGCCACCAGCAGAGATGGATGCTGACCGTGGAAAAGGCTGAGCGCCAACCTGTCAGATGGAAATGGTTTCCAATAATTCTCCAGAGGGCATTTTCGGGGAGCGTGCAGTCATTTACTCGGTGGTACAGTCATTTCAGCCCGGATCTGGAACAGTACATTACCCTACCAAATCTTGCTACTGGCTCCTCTGCGCCAAGGGGAATTTCTTTCTTAGCACTTACTAAAGAGCGAATCTAGCAAGCTGGAGCTCTGACGCTGAGTGAAAAAGAAAACAAGAAGCTTTCCTAGAGCCAGGGTAGCAGAAATGATCCCTTTCCACCACAAAGCACTGTTCCCCCAACTCAGTTTTGCTGTGACTGTGCAGGCCGGGTGGGATGGGAACACGGCACCGTGCCGTCTGCTGAGGGCACGTTGCTCGTGGTAGGGGAAGCATTTTCCTTCTCCCTCTCCAAATGTTCTCCCCCAACAGCAACCAGCCCCTCACGAGTGATTTTTATGTGAAAACACAGGGGATGTGTTTATTCGCCTGCAGAGTTACAAATCTGCGACTTAATCAGGCTTCGGTTTCTTTCATTGCCCAAGGAAAGCTGCAAGCCGTAAATAGCTTTTCTGGCCTTGCTCCTTACATTCTGGAGGGGATTTTTGCAAATCTTTGCTTTGGTGGGCAGGTTGGTTCGGGCTGCAGTATTGCCAGCTATTGCTGCTATGGTGAAGGATCAATAGCATTTTCCACTGTGAACTATTCCCCTTTTCCTTCCCTGCTCCTCCATCCTTTTGGCTTTGGGGGCTTTGGCTGCAAGGCAGACACTTCACCTGGGGAAGCAGGGTCCTCTCCCACGTAGGAAATTAATTTAGCCTGGGATTTTCAGTGCAGTCTAAGGTGTATAGGTGCACAAATTAATTGATCTGAATCCTAAAAACAGCTTTGAAAAATCTCTGTCAGTGTTCCTTTTATTAGTGCAAAAGCAAAATAATTTGGGGATGACTTCATATGCCTCATTTGATATCAAGAATATTGTAGTTCCTTGTTATTTATTTATTTATTTATTTGAAATGTATTTTGTGGACTGGATAGATGCCTCTGTAACAACTGGGTTAACCGCTCGCTCTGCCAAGATGGTTCCAACAGGATTCAGACTTGGGTTGGTGTTCAGAGCACAGCCCGAGGATTTGGTGGCACTGAAGCTGAAACAGCCGCCTGGGGCTGGAAAGCAAAGCTGGGGAGAGCAGGCAGGGTATCACCTGCTTCTCCTTTGCATCGCCGTGCCTGCAGATGGGCAGGAGTCGTGTCAGAGCCTGGCACTGCCCTGCTGTGGCTGCACACAGCCTGGGGCAGCTCAGAGCTCCGCCAGGGCGCATCGGGGCTCCCGTGGGCCGGGTCGGATGCAGAGGTGCAAACCCGCAGGAGATGTTCGAGGAGAGGGCTGAGGCATAGAAGCTTATTATGTGGGTACGGCCAGATAGAGGCAAGGACGAGCTTTACTGCTCCTGACAAGGGTGTTTTGACAGCTGTGGGAGCTGGGAACTGGCAGAGCAGGTAGAACTGTGCCGGAGCTCGGGGCCACAGCGCTGGTACTGCGCAGGGCTGAGCCAGCGCCTGCTGCCGGGAGCTCTGCCCAAAGCCACGTCCTGCCCAAACCTCCTGGCCTCACCCCGTGCTGTCCACCTTCTTGTCCATAAATGCTGCATGCAAAGGGCATGGGTGCAAGGGCATAGTCGGTGGGAGGCTCCGGAGCAGGAGCGGTCTGGATTGTATTGAACAGGTAATGCTGGTGGTGTTGTGGCACAGAGAGGTTTGCTACAGGCAAGTCACAAGGCGATGTGTTTTCGGGTTAGATTTCTCAGCATGGAAAGAGAGGAAAGGCTAAAATTGAACATAAAGCAGAAGAAATGACAAGCATGGATGTAATGTTGAGTCAAAGACTGAGTCAAGGAGGAAGACATGGCTAGGACTAGTAGAGAAGGGGGCTCAATATTTTCTGAAAAAAAATATATAAGAAGAGAAAGTTTGGGGTAAGAGATGAACATACATGGCTGTATGGTAGCAGAGGACAGCTGTCCTCTGCTTTGACTGTGTGCTCCCCAGCAAGGAGCCCTGCTCTGCCTGGGAAAAGCCACCACTATCAGTCCCACAGGGCCCAGGCTTTTGGAGCAGCTCAGAAAGTTATTGAGGAGCCAGTGTTTCCCAAGGGACTCTCACAACACTCTCGCACTCACCAAGTTCTCCCACACATAACACCAGATGAGGAGTGCACTTAGTGATACATTTTTCAGAAGGCAACTGAGGAAACGTGAGTTGTTTCAGCAGGGATCAGCTGTCTTTCACCCGGTCCTACAGCAACAACAGGAACTGAATCAGTCCCATCCTGCTTTCAAAGATGGGCCCTGGGAACGGGAACAGGGACAATTCCAGACTAGAAATCATTACAGTTCCAGGTTGCATGCGTATGGTTTTAAGAAGGCATTCAGGTCAGCCTCCGCCCCGCAGGGAACCAAGCACACACTGTACTGGGAAGGGAAAAGTCTGAGCCAACTATGTAATCATTCTCCACCTTAGCATTGCCCCAACATGACTAATGAGCTAGGGACAGTCTGGAGGGAATGAGGCACATGGAAGCAGCAGGGAAAAAAAAAAAAAAAAAGTAAAAAAAAAAAGTAGGTGTTTGCAACACCTCTTGTTCTGAACAAGTGCACTGAAATAATGCAGCAGTCCTGCCTGCAAAGCAGAGGGAATAGCTCTGGGTTAAGCTCTAGCTCATTTTCTAATTTCTCCCCCAAAATGAACAGTTTTCTTCCAGTATTTCAGTTGAGGTGCAGAGTAGAGGAGCTGTTATTTTATGTTTCATTTTTGATCTGATCTTCCTGTCTTGTGCCTTCATTTCAGTTTTTGTGGCAGACCCCAGAAGTCAGAATGAACTCCGTTTTATAAGCACAGCTGCTGGTTACATGCATCATGTGCTTAATACATACCCATGGCCCAGATGCTTAGTGCCTTGAAGACCAGGTCTGAACGAGGTAGATTTGTGTGAGCAGTCTGCAAGCTGGGGACGCGCTCTGTCTGCCAGGATTCAGTGCTCCTTCAGCGCTCCTCGTCTTTCTTCTCAAGTGGTGGATCCCACAGGTCAGGGGTGAAGATCCTCCTCGCCGGTTATTTATAAAGTGCCTATTGACAGAGCCGGGAGGGAGGGAGAGCTGGGCTGTATTGTCAGTGACCAGAGCGAAAAAAGCCCTTGCTTTCAGGAACACTAAATTAACTGCAAAATAAATAAATAAAATGAAGAGCTCTCTCTTGTTATTGTGCTGCAGGCATCATTTATTAGATGCTGCTCTACTGCGGAGTCCTTATCTCTCCCTCCAGATAAAGTAAATCAGAACTCCCGTAGCTGACACCCTGGGAGTGTTCTCATCTGTCAGAGATTTAGCTGCCCTTTTCTTGTATGTTTTCCCAGAGAGTGATTTTTTATTTTTACTTTAACCCTCAGCATACTCATCATTCATGGCTTACACACTCAGGAAATAAAGGGCCAAGGAGGGATGCTCCAAGGTCTTTTGTTGCCGTTGATGAACATTTCTTTCCATCCTCAGTGAGAGGATCTCTGTCAAAGGCGGATGCTTTTGCCATGCTAAATATGTGGTGCCTTGTGCAGCCAGGGCTCCCAGGCTGCCTGCCTTCTCCCTTCTCTTCCCCATCCACCTGCAGCAGCCAGGCTTCACCCTCTGCACTCTGCCTTAGATTTTATTAATTTAACAGGCTTAATGATTTTTTGTGCTTCTGAAACATGAATCAGATATACAAATTTCTCTTGGAGGTACTCAGGAAGAGCTGTCATTTTTTAACTTCTGCAACTTCTCTCGTGAGAATCACGGGTACCTCGGCTAGAGACGAGGAACACACCCCATGTAGAGGGGTTATCCACCTCAGCCAGCAGTAGGTTTGGTGATTCATCACCTAGTTTAAATACACTTTCCATTATCCCTGATGACTTACTGTGGAGATTGGGCCAGAAAAATCTACTTCAAATTAGTCAGTAGCACTCAGATTAGAGTTGTACACTAGGAAATAGGTTTATCCCGCCCTGTGGATCCCTCCCTGACAGTAAGGGACTTTGTGCAAAAAAGGCCCTTATAGAGAGCATGGACTTCATGGAGTAACTCTGCTTTTTGGTAATATTGCTTAAATACTTTGATGACCTTTCCCATCCTCCTTCCCTCGTGACTCTCTTATCTGTGCTCCTCTTGGCCTTATTGAAATCGATGTCTTTCTCCAAAGCTGCTCCCTTACCCATGGTGCTTATGTCTTTCACAGCCTCTCTGTGAAAAGTGGCATGGAAATAGTTGAGTTTGTGAAAAAAAAAGAAAAAAAAAGAGAAAAAAAAAAAGTGCCTTGTTATACATAGAGTTACTGTAGTGAGTAGAAAAAAAACATATTTTGGTTGCTGTGATGACCTGGTTTTAGCCTGATTCTTTCTTTCAGCCAAGGTTTTGAGTAAACCAAATAGTGGTATCTATTTTTACCCATTTTTTAAATCTGTTTATGAAATGGGGATGTCCCCAGGTTCTTATGCTTAATCAGAAGACTGGGAAGATCTCAAACAAAAATACACAAAGATCTCAAGCAAATTAAATTAATGTAATGTAAACAATCTGAGTTCTGGTATAGACATTTAAAAGTGTAAATTAATGATATGTGTTTGGGTTGGTGATCAAGGACTAAGAAAAATTAAATGGTGCCTAGCTCTACAACAAGTGTTATGACAGCTAAATGACATACATGAATGCAAAAAGAAGGTTTGTTTGTATACACTGTGTATACATTTATATATATACACACATATCACTTTAAATATGAGTCGAAGTGTGTATTTCATGTGTGCGCTCTGGACTGAGATATTCTGCTCCAATTTTAGTGCAACTGAGCAGTGTCAAAAAGGCTGGAACGATTCATTCCGGAATCGTTCAGAGACAGAGACTGCTGTTTTGTGCCCAGAAAATATTAGTCTCAGGAAATGGAGAGTCACAAAATCCAACTCCCTTTTATGGTGATTCTGATGCAGCTGTATTTAGCTTTCAGAGTTCCTTAACAATCCAAACAAAGCACCCATCACTTCAGGAGAACTTCAGAAAGCAGCTCCGAAGCCTCCTAGCAACAACCGCTCAATTATCTCTGCAGGTCGGTGTTCTCGTTTCAAGCACGGGTAAAACAATCTGTCACCAGCCTGATCGCTCGGTGCTGCAACTCCTGGGGCAGGAGCTGACTGCTGCAACCCATTTGGAAACAGAGAGCAGCCTGGCTTGAAGGTCTACAGAACCTTGGTTGTATTTCAGCCTATGGCACTAGATGACTCTGGGGCAAGCCACATACACCTCAGGAACACTGCCAGAATTAAGTCAAGGCTGCACAAGAAGTAAGCCAGTGGGTTTTTAACTGACCTGAGAGGTCAAATCTACCACTTTTACTATCCTGAAGAACCATCTATTAGGATGCCCAAGCAGAACAGTGGAAAGATAGCTTATTATTTCAGGTGATAGTAGAGGACACCCAAATTGCTCTGCTACAGATCTATTGGGTGAATGTATCCCAGTCAACTGGGCTGAGGTGCTAGAAGATGTTTAGGTGCTTGATTGCTGTTGATATCAAGGCAAATTAGATGCCCAGTTCTTGTATAGATGCCCAACTTAGTCTGCTCCCACTCCTACTCGTCAAATGTGTTCTACTCTATTTCCTTGCTCATAGGATGCCACAGATAAAAGAGGTACCTGTTTCAGTGGTGCTTACCACTATTTACCACTATTATATACCTCTATTATGCATACCTCTATTTAGAAGAGGTGTCTGCTTTCTCTGATAAGTATGAAGTGATGTAGGAGGACACCACGAAAACACAGGTTAGATTGGACTAGTTTATAGCAGATTAGGAGGTAGCTACTTCTCCTTCCTTTTGTTGTCTTGTGCTGTTTAATTTGCTTTATTTTTTTCTCTTAAAATTATGCTCTTAATGATATGATTAAAAGATTATTTTCAGAATGTAGATTAATTACACGCAGTGCCATGGGCCTGGGACACCAGCCTCAGGGATGGTGCAAGTGCACTGCAAGAGGGGACCTGCCTTTACCGTACAGAATTGTGCTGATCCTGAAGCTCAGCAAAAGTGTATGTAAACCTGTCAGCATGGTCTGGCTTGGATAATTAAGTACTAGTTGGTAAGTGCTGCTGTCACCTTGTTCAACATCAACAGCTACTAATTGTTCGTTTCCACAGATTGTTGCATTAACTATATTCTGCAGCTGAATACATGGATAGAAGCGGAGGAATGTTTCAGATGCAAAAAGTCAGCAGAGTCAGCTGGCTTTAACATAACCTGGAAACACAATACGGCTCAAAAATGGGACTGTGTGGCCCAGAGGATAAAGATAGAATCTTTTATCTGTTAGATATAGGCTAGAGCAGCAAAGTTCACCTACAGTTTTCATCAGTGATCTAGTTCAGTATTATCCAGCAGGAATCTGACCCAACAAAAAAAAACGGTCTGTTTGAGGGATTTTGGAGATCTGCTTTTCTTGCACGCTTCCACGCACATTAGATCAAGGTCCACCAGTGTAAAGTGCAGAACTGGGTGTGGAGCCACCACCATCCATGGAACTGGAGACATAAATGGGAAAACCACAAAGAGCATCTTCTGCCACTTTAGTAAGTGGACTTCAGATTGCAGCAATGGAAGTCTCAGTTCTGTTGCTGAAATATCTCAGTTACTTATTGCATTTATTTTTATTGCGAGTGGCTTTTAGGGCCCCCGTATTTTGTGGAGTACTGTACAAATGCGGAGGAAGAAATGGTCTAAAAAAAGCAGACAGGAGAGAAGGGTCAGAATGAGCTGAAAGTTCCTCCAAGGCAGAGAGAGGACATCAAGGTGAGGAGGACACGTACTGCTGCAAGGGAACTGTGGTGGAGGATGCTTGAGATCCCAAGCTCTAGGACGCAGACACCAGACATTTCACATTTCTGATACTTTTGGTGCTTCTCTCCCTTTATGTGCTTCACCTGCCATTTGCTTTTAAGAGTTTCAGCTGTAAGGTTCAAATTCTCTGCATCCTGCCTTTATTTTATGAACATCTAGGAGATTCTGCACTTCTCTTAGGGCTGCCATGCCCTGGTTTAAACTGGAGCTGCCCTGAGGATGATTTTATATTTAGTTGCTTCTTATGCACTGCTGTCATTTGAAGCAGCCCAGAATGCCCGATCCACTATTTGCTGTGGAAATCCCTCTCTTGCCTTTCCCTGTTGCAATGTAAGGATAAGGCTGACCTTGAGAAGGGGCCAGTGCTTTACCCAAAGTCTGCCTGGGTAGCAGAGCCTTGCAGGACACCATTTCTAGCCTCTTTATGCCATCAGAGTAGCCCATGAGGTTTGGAGTGAGGGATAAAATTCTGTCCCACAAAATCTGTTGCCAGGAGAGCATGGCTATCAGTTGGTGTCACTTAGAATATATAGGCATAAAAGGCCTGATTACATGCAACCTGTTTTCTCCCCTCACATGTATTTTCTTGCATTTATTGCAAGTGAGGTATATTGATTTGCAGGACTTAAGAGTTCTTCTGCAGGAATGATAGAAATGCAAAATCACCTGGCTTCTGCCATCCCCAGGGCTCAGCATTTTAACAGGGAGCTTTCAGGAATTCCCTTCTCAGCTTTTTATACTTTTTTTAGTATCCAAGTGCTCTGAGATGACCACTGCTCCACACGCCAAGTCCTTGAGATGGTGATGGGGGGAAACTCTACCCCCCAGCCTTCCTCTTTTTAACAGGAAGGTCGGTGGTGAAGGTTCGAGGGACGGCAAAGGACAAACACCCTCCCCAGCCCTCACAACCCGCTGGGCTCCGTGCCCCAGCAAACAAGCTGGACCCTTATAAAACCATCCTTATTTCAAGCCTGTGATGCTTTTAAATCTGACAGCATGTGGGTGGGCAGCGGTGTATCAGATGGAGCACAGTCTCACTCCCAGCTTTGTGAGCCTGCAGAATAAAGCAATGGCTCGACGTTGCCTCGGTGGAGAGCAGCCTTTCCTGGAACATTTGAGCAAGGCAGCAAGGTGTTAACACAGACTGGTCCCTCTAGACTGGGTTCCTGGAAAAGCCTCTCAATTATTGATAAGGGTCGTACTGACATCACCCAAAGACAATGGGGCTCTTGCTTCCCTTCAATAATTTCTTACTCAGCAGATCTTCAGCTTACAGCTCAGCAGAATCAGCACTGCAGGCACATCAGCCGAAATACAATATGCATGCTGGAACAGCAGACAGGCGACTGCCCAGCTCTTTTATTTGCACACTGGAAAGGGATACGGACACGGCAGGCCAGGCCAATTCTGCTCTGCGAAAGCCTAAATGCCATTATGGGGTTGGCACTGCCAGGCTTTCTTTTCTGCTGATAACATTTGGTCCTTGTGCTTTGTTCAGAACTGCTCTTGTGTTCCTCCTCCCCCACTTATCACACAGGCTGGAAATGAGGATTTCCCAATAAAGGTAAAGAGAAGAGGCTGATACTAATGCTCCAGATCTAATTCAATTTAACAAGCACTATTCTAGCTCATAAAGCTGCTGCTGTTTTGTTCAAAGTATAGTGCTGACAGCTTATGCAGGGAGGAGCATTAACTCCATCAGTTCCTTGTGCTAGGTCTAGTATTCCAGGAAAACTTCTTAAGCTGGAGAGAAAGCTTTAAGCCTAGGTGTCCCTTTGGGATTCGGGACCGATGTGAACATGGCCCTACAGCATCAGCTCCAAGCCTGAAGCAAGGTGAAGTTTCAGAGGGCCTTCATGGGGTTCTGGCACTCATAAACCTGAACCCATAGCGAGCTTGGACCAGAAGCTGAACTGCCACCAAAAATAAATGCATACAAAGAGTGCCTTTTTTAATGTTTGCATTTTTCAGTGACATTTCTGAGTCTTCTGCTGGCAGCTGCTATTCACCCAGCTAATGGGATCGCTAGCCGCCTGTGATGTAAGGAGCCTAATGATTGAGGCTCATTAGCAAATGGAATAGATACGCTCTCTTATCAGCAGATCTGGATGTCAGGCAGGGCTTCCCATCAGTGCGAAAACAGGAGACCTGTTACTTGCCGGAAATTTCACCCAGTGCTGCAAAATCAAAACCGCACACCAGTGCCGTGCCTGGGGAAGGGGCAGCCTGGCGATGGAGCTTTACTTCTGCTCTTCCATTTCATCTGAGGTGTGTGAAGCCTCAGAAGCTCTCAACCCACCTGCTTTTCCACTTCCATTCCATTTTCACAGCAAGAGCTCTGTGTGTGCTTAAGCAACCTGCTCACCGTGCAAAGGTAAACAGCCAGGTTCCATTTCCACAATTAGTCCTGTGTTAGAGGGAGATGCAAACATTGGGTTGCCAGCACTACTGCGTCACAGATGCAAACAATTTTCATTGGGGTGAAAGCCCGGATGATACCACCATGGCAACCAATTTTACATAGAAACAATAGGCCGGCTCCTTCGCTGAGATAAAGGCACAGGACCACAGGATCTGGGTCCATGGTTGTACAACATACAGTGCAATTTCTGAGCATTCCTATTTTTTGTGCCTTTGTCGCTTCTTTCCTTGGAGGATCTCAGTCTGCTGCTTTCAATTCACATGCAGTAAGTACTGAAGAAACAGAGCCATCACTGCGTGGCTTGCAGCAGTCAGAAAAAAGCACAGTGGATATAGGAAGCTCTTGCCAACATCTTTATCCTTCCAGCTACAGAACCTTTAAGCCCCATGCAGAGTAGTTAGTCCAGCTTTCCCTTGAAAATCTCAAAAAGTGCTGCATCATGCCTCCCACGCTTCAAAACTCGTGTTCCACTGAGCCTAATTATTTCACACTCGCTACATAAATCTTTGAGCAGCCTCTTCCAAGAATAGTCGTGGTGACGGCTGAAACAGAAAGTTCTGACGAGGAGTCTAACATTGGGACAATAGTTCTGGTCAAACTTCACTGGAACCTAACGATGACTTATCTCATAGGAATGGGATTTTATTTGGCACCAAACAACTTCAAGAAAACTTCAAATGGCGGCGAGAACAGTGCAGTTAATATGCAGCTGACTGGGTGTACAGAAACCACAAGAAAATGTTGAACATATTTTAAAGCATTTTAGCCAGTGCTGTTGGTGTATCTGAAATGGGGTGGAAATAGGCAGAATTCCATCAGATCTCCCTCTCTTGTTGTAGTCAACATGCCCTGACCAGAGCAGAGTCACTGGATGTAGAAATAGGAATCTACCTTCTGCTGTTGCACGGTTATTGGGGACGGGGAGCTACTTACTTATTTTTTTCCCCCTAATGATCACTAACCTACAGCAAATTCAGGCAGGGCATGTATCAGGTACTCCACAGCCCTTAATTCCGAGAAGGAACTTCAGTGCTCTGCTATTGTTTTCCCATGTGCCATTTTAACCCGACGAGTAGTATCACTTCCAGCAACAATGTGGCTTTATTCCGTACTTTGTATTGCAATACAAATGGAGCTGAATGCTTGTCATAGTCCTCTGGGCAGGGCTCCTTACTGCTGCAGAGTTTAATATTGAGATTGGCAGCACTGAGTTAGCTGATGTAATCCCTTCCATTACAGATATTTACGGCACGCCATATTACAATACAAAGGCACAGCTTTAGACACTGGAAAGATGTGACAAGCCAAAAAAGCCAACCCATTCAGAACTGAGGCTGACACCATAGGGGCCTATTCCCCTCACTGTACATTCACAACAAAAATTCCTTTTAATGCCATTAGGAGCATACATGAAGCAAAATTCAGGTCAGGCATAAGCAAACGGAAACTCCACTAAAACTCCACTAAAGTCACTGTTATCCACGCCACATCTGACCTTAGATCTGTCTTTAACATTAGCTGGTGACTCATGATCACCAGCATGTATTGTCCAAAGTCACTCCTAGGTTTCCCCATTCTTTGGCCAAACATCACAAGCCCTGGCTGTATTGCAATGCTGGGGGAAGGAACATCAGAGAGAAATGTTTGTTCCTCTTTCTAGCAGCCTCGCTATGCTCCTGCAGTAGCCCAGGAGCTGACACAGTTGATCGGTGAGCTATTAGAAGTCAGGAGACTATGCGCAGCTGATTTATACTTTCAGAGCCCTGGGTATTTCCTGCTTGAATGTCTTGCTTGCCGTCAGCCCCCAGCTGAAAGCAAGGCTCGTCAAGCAGCTCTTTTAGAGTTGAGGGTAGAGGCTGAGTGACTCCCACCTGCTTAAGAGGCCGTTTCTTTCCTGCAGCACTCTGGCAGGAGCTGGGGCACGTTGTGCAGAATTACCACTTGCCTTGGTTTCAGTGGAGCCTCTTTGTGTGGAAGACACTGGAGAGGCTTTGCGCGTAGCTGAGGAGTTTCTATTACAGAACATCGAGGAGATATACCCCACGGTGCCTGCTGCTTGTAATTGGAGGGGGGAAAAAAAATCTGATAATGTGGTTTGAATGCAGTGCTGTGTTTCAGATGCAGATGAGCCCAATGTGGGTGCATCTTTGAATCTTTCCATGAATTTTTTGAAGTTAAAGGGAGGTCGGAGCCAAATCGATTAACTGAACAGTATCACTTGGTGTTTACTTTTATTTGTGAAAGAAGTGGTAAAAAATTGGCTGTATGAAACAAATGTTGTTTGCTATACCATTAAATCAATTTCTTGCCTTTTGCAATGGCTTCTAAGTGCTGTTGGTAAAATAATGTTGCTTTTCCAGTATATCATGTAAAGTGATTTCAGCTGCAGTTCTTCCATTCTTGACCTCTGCACTGCTTGTATTTCAGACAGTTTTATACATTTATTGATTACCTGATGTACTATTCTAATTTCTAGGAAGTAAGAACATAGCTCTTAAATCATACAGACTCTTTGAAATGCTTTAATTTCCTCAAGTAAATAGAGCATATTTTGCCAGGAGCCTTAAATGTATGATGCATGGATCTGATTCCACTTTTACACAGGGCTTATACTTGCATAACTCCCTTCACTTCAGTGAAATTACTCCCGATTAGCATTCAGAATCAGGTCTGAAGTATGGGGAGGAGGGTGGGTTAATGCCATTTTTTCCTGACATTGAGTGCTTTAAAAGCACTCTGAGACTGCAAACCATTACCATTTCTCTGCAAGTGCCCTCTGAGAGGATTGGGAAGGATTGAGGGGTTTTTAACCAACAAGTCACTCCAGGTCTTTTGGAGAACAGTGGAGATGTAATTTCTCGATACTGGCTATCTGGTGATTGTGGTAAGCTGGTGGTCTCACCAGGTCCAAGTGGACAAGTGTCCACACCAACCATAGCTCTTGAATTAGGTCCCTTGCTGGCCGTCTGGAAAGAGGGTGGTGAATGGGGCACGGGGTTGGTTCTTTTCCCAGCCTTTGCAAGTTTTCCTGTCAACCATATGGAAAGCATTCTATAAAAATGCTTTACGAAATTGCATTATTTGCCTCCTGCAGAATTGTCATGCTCCAGCAGCTAAATACACAGGCTGATATTCTCTCAGAACCCCGTCAAACTCCCACACTGTGGATGACTGCTGGAAGTTATAAGCACTCCCAAAATAGGGCTGGATTTTCACAGTGATAATTGAGAGCCATAACTTTCCACCAGGCAGGCTCTGTAGGTGGAAGCAGCAGCAGAGACAGCAGTATCAACGCAGTCAGGGCTTTTTACCAGGATGTTATCTAACTTTATTACAGTACATATGCCACAATCCTATCAACATATAGCCTTTCTTTACTGGATGTCTCCCGTACGTGTTCAGGGGCCCACCTTTTGCCAGTGTCAGAAGTCTTGGGGAGCTGAGAAAAAGACTTTGTCCTTACAGCTGCCCTAAGCTCTGGTTCAGAAAAATGTTCTTATTCAGGACAGCACTTAAGCTTTATGGACATTGCTAAATCCTCTTGGCCTCAGTGAACTGATGACTAGAAAAATAATGTTCCTGCCGGGTTTTGTTTTCCTTCCAAAGAACTGAAAATGTTAGTGCTGAAACCACCACCAACCAACCACTCATTAGCTCAGATCTGATGTAAATATCAGAGTATTTAAATGCAAGTTAAATAACAAGAAGCCAAGCAGAGCAATATCCTCAGTCACCGTAAGCAATATCTGTTGTTCTTTGGGGACTACATGGCTAGAAAGATTGAATCAAAGAACACTTATGGGTCACATTTTTATCTGCTACACCGCTGTCTCAATCAAATAACACCAGAGCTGTGTGGTGGTAGCTGCTGTGGAGATCAGAAACTGCATATAGATATTCTGTCTATCAAGTTCTGAAAGTGCTGTGATATTTCAAGTCAAAGAGCAAAGAAAGAGAGAATAAATAACACAATTTATTGCTGCAGATTATTTTTATGCCTGGGTGCTCCATTTAAAAGAATAATCTGTAAATGACTTATTATCAAGAAAAGTTATTTGTTTGCACTAATCAAGCCTTAAACTTGAAGGCATAATATGGATCTAATTATTTTTAACTAACTAATCAACATGTTTCATTCATAAGTTGGGATTTATCAATATAGCACATGAAAGGGGAGAACATATTATTATTTCAATTTAGATAATATGCAAAAAGCTCTGTGTTTGTAATGACCTGCTTTCACTGAATATAATCAAGCTCCAAAGCTCTATTACAGGCTGGAAATAGCAGCAGCTTACTTTAATGAGATTTCTGGCTCTGGGCCCCAGCTGTTCTACGCAAGGCTCTCCCTTTGCTCTATGACCTACCAATATGTGCTGTCACCAGTAATGAGACAGGACCTATTTCCTAACATGGGGAAAGACTGGAAAGCATGAGTTCATTCTGCTGTCGGTGGAAACACACCCTCTTTCCCCTGCAAGGCAGAAGGAGGGGAACACTGCAGATGCAACGTCCCCCCTCCCTTGCCAGGAGAATATAACGTGAAACCCATAAGGTAGAGAACTCAAAGGTGAGACTGAAACTCTCCTCTTAACTCATCGCCCTCGCACACAGCACCAGCATTCATTAGATACACACAGAATCTGTCTCTCCCCTGTGAAGTACCCCGGCAGAGGACTCCATCTGCGAGGGGAAGGGGGAACAGTAGTGGCCTCAGACTCTGAATTTTATGGATTTTGTGGAATTATGCTCATCTCAGAGCTGCACTGGGAATCTGCCAGGAGCCGAAGAGCTGCACTTAATTTGCCTAAAATGGAGCAGATTACCACTGCTCTCCTTTTCAATAATGGAGCTGCAGCCTGGAGACTCCAGATTTCAGCCAGCAGCGCTGCACAGCGAGCTGGGCGGCCGGGTTAGGTCCTGCGGGGCTGCCTTACGCTGTGCGGTGGCTCCAGGGGGAAAAGAGTTTGCATCTGGGTCCCCTTGGGACCCCTTGCATTTGGGTCACTCTGGGTTGGACTCTTAATATTGTTTTCCTTACTCTTTCTATTACAACAGCCCCCACTTTTCAGAAGTGGGGGAAAATTCAGTTCCTGAAAGTGTTTGATTAGTTACCATTTGTATTATTAGTGCTATTTTTATCCTTAAGCTGTCACTTGCAATCATTACCACTTCACACGTGAATCTCTGCTTTTTAGGACAAAAAGACACTTTTTTTTTTTCTTTCTTCATTTTTCCCTGAATAGCATTGTTAAGTATTTCAGGAATCAGAAATCCACAAACTATTTCTGTGCCCTGGATACAAACCTCTTTGGAAAAAGCTGATGAACATTTTAGTCAGAAAATTGGAAAGTGTGTGCTTAATGCACTTTGAAATTAAATGATTTGGTGCTTTTCAATTTGTCTTTTTGCCCTTCCCAAATACCCAAAGGCACTAGCCCACTTTGTAAATGAATAGGCTATGAAATCTTATTTTGAGAAATGAAGGTGTCACCGAGTTGCTGTAAAAATTACACTCAGCACCAGTGCACTTTGTAAGCCCTGACTAATTGGCCCTTGCAACTACCCTAATGCATTCCTCCTTTATTAATAGGAATTAAGTAGCCAGTTATTTTATTTTAGAAGTGGGAAAAAAAAAAAAAGTAAAACAACAAAGAGATTATTAGAAGCTGCCTCCTTCATACGAGCAGCTCCTTTCCCAGTAAAGCTACTGCTCTGCTCCTGCCACCAGACACCTCTCCCACTCCCATAAATTTGGGAAAGGGCCCCCTGGCTGTGCCCAGGGCCCTGCCTGTTGGCTGGTGGTGGTTGATGGCAGCCCGTCCGGTCTTGAAAAGGGCTTGGGGCAGCCCTTGGTGTGCAGACTGGGCACCAGAGAGGTGTCTGCCTCTTGCTTCCCCCTGGGCTCAATGCCGGGATGCAGTTGTGATTAACATTTAGGAACTTTCAGCTTCAGAAATCCCATTTTAGTACCATGATATCAAAGTGCTCTGCAAAAGCCCACGGTGAGCAGACTGATACCCTTGTCTCCTTTTATTCCTCCTACAATTTCAGAAAGAAAATTAGCTTTCAGATTTGCATTGTAAACCTCTCTTCCTGTAGAAAACTCTTTTGTCCAGCTTAAGGGAGTGGTGTTCTCAAGCGAAAAGAAAAAAAAAAAAAAAAAAGAATTTTCAAAGGCCACATCACCAGATGCTGAAGTACAGCAATAAGAACACCACTGCTGTCACAACACTATTTCCTCTTTTAAATTATTTATGTATTTATTGTATTTTACATGAGTCGTGGAGGCTAGAGGCATTTTTGCAGAGTCAGGTCATTCTAAAGTACATTCCATACAAAGAATAGGGCTGGAAAGTACAGTTGTACATAATATTGTTCATTAATATTACATAATTACCGCACACAGAATAGTTCTCTGGGCAGTGATAAGGATTTTCTTCATAAAGAATAAAGACTCCAAGGCAATGTATGCCATTAAGGGGTTGCTTAATGTATGAGGCTATATCAGTAGTATACGTGGTACCTTCATCCAGATGCAGAAATATGACAAAGCCAGCTTAGCCAAATGAAGCTATTAGCATGTATAATGTGTTTTACACAAGACTTAAATGGTTTACTGGGTTTATAAAATCATACTTTGATATTGCAGTGACCAAGCTGAGATATGATCTAGCAAACAGCAGTTGCAGCTGCATCAGCACAAAAAAGAGCAGTTGGATTTTCTCTGAGGCCTAGAGAACACTTTCCGCAGTCTTTGAAAATTGCCCTGAAATAAAAATTTTCTTTATGTGCAGGCTAATATTAGCTACTGACAGCTTGCTCGGAGTTTGTAGCTCAGCCTTGCTGGAGCGATTGTTGAGGATAAAGTGTTGATGCAGCTTTTTGGGCCTGTTGGTTATCTTTATTACCATTGAACATGAGCAAGTTCTGTGTCTTGTGTGACACATTAGACCTAAGGTAATGTGGAGGAACACCTGCGTGACTAATAATACCATAAATGATCCCTCTACATTTTATTACAGCGCAGTGCACTCATCCTAAAGTCCTTATTTTCTAAGTGTAGTGTTAATTTTGAATTTTGATTTAATTTAGTAAATTGTCTCCCAGTGCTGTAGAGTGTTGTATGGACATGACACGCCAATGTATATTAAAATAGAACTGGAGACTTGGACATCCTGAGAGGGCTTTTGGCATTCAAGAAAACATCAGGCCTCGATACAGCTTTTGCTGCACAAGATCCAGTTGATAATTCTGTTCCTAGAAAAACGACTTTCTTTCTCTTTTTTTTTTTTTTTTTGTTTGTTTGTTTGTTTTTTAATGTAGAAGATGACTTTAAATTTACAGCATTGAGATTTGAATTCTGTTTCCCCACCAGCAGTGTTCAGAAGGTGCCTCAGCCTGATGTTTCTGTAATGGGCAGTGTGTGCAGTGTGAACGCCTGAAGTTCACATGTTGAGTCACTGCGGGTTCACCTTTCTTTCCAGATGACACCATGACAGCTGCAATCAGCAGATGCATGAGAGTTGACACTCCTTTGATTAAAAAAAAAAAAAAAAAGAGCTTTGCTGGCAAGGCGTTTTCCATAAGGAGTTCCTTCTAAGCTCTGCAACTCATTTCTCTCAGCTCAATAGAGCCCTGATTTGCTAACACTGGGGTGTATCACACACTGCACATCTGCTCTTCTAGAGTCTCCCACGGAGAGCATTCTTGTTGGGGAATCCTCTTTTTCAGGTTTAGTTTATCTTTGAGCTAATTCTATGAAATTATCGCTAATGATTCCACTTGTTATGGCTCATATGATCTTTCCAAGGCTGTGCAGCCCAGCTGACAAAGTTGTTCTGTTGTGCACTGAAGATATTTACCCTTTGCTGTGTTTTACTCAGTGTAATGCTGAAAATTCAGATGGACACTATATTAGATCCAAGCAAACCATAGATACCATTATTGTTTCTGAGTAGATGTGAGCAAATAGATTTTTTACACTAGTTCTGCCATCCTTAATTTTTGCTGCGACCTAAATCCCAGTTGAGCATTTATCAGGTGATGTGTTACTGTCAGAATAAAAGTGGACAAAGAAATACAATCTTTGGCAGAGACCTGTATGTTCCCACTTGTAAGGTAGTCTCCCAAGGGCTTTGGGATCCTGGAGATTGGTTCTGGTAGGAGCTTGCTGGTGCCCCTATAGCAATCATCAGCCACAAATGCCTGATGATGCCACAGTGGCCTGGGAATCCTCTGCTGTAAGGTCACTGGAAGAGTTGTGTTGCTTCCAGAAATGAATCCATTACGTGTTGCTTGAGATTAGTGTGAGTTACCATAATGACTAAAAGTACTGCAAAGGTAAGTCAGTTTGAAAACCCTTGGAGGTGAGAGGTGTACAATACATGGCAGCCAAACTGCAGGGGTCTACTTGGAAGATGTGGCAGTAAATCTGGATACTGAATTTAAGTTGTACATGAGCAATGGCTGCTAGAAAAACTTTACCCTTTCCTTTCTTTTGAGAACATTTTTGAAAACATTTTTGTTGTTGAGGCAAAGGGAAACTCAATATAATTATTATTATTTTGTTTTAATTATTTAGTTGGCCAAGATTTTTATTTTTTAATTATGGATCTTATGTTTAAAGTTTCACCCAAAAGTTAGGCAGAGAAGAGCAACCAAGCTCGCATGAGGAGCAGCTGGGGAACTGGAGTTGTTTACTCTGGAGAAGAGGAAGCAGAGAGAAGCCTTCATTGCTCTCTGCAGCTCCTTGAAAGGAGGTTTTAGTGTGGAGAGTGTCAGTCTGTTTTCTTAGTTAGTCTCTTTCCTTCTTAGAATAGAAGGAAATGGTTCCAAGATATGCTAGAGGGGGTGTAGATTGGATTTTAGGAACATTTTATTCATGAAGAAGGTGGTCAAGCATTGGAACAGGCTGCCCAGGGAAGTGGTGGAGTTTAGTGATGGGACCTGGTAGGTCAGGTTGATGGTTGGACTCGATGATGTTGAAGGTCTTTTCTAACCTAAGTGATTCTATGATAAGTTACAGGAAAATCTGTATGTCACCTACTAAATGAAAAAGGATCAATCTGACTGCAAAATTTGAGCATATGGTTTGAGATTAAAAACACAAAACAACAACAACAAAAAACAACATAAACAACAGCTTCCGCTTTTAGCTATATATTGAAGTACAGCAAGAAGGAAGTTTTTAGGAATGCTTGCCACTATTTTAGTGTGTCTATAACAAAAAACAACAATAATAATATCTCCGTTACACCATGGAAACTAGCTCGGTTTTGCAGTTAGGCAGCTGTGAAAGACTCTCCCCTCCAAAAGAAGGTGGCAACTGAAATTCTAATGCTATTAATAATAAAGAATCTTAAAATGTTTGACAATTTTATATGCTAATCATGTAGCTGACTTGATGATTAGCTTCTGCAAGACTTATGTGGCAATTCAAAAAAGACCTTTTGGTTTTCATGCATTCCAAAAAAAACTCACGCATTATTTGAGACTCTCATTACATCATCAATTCATCAAAGTGGCAACTTTCTCACAGGTTGTTAAATGCAGTTATTTATAGACACTACTCATTTTCTTTAGTGATTTATTCTTTGCAACTAAATGTGGTGACTGCAATCCCTTTATATTGTTCATTTTGTTGGCATTTTTTCATCAAAGAGGTTGAATAAAATGACACAAATCCTGCTGGCAGCTGATACCATCAAAATGTCAGCTGTTAAGAAACCTCCCATGTTTTCAGCAAACCATGTTTGTCAAGTGAAGTGATTAAAGTCAGATTTTGGAAGTTCTGCTCCTATCACTCCAAGGGATCTGCATCTACCCTCATGCATTGCAAGGGTGTGCCTGAAATTAAGGCCATCCACTCAGTCTTTCCCAAACTATTCATGTAATAGCACTGTACTCCTGGAGCCAGGTTCATAGCTTCTTGACACAAGTGCTTGTTAAGTCTCAACCTGATGATGATGATAATAACAACACTATGACTAGAAAAGTACAGAAGAAAATAGTACTTATTTATACATGGGTTCACATAGGTTGCAAACAGTAAACAAAAGGGGAAGTTATAACCCAGTAATTATGCATTCACAATGATGTTTTCATGGTATGTAAAGAAGGCCATTTTCACATGTGGAAACAAGGTATAAATGACTGCAAAGAAAAAAAGATCATTAAAAAAAATGCTTGAGATGTACTAGGTTTGGTAAAAATGTCTGTACCATCCAAACTCACAAGCAGGTGACTGCTCGAGTTGGAAGGAGTCTTGGAGAAAGTGGTAGTGAGCACCTCCACTACTAAATGAAAAATTTTCAGGACTGTTTCTATTCTATGTTGATTTTTCTACTCGTATTATCTACATTTAGCTATTTTAATTTGTAGATGTGCAAAAAGGGCACCCATCTCTAGAAATGAGCTATTTTGCAGAACTGATATGTAGTAGACAAAAGTTTTGATGTCTGTGCTTGAATAATCCCCATTCCTGTGCAAAGAATCAATTTTAAAGAAAACAAGTGCATGTCAGTTTTGGACCTACGATTGTGCCCATAGAAGCCAATCAGATGTGCAATAGATGGTGTTATCCCTATGGTAACCGCAGTTGAAAACTGGAATTTCACTACGTGTTCTTGGCAGGCAGAAACAACCAAGACCATTGCTTTTATACAGATTTGCTAAGCAAGGTGAAATAATAATCACTGACTATTTAGTAAATACCATAGCTGTATAAAATACACACCGAATTGATATTTCAGACTGCACAGCTTGCTGTAAGCTTTTTCAAGCATTAGAACAGGCAGCCTAGGGAAGTAGTACGGTCCTCATCCCTAGGGGTATTTAAGAGACGTGTGGCCATGGCACTCAGGGACGTGCTTTTGTGATGGGACTCAATAGGTCAGGTTGATTGGTGGACCTGATGATGTGAAGGTCTTTTCCAGCCTAAATGATTCTATGATTCTATGAATACACACTGACTTTCAGTCCAAAACCTTTTAAAGTACATCATACTCAGCCCAGTGTTGAGGAGTGTGACAAAGGGGCTTCTCTGCAGGCCCTATGCCATGCCTTCTCCTTGCCTGCCTTACACTGACATGTCTAAATTGGCTTCCTTCTGGCACGGTGTTGTTGTCTGTCTGTAAAGCAGTTGCCTTCAGTGAGAATAGTGAATATTTAAAAATATCTACATTCAATATAAGCTTTTTCAGGGGTAACTCCAATTTATTGCATATTTATTTGCTTCTGTACATATCTTTCACTAGATTTTTTGCCTCTTTTAAAATAGAACTTTCTTGGAAAATCCTTTACAATATGTGAGATAGAGTTTGAAAACAGACTTTTAGATCAACCATCTCAGAATTTTTTTTTATTTTTTTTTCCCCACATCTTTTTATCGTAACTCTTTGTATCCCATTCCCATATTTCAAAACCTAAGATAACAAGTAGAAGTCAGGTTCTGTGGTATTCTCCAGGTCAGTAGCTCTGGATGCTGTTACATTATTTCACTGACTTTCCCTTCCACCTGGGAGATGGCTTGGAGGCAGCAGCCTAGGGCAGGACAGTATAGGGAGGGCAAGGTCTAGTTGAGGGGACTCGGATCTTAATTGTTAAAAACAGGCAGCATTTCGGATGTGATTTAATGCTTAGATATTAGACGCGATAACAGAGGAGGAAGCAGCGTCAGCGGATATCAGAATGGCCCGACCGGGCCCTCTCTGCTCCAGTCCTGCAGCAGAGAGGACACCGTGCCCTCCACAAAGATGGCCGCACGGGCACGGCAACCTCGCTCAGCCCAAGATGGCCGCCGCGCCACCACCCACCGCCTCAACCCGCCCGCAACAAAGATGGCTGCTCGCGCCGCGGCAGTGGGCGGAGATCGAGGGGAGAGGGGAGAGGGGAGGGGGCAGCGCCCTTACCCAAAATGGCGGCGCGAAGCCGGGGAGGGGCGGGGTCGGGGCGGGGAGGCGGGGTCGGGGCGGGGCGGGGGCAGCGCCCGGCGGCGGAGCGGAAGTGGCGCGGTGCCTCCTCCAGCTGGTTGTCATTTCGTGCGGCGGCTCGCTCCTGAGGAGACCGGGCTCGGCGGCGGCCGGGCGGGGAGCGGCGGCGGCGGCAGGAGAACGAGAAGAAGAAGGAGAAGAAGGAGAAAAGAGGAGGAGAAAGGAAGGAGGAAGGAGGGAGGCACCGGCTGCGGCACCGAGGCAGGAAGCGGCTGGGGGGGGGGGAGGGAGGGGAAGGGAAGGAGAAAAAGGGGAGGAGAGGGGGTTTGAGGAGAGAGAGAAAAAAAAAAATAATCATAATCATAATAAGCAGCACGGCGAGGCGAGCGGCAGCCCGGGACCCGTCGCGGCCAGGCTCGCCGGCTGCTGGAGCGCTGCTGTGGGTGCGTGGGGCGCTGCCCTGCTGCCGTCGCCTTCCCCCCCCTCACCCTCAGGAGGCAGCGTCCCCCCGCCCGGAGCCCGGCTGGTTTACATGAGGGGGAAGGAAGCCCGCCTGGAGCCCAGAAGACGCTCAGCAGGGGAAGGACTGCTCCCAGGAGCCGCCACCGCCGCCTCCTCCGCTCCCCGAGAAAGCCGGCGGCCGAGCCCCTTGCCCTGAGATCTGCGGGAGAGCCGCTTAAACGCCTTCCATGGGGGAGAGAGGAGCCCGGCCCCCCGCCGCCTGCACCTTCCCCTCCTCGCCGGAGGCTGCTCCTCTGCTGAGGTAAAAGAAACAAAAAGGAAAAAAGGAGGGAAAAAAAAAAAAAAAAAAAAAAAAAAAGCTACCCCCACTGCAGGACACTCGTGAGGGTGGGGGGGGACACCGCGGGGGGAACCCCACAGTGAGCCGGGGCCTGGAGAGCCCAGCCTGCCTGCACCCAGCCCAGCCTGCCCGGCTGGATGAGGAGACCCTGAAGGGGGGAAAAAAAATAAAAAATCACCACGTCCACGCACATCCAGCCTGCCCAGAGGGAACCCACAGATCCGGCACCAGGAGCACCCTCCCAGCTGCAGAGAGAGAGAGCAAAGAAAATCGCCTTCCCCTTCCTCCCGCACAGCTCGCTGTCCCCTCCCTTCCCTTTTCCCGAACGCTGAATGCTGATTTCTGAGATGAAAATCTTCCTCCGCGGACGGCCAGGGCTCATGTGAAGGACACGCAAATATTGGATCATAAATAAGAAGCGAGTCTGGCGAGCTCAGAAACCCAGCCCAAAAGGAGCAGCATCAAGAATCCACCCTTCTCCTGCACAACTCACTCCCCACCCAACACACACAGAATACTAATTTCCTGAGATAAGATCTTACCCCTTCTAAACAACCACACGCACACACACACACAGAGTGTATATTATTGCTACACATAATAGGTTAAACACAGCAGCACGGTAAAAAGCCTCCTCTGCAACTCACGCCTCTTTTTCACCCCTCTGAATGCTGAAATCCTGAGGTAAATTTTTTTCTTACCCACAGCAAAGACTCTTTTTGAACAGGACAAATATATATTAGATTATAGAGATGTATTAAATTATTCCAGATTTAAATCTATTTTTTTGCTGCCAAGGGGTCGGGGGACCAGACGTCATTGTATATTTTTTTTCCTCTTAACTCATTTATGGGCGAGTCAAGGCTGCTGAGGAGGAAAAAAACAGGATAGTTAGAATCTCTTTATCCTTATTCCCCAGAAGCTTTTTCTCTCATTGCTGTGCGTTTCGTTTAGAAAAAGGAAACCTCTTATTTTGTGAACCAAAGATTTATTTTTCCCTTTCTCCTGGCTGAAGGGAGGAAACGGGCACCAATTGACACATTTAAATAGTTGAAGAAATCTATCTTTTGCAGAAACAGAAATCTATATCCAAATCTGAAATAAATAGCGTGGAGGGAGAAACTGGAATATCTAGCTAAAACCAGGATACTTAATAATCTCTCCTCGGAAGAGGAAGAGGTAAACACTAAACATTGACTTGTTCTTACACAGAGGATTCAAACCCTAAATATAATAAATGGGGGATTACGGGTTTGGAGTGTTAGTGCAAAACAACACTGGAAATAAGTCAGCTTTTCCAGTCAGATTTCATCCACATCTGCAGCCTCCACACCATCATCAAAATGCAACCCCCAGCCCTGCTGCTTTTATAAATAATAACACAGCTGCCAATGGCAGTAGTGCTGGGTCAGCTTGGCTCTTTCCTGCTCCAGCTGCCCATAATATTCAGGATGAGATTCTGGGGTCAGAAAAATCTAAAACTCAGCAACAGGAAAAGCAAGAGTCCCTAGAAAAACAGCAGCTTTCCCCTAGTCAAAGTCAGGAAGCAGGCATGCTCTCTGAACCTGAGAAAGCTAAAACTGAAGAAAATCAGGGTGATAATTCTTCGGAGAACGGCAATGGAAAGGAGAAAATAAGAATAGAGTCGCCGGTGTTAACAGGATTTGATTATCAAGAGGCTTCGGGGCTAGGCACTTCGACACAGCCCTTGACATCCACTGCATCTTCTCTGACTGGTTTTAGTAACTGGTCTGCAGCTATCGCTCCTTCTTCCTCTACAATAATCAATGAAGATGCAAGTTTTTTTCACCAGGGAGGGGTCCCTACTGCCTCGGCTAATAATGGTGCTCTGCTGTTTCAGAATTTTCCACATCACGTCAGCCCTGGCTTTGGTGGTAGCTTTTCCCCTCAAATCGGACCCCTCTCTCAGCACCACCCTCATCACCCCCATTTTCAACATCATCACAATCAGCATCAGCAACAGAGGAGGTCTCCTGCAAGCCCTCATCCGCCTCCATTTACACACAGAAATGCTGCTTTTAATCAGTTGCCTCATTTGGCTAATAATCTAAACAAGCCGCCTTCTCCATGGAGCAGCTACCAAAGCCCATCGCCGACACCATCTTCATGGAGCCCCGGGGGCGGTGGATATGGTGGGTGGGGTGGGTCCCAAGGTCGAGACCACCGCCGGGGACTGAACGGAGGGATAACGCCCCTGAACTCCATCTCGCCCTTAAAGAAGAATTTTGCAAGTAATCATATCCAGTTGCAGAAATATGCTCGACCCAGCTCAACCTTTGCTCCGAAATCGTGGATGGAAGACAGCCTGAATAGAGCTGACAACATTTTTCCTTTTCAGGTGAGTATTCTCTGTTATATCCATAATAAAAGTAACAGGAGTGCATTAAAATGCCATAGAGGGGTGGGATGGGGATTTGAAGGCACGGTGTGATTGTATGACTTCTGTGTTTGCAACTAAAAAAAGCCACACGGCTAACTTGAAATGTCATAGTAATTACACTCAGAGCTGTGAATCATGTGTTTCTTGGTTGTTGTTTTTTTTTTTTAACAGCAGTGGTCATATAAATATCTATATCCCACCAGGCATCTATAATTAGCCCGTTTCTTTCAGCTTAATATTTATTCACACGAAGAAATAACCAAAGAACAAATGTAGTTGCAAGTAGCAAGTACACCTACAAAAAGGAATAAGGAAAAAAGTGCTGCCTGATGAAGTGTGAGAGATCTGAGGCCTTCTGAAGTATTTGAAAACCCACCACATCTGAGAAAAGTATTAAGCGATTGTATTTTGCTTTGCAGTACCATATGGACTTGTAGTGCAACAGAATTTTTGTAGCATTTTTTGGAAACTGTTTTTTTTCTTTTTTTTTTTTTATATGGTGGTAATCAAAACATTTTGCTTTCCGTAGCGATGGCAGCAAATTCTGGGTACAGGCCATTAAATCACAACCAGAAATAGATCTGGACGAATGTCAGATGGTGGTCTCCTGTGTTTTCACATGGCCTCATCCTGATAGGGGATAGCTTGTCTGACATTTTGCTCTCTCCTTCTAGGCTAACTTTTTAGGAATCTGAAAAGAACTGTATACTGCTGATCCTCACTGGCAGTAAAAATTAAAACTCTTCACCTGACCATTAGTTAAAACTTTTTTTGTGTGTGTGTGTATGACTTTTGTGAAGTCCTTTAATGTGGATTCATAAGCCCAAGAATTCTTTGACATTTAGTGTTTTTTTTTTAAACATCTTCAAATGAGGGCAAAAGTGAAAATTTCAAAATGACTGCAGTATTTCTAGCCATGGTGTAAGAAGCAGGGTGACCTACTTTAAAATAATTTGAGAGATCAGGAGATAAGAACTGTGCAATATGCCTCATGTTATCAACCACCCTAGAGAAATATAAATATGTGTAAGAATGGCACGGTGGATTCGGACGTAGGAAAGGTTTAGTTCTCCTGAGTGTAACCTGTTCAGTTTCTGCTGGGTTTGCAGGGCCAGCATATGCAGCCTTCAGACATCAGGGCAGCTGCTGGCACTAACTTTCCATTAGAGACCTTTTTTTCCTACTGCAGAGCTGCTAGCTGGTTTGGTATCAGGTAGAGCCCATGCAAATTCACAATGCATCGCATAATTGATGTTAATATGGGGATTTCTAATTAATATAACGAACCTGTGTCCAGCAAACTGAATTTATTCACTGAAACCAGTCGAAAAAGGGACACAGCTGGAGTCAGTCTTTTTTCAGCCTCACTGCAGCAATACTTGGCTCGCAGTTTAATTCATTCTGTACCCTGACACGTAGCTGATGTACAGAGTGACAGAATGAGATCGAGCATGTTCTTGCTGCTGTGTGTAAGGCCCAAATGTATGTGCTCCAATAGAAACGTGCTTGGTCCGATATCAAGGAAATTTGAGGAAATCGACAACGTCAACCTTGGCTTTTGGGTTGTGTTCCAAACATAAAATATCAGACACGCTTATTTTGGTCGTGGTAAAGAAATAATTTTTGTGTAGCATGTTGGTATCTGTTTACTTAAACGCTGAGATGAAGCTGTACATGTCAAGACCAAGTCTGACACTTCTTCATGCCAAGAAAAGGAAAGTGTTGGAGTGAAGTGCTTTCCAGTCTGTTACTATCACTTCTGTGAAGAAAAGGGCAGGGCAGCAAAACAGGACTTCAGCACTGCAGACCTAGAAAGATGCTGATTAATTTTGAAGCCATCTTGGATGACTGCTATTTATAACTTTTTTTTTTTTTTTTTTTTTTTTAAATCTCCTTTGGTTACTTGGTCCTTTGTATTTGGAAAGCATACTGGATTTTTGAATCACTGGAAACAAATGATGTAAAATTTGACCATTGATGTATTTTTTATTTTTTTCTTGATTATGCTGATTATATTACTGATTCAAAGCAGAAATAAGGAGTTTTGCTTATTGTATTTTTGTGTTTATGCATATATATGTATATATTACATGCACTATCCTCCTTGATGCAATCATGTGCTGGACAAGGCTATTTTGTTACTGGAATCTTCTTAGATTCCTATTTAGGAAATAACTGAAAGCTGTCTTTGCTGCAGCAACATAATGGGGTAATTTGATACAACTATCCCTTTCATGCAATATTTATGTTTTGCTGCTTAAATCATTAACAAGTGTTGCAGCAGTCTAGTGAAAATTAGTACCTTTATAAAGCAAGATGTAAACCAGTAATTGCAGATATTTGGGGATCGCTTCTTTTTCTTTTTTCCCCCAAAGGTTATCTTTACTCTAAAGCCTGGTGAAACAGAAGTCTGTGTTTTGATGGAAATCTTAGGGTAACCAAGCGTAAGTGCTAATTTCCTCTTTGGAGAGGACAACATTGCATAATGTCCCCATGAGCCACTAATGGGAGCTGCTGCTCACTTCAAATACTTCTGCCCCTGGCCCTGGGACGCTTGAGATGAAATGGGCATTCCAAACGGTGCAGATAAAAGGAAAATGCTGCCTTGAGATGCTTGATAATCTTACAATTTGGTGGTGGCCTGGCTGGTATTTGAGAGCTTCATGCAAAACATTGTGGTGTTTGTCACCACTATTTTTCATTTGGAATTCGGTCTCGTAACACTTCAGAAGCAGCACGTCGGTAGGATCCTCACGTTGCAGAGATGGAACTTGAGGCGAGGTCAGGGAAGACTATTACCAAATCTGTTAATGAAATTAAGTTTCGATACTGTGTTTTAACCACTCACTGGGCAGCCTTCCCCCTTCAAAGATATTTTGAAAAGAGAAAAGCCATTGTTCTTTGTGTATTCATTTTAAAAGGAAATGGTCTCCAAATGAAAGAATGGTTCCTGAATAAAAATTAAAAAAAATAATAATGTGTTTTTGGATACAACAGCCTTCCCTGGGAGTTAATAAAAGGAAATATCTTGACTGTGACTGTTACATCTTACAAAGCTACAGATTTTTAAAATTATTCCCTCTATTCCCTCCTTGCAGCACTGGCAAACTGAGTGTTCAGTAATTGCATTTTACTGCAGCGTTGCCCTCAAGATTGTTTTGGCTTTCCTTTTGCTATGTACTTGCACTTCCTCATGAGAGTGGAACATCCTGCCTGTTATGCAATGCATAAATCTTGCTTTGATAGGCATTTCCAGGTTTCCAGATCTCATCTTCACATGTGTGGTGCTGTTTTTTAAATCGGTCTTTTGAAGGCACTAGCAGATTAAGCAATAGTGTTCAGCTTTCTGTAAAAATAATTCAAAATAATTTGCGTTTCTTCCTGGAATCAGGCTTGACAATAACTGCTCATTTCAAAGAATTTTGTACTGGAGAGCAGTTCATTATATCCACTTGTTCAAAAATGTTTTTTCCTTTCTTCTTCAGTGGCTAGCTTCCAGGTATATAACCCCTTCCAAATCCACCGAGGGGCTGTGCCAGAGGGACTTTCTCTCCCTCAGGCAGATATGGAAGGTTTGAGAAAACACATCCATGATTACAGACTGTGTTTTAATTCTGAGCTATACGTCATGATTTGTTTGCCCATAGAAATGGGCTGATTTAATAAGCATGTTAAAACAAACAAATTCCCAGGAATTTGGAATTAAAAAAAAGCCCTCTTGAGTGCATTTGCCAAGCTTTCCTCTTGGAAGAATTTTGCAAGGAAATTTCTTTACCATGCCTTTTTATTTTAATATCTGTTCTTTGTTGCTGAAGAGCCTTTCCATAGGGCTGGTTGCAGAAAGTGAGGCTGCTGCTTTTGCAGAAAGTTTTGCAGGCTTTTCTTCTCCTTTCTAGCCGCAGCAACCGTGCTGAGAAATTTCAAGCTATCATTTTAGAGTAAATACTCGAAGCTGGGTTTTTAAATGTCTGTTCACCCCTTTTTTCTATGACTCCATCAGCTGTGCAGTAATTAGTGTTTTGTGTGCTGTTCCCCACAGCTATTGGCCTGTGGAATGAGGAGCACTCTAATGTGGTATGACATGCACAAGTTAAGTACTGTGGAAGTTAACACTGTTCTTGTTTTATAAACTTACTACTGACGTTAATACGCCGGCTTTGGCCCTCCTGTGTGTTTTTGACCTCAGGGTTTCTTTTTAAAGGGAGCTTTTGTGAAAAGCTATTTGAATTATGTTTGTATTTTCCAAAGATTAAAAGGAGTACTCTTATTAAGCATTTTGCTTTGAAAATGAATTGCATACTTAGCAGCCCAGCACAAAGACCGAGAACACAAGATACTGTAGAACATAATTTATAGAAGGTACATGAAAAAAACTTAATATGTGGCTAAAATAGAATCAGGCATGTTACTGGAAATTTTTATGGAGGTCTGTAATTTCTAACACTTAAAAAAAACTTCAAGTTTGACAAAAGCAGAAGTGCTCCCTCCCAAAAAAGCTCCTGTGTCATCCATCCGCCACTTAACTTTTCCAGCTTTTTCATATTGTTCCCCGGTGAAGCTCTAAGAGATGCTCAGGGCAGCATCCAGCAACATCCTTTCAGGAAAAACCTGTTTACTCCAAGCCTTTAATTCACTGCAGACTGGATGGGAAGCTGGAACAGGGCCTTTGCAAGGCGGTGGGAAGGAGGAGAAGCCTACCCAGAAGTATAATCAAGTCCAAATTTGCTTTGCAATTAATAGAAAGATGTCAAACTGCTGTTAGTGCCTGCAATGTACCTCTCCCAGCACGCTGTACTTTGCCTGAGACATCAGGCTCTTTAATTGTGGGAAATGGGTACGAGGTTTCCAAAAGTTTCAGGCTGCCTGGGCTATAATAAGGGTAGCAAATGCAGCTGTCAGTTTTCTACTTTTCACAAGTATTCTGATTTGACAAAGATTTAAATAAATAAAGCAAGCCCCAGTTTTCTAATTACACCTGCTTCGTAAATCCTGCTTAATCACCTTCAATAAATTGCCTAACTCGGTGGCAGACTTTGTGTTATTATTGATTCTTCAGTCTTCAGAGAAACCAGATTTCCTAAGATTAGGTACAGCCTCAGCTACCAGCAGGTGCTCATACCTCGCCAGGCTTTACTTTGTGTGCAGTTTGGGGTTTTAGCACTGGTGGGCTCATCTTGGGAAACACTCAATAGAAACTCTGAACTTCTTGAATATTAATTGTTCAGGTGATGATAGTGCCGTGGGTGCAGATTAAATACAATGGGTCTGCACTTTAATTACTAAATTTAGACCTATGTTTTTTTCTGATGTATAGGAGACCTCAGGTATGGGATTTCTGAGTGTCAAGCATGATTTTTCTGTTCATCAAAAATCATTTTTAATATCTTTTTTATAGCAGCACATCCTATACACTTGTACATGCTTGCTACCACATGACTTTTTTTTGGAACAAAATGTCTTTGAACTTTGAAAAATATAAATGGAATAGCAATTAAAATTCCTATTTACAAGTGGCTCCATTTTTCACAAGACCTCTAAAGGTAAAATAACGTGTCTGGATGTCGGTGGGGAATAGCTTGTGGTCAGAGAGGTGGAGTGGTTTGCCCATACTGCATGAATCCCATGATGGAGTTGTGGCTCTGAAGTCCTGGGTTCTACTGACTGTGCTTTAACAAGGAGATTGCATTGTTATGAGCACTCTACTAGTTATAAATGGTTTCCTGCCACTGGAAGAATCAGGATATTTTTGATTTTTCTGTAGACAAAGTTGGACAGGGTTTAGTTCAAAATTGGCATGTTTGCTGCTGTAGAATATTGACCATTTTGATGCTCTCCCTTAACCAGATCTGCTAGCTGCCACCTCGTATATTTTGTGAAAACAATGCCACTTTTTTCAAAATGATATTTAATGAATGTCTTGTAAAATATTGGATGACATTTTAAATGTAGTCATGTATTAAGACTGCAGCTTATTTTTTTTTCTTGGTCTTGCATTCAACCTGATGTCTGTCTACCTCTCTTCCAGTTTCCCAAGGGTAAATGTGAGTGCCCGTTGAGCTCTCTGATAAAACAAACTTTTAGATATAGTAAAACACACTGTTGCAAAGCTAAGGTTTTGTGATCAATCTGTGTAAATAACATCAGATTGTAGTTAACTTACTTTGTTACAAGAGTTTATATACTTTGCTTTCTTCGAGGGTAGTCATTATCCCTATATCTTTTCCTTACAAATAAGTAAGTAAATAAGAGTACAGTAAGCAGTCCATCTCCAAGGAAAGCATTGTGACTTTGTGAATCAATCCATTAAAAACATCATTACACTGTTATTAATTTTCTTTACAAGAAGTATCTTGAAGAAAACATCACTTTTTTCTACTGAGCACAGCGTGACTCACTTGCTTTATAACTTGTAATTAATGTGTATCTGAGAATAGCTCTTTCCCAGATTTAGATACCAGCCAGTGATCAATATTTTGATTGTTGCAGCTTTTTGATGTCATGGAATTAAATGCAGAGTTATACATGTATCCAGTAGTACAGCCACCACCGCTAACATGGCTTCAGTCCTTAAATATATTCAGCCCTTAGATATATTGTGTGTAAGTTACATGTGTATTTTGATATATGTGTAAATACTGATAGAATGTGCTGATCATCTTGGAAATTAAGATTGGCAAAACTCACACTACTATTTTCAAAGCAGTCTCAGAATAAAATGTATTTAAATTTTACAAAAAATCTAAAAAAATACTACCAATGCTGACTTTCCCTAGTAGCATGGATCCTTTCAGTAGCTTGGTAGGTAGTCAGCTAAATTAGTGGAGTTCTTTTATAATAAGATTCGTGGAGTTCTTTTATAATAAGAAGTGTGCAAACTGCTGATTTCATTTCGGCTAGTTTTTATTTAGGTCATTTATAAGTGAGACATATTTTCATGGGATAGATGTGTACAGGTTTACTTATATGCCAAGTTCTTGAAATTACTCTGCATTCCCAGAGAGGTGGAGCACTGCATTCATTTCAGGAACATACCCAAACTCAGTTTAACAGTTCATAGTGGTTCCTAGTGTTGTGTTTAATGTGGTTTGCTATCTAATGAATGGGTGGAGACACGGAGGAGCAAACTGTTTCAAACAGCTGAGGAATGAGACTCATCTTCCCACAAAATAGTACTGGATCAGCATCTCAAGAGCGCTCTAGCCTGTGACAGCTTTGTTGGTTACTGTGACAGGTTGCTGGGACCACTGGAGAGGGGGAATTTGAATGCAGGCCATATTTCAGGCGTGTTCCCTAGCCAGTCCCTCTTTTTATGTCATTGTTAATGGCTGCAGGTAGGAATACAACCAGTTAATCTTTGTGTTGGTGCACAGCGCAATGTTTTAAAGTGTCTGCAGTATGGTTAGAAGCGTATGGACTTTATGCTAAAAGGGGAAAACTGTAACCTCCTCACCACGCTGCTTCCATTGGAGAATATGGTGTTCCTATCAGCTAACCACTTCAATTCCATTTTACTTTTTCCTCCTCAAATGTTTAAGCTCTGTTCTCAATGTTAAATACTACCTACTGCAGCAAAACCCTCTGTTTGTTACTATAGCTCAATCCAGCATAACAGATATTTTAGAGACCGGAGACTGTCTTAGGGCTCATGCAGTGCAGCACAGTACATCAGAAGTCATTTGGCTTTGGTTTTACCCTTTGTTTCTCTCAGACAACTGAAATGCTAAGTGCCACAAATTCAGCAGAGACCTGAGACTGCTCAGTTTCTGCACCCCGTAAGAATTTTACAGCTGTTCGTAGGTTGGAGATGAAGTTAATTCCACACAAAGGAACACAAGGCAATATGAAAGGCAGAATAGCAGAAAGGAAGCAAAAGAGGACCTTCTGAAGCATGTTGGGTTTTCAGAAAATGTTCTCATCTGTGTCTTAGGCTATTTTTGTCACTTTAGGAAGACTGCTGAAAATGTAGAGACTCTTCCAGTATCCATTCCCCAGTTATACAGCTGCTGGATCCCAGTGGGTCCAGCATGCAGACCACAGGACCCACTTCTCCTCAGGTATTTTAGTGTAACTGAAGTTTGAAATATTCCAGAACTAGTAATGTATAAACCAAAACAATAAACTAAATATTACCAGAATATCGCCATATTACTAAGAAACCAGTAGGAAACTTGTGAAACTAAAGAATCCAAATGCTTGCAATAGTTTCTCTAAGATGCATCAATGTAATGTAGATGACCAAGGAAATAAGCGCTGTGGGGAGACAGGGCCACGCTATGCTTTTCATAGCAAATTTAATTTTGGTCTAGACTAATCAAGCAAATGGTTCCCAACTCTGATCTTTCTGATGCTGTTTGAAATTCAGCACATCCGGGTAGAAATACTTCGCCAGTCCTGCGTCAGTAATACGCTGTTCCAAGGAAAGGAAAACTGTCCGAAAATTTAGTTAGAAAACAGGATTTTTTAGCAGTTGGAATGTAACTTACAAATTTGAAAATGGATCAGGACTCTACTAGCTAGTGGATTCCTGCTCTTAAAATAGTATTAAGTGGTTAAAGTCCAAGGTGACTGATCGTTGTCTGATATAAAGAATGCCTCTCACAGCACTGCCATCGATACTGCTTTAGCACTCCATTACTGGCAGTAGGGGCATTGTGGTGTTCAGCTGTATATCAGAGGGGCATTCCCTTTCTGAATTCACTAGTTTGAAACATGATCAAATCTGGATCTGTTTGCTTTGGAGAAGTTTCAGCTTCACAGCTAGAGTTAAGGACAAGAAATGCATTTTCACTGCATTAATAATGGTAGTTGCAGAGAAGCAGGTTAGACCAAATAATGTTGTAATCTCCTGCCTCCTTATGTCAACAGATACTTTCCATGCTTGATTTCAGTTTGGAGATGAATCTCTTAAAAGATGCATGAAATAAAACCTTTGGAAACAATATTGGAGTCCTTGGACTCAGGAAAATTAAATGTGAGGTTGATTAACATACAAAATTCCAGCAGAGTGTTTCTACAAATCTCTAAATCAATAAATAAATGGATAACAGGGATAAGTGAATAATTCCGTGAATGGGGGATTTTTTGTTTCCGTTAGCGACCTTTGGTGATAGTGTAAAGATTTCAAAGTTTGGTTATCCTGAATTTACTAATTAAAATGCAGTGCCAGGATATTTTGTGTTATGTCAATATAACATCAGATTTGTGAGATGCAGAATGTGTTGTTTTAGTTGGGAAAACCTGAGACATATCTGTGTCTTTGGTTAATATGAAGAAATATGTGGTAAATACACTTCAAATGGATTGATATAATGAAATGGTTAGGCACATTAGACATCTTGCCTCATATTTTCTGAAGCCTTCAGTTTGAGTAATGCTTGGAATATCAAACTTGTGAATTCAGGGAATTAAAAACCAGAGGTAACTTGGTCAAGTAGACCGGTTTACTAGGTGGCACTACTCCTTGTGTGAAATACTTTATAATTATGCAGAATTTGATTTGACTGTGCAGAAATAGATTATTTAATTTTATGGGGTAGTAGTTTAGGTGAAGGTAAAGCTATGTGTTTCTGGAATTCAGATTTTCTCTAGTTCGGGCTGAAATGCCTGTTTTATGACTTCTCTTTGCAATTTTCTCTCCCAGGATCTATCTTCACCTCCTACCTGTGAACTTAAATTATTTTTTAACAAAGTTGAACTGCAGAGCAAAAAAAAAAAAAATAAATATAGAATTGGGGTTTATTAAAGAAATAATTGGTTATGATAAATATGGATTGGATTTATATTCAGAATATTCTATTTTTTTTTGTGTTTGACTTCAGGGGCATATAAGCATGTGCTTTAGCTTAAGTCTGCTGTAGTGATATCGAAAAAATCTGAAGTTTTTATGTTTTGGGTAGTTTTTGTTGTTGTTTTTGTTTTTTTAACACTGTGTTTCCTAAACTGTGTTTGTTTTTATTTGCTTGCAGGATCGTACAAGGACTTTCGACATGCATTCACTGGAGAATTCACTAATTGACATAATGAGAGCTGAAAATGATTCACTGAAAGGTAAATTTAGCAAGAGACTATTTCCTGCAGTAAATAATTGGGAAGACATGCTTACTTAGGATAAGAAACTTCAGTTTTGGTTAGGAAAAATAAAGTTATAATGTGCACCGAGTGCATGTGGGTCAGCTTGGATAGGCCTCCTTTTTGCAGTTGTCCCTAGATGAAGCGATTGCAGCACATGAGCACTGGAGTGTGTTTTGTCTTTATGTAAAACAATGCGAAACACAAACATAAGCTGATCTTTTGTGTAAGTTGCCAGTGTTGTTTTTAATAGATACAATGTGTGCAGCCTGTAAAAATGATCAGCTTCAGGATCTTAAGCAGATCAGTGAGACATAACTTTCTGCTTTGTAGTGCTTTCCTGCTTGAAGTCATAGTTCTTTCAGTCCTGGGGAAGAGTGAGTTTTAAGTACATCATTTTGAGAACACCGAGCATTTCTGACTTTTTAATCCCTTTGCCTTTCTTTTCATTTTTGCCACCTTGAATTCAGAATTCTTTTTGACATTGGGAAAGAAAAGGGGGTATGTTAAACTGACTTGTAGTTGGGACTTACCTTTTTTTTTTTTTTTTAGCAAAGGTAGTATTTCTTTGAAAATACCTCAACTTACAAAATACTCAAAGTAATGTCTACATCCTTATCTAAACCTGAGTAGAAACTACTTATGGGTTAAAATTCAGAAGTTTAGTTTCTTATTCTGTAAAATGAGGAATCTACATCAGTTTGAGGGTTAATTGTGTAAGTGAAAGTAGTCAAACTCTTATTTCTACTCATTTGTACTCCAATGATTCAGTTTTGTTACCAGTCATGAGACCACTAAAAAACAAAGCTGGACTTGTGGTTTCTAAAAGTAAATTTCTTTTGATATCAAGGCCTGTGGTGTTAATGAAATCTGGCATGTTCTAATAGTGACTCTTACTCAGAAGACTGACCTTTGATTAATTGGCAATAACTTGTTTGTTGCATTCTCTTTGGTCTGAAATGCAGTTTGCGTTTCACATCCCCAGTACTGTGCAGTAATACAGGGTTGATTATTAATCCAGTATGAGAAATATCAAGAAATACTTTGCTATGGAAATGACAAGGGGAGCTCAATGTGTACAGAAAGCAATGCTGGATGAACTAAAAATTAAAAAAAAAAAAAAAATAATCCCTATTTATGTGGTTGGGGGTCAGGCTTTCATTAATGACAAGTAGTAAAGGCTTTTGTCTGTTTTATGATCTGCCTGGAAATGGCATTATCCTATGCCCCAGCACTGTGCACTGAACCAAAAGTCAGGTGCCCTTCCTTGACTGCAGCACCTGGGATTCGCTCTGACACTTTCTGTTCAACTGTCGGACAGGCCCAACCAAGGTTTTAGCTACTCAAATCTAGCAAGGTAGCAACCCAAGGTGACAAATAAAATCTCCCTTTAAATTTGAATTTAACAAAGTCAGATTGATACATATTTATATTCAGCAACTAAACCAGGGTAGTGTGATTTTTAGATTAAATGCTTTGAAAAGATTCTTTGCAATTGCAATCTTTTATTTTTTTGAGTGCTTTCAGTGTTTTAAGGATGATGGAGTAAGTGTATCAGCAAAGAACACATAGTTCTGATAGACGTTAATTTCCTGCTTGAGCTTGGTTGTTAATCCCCTCTGCAGAGTCATCTGCGCTTTGTCTCGGGTTTCGTGGGCATTGCGTCGTACTGATGGGAACACAGTGATACCAGTCTGGTTTTGTTATTGGTATTGTTTCTTGAGTTCTTTACACATCTTTCTGTTTCATGCTTAGTTGTTATAAAACACTAAGATGAAAAATTTAAGTGCCTACGTGAAGTACTTCATTGTTGAGAAGTCTCTTCATTTTTCAAGGGTCTCCTCAGCAAAAGCATTAAGTTTGCATGTGGTGAAACATGCAGTACGCTGAACTGGACTGCTGCTTATCTGGCATAGCAGACTTAATGCAGTAACGTATTTGCTGTAATGCAGTTAGGAATGGATCTTTATTCAAGCTCTCATCTCCTGTGTTGTGGTAATGCTGCAGTGATCCTCTGTAGGTAAGGCAGGATTTGAAAGGAGAAGAAATACCTTTAGTTAAACCAACTGATACAGCTGGGAAAAAAGTTGAAACTTGCTGGTACAAAACATATTTCAAGTCACGTCTGAAGAAGGGCTCGTGTGACCACAAACCTTTTGTGTCGCCTTTTTTTCCCATCAACATCAGTTGGTGTAGGATTATATCTTAACAGATTCTGTCTATTCTGTTTTCTCTCTTTGTCTTGCATCACCTTTATTTAAACTGATTGAAAGGAATCTTTTGAAACTTTGGATCTAAAACTCTTAAAATATCACAAATTAGTACTGTCAGTTCAAAATCTTACTTTCCATTTCAAACACCTGCAGTTAGATAAGCAGATTCATATGAAGTTTTTTGTTCTGTGTTTTAACTAGGTTAATCTGTGCATATAATGCTTTTAAACTGAAGTTGGCTACTCTCATAAGGGAAAAGCTGCTGGGTTTGAGACTTTAAAAATAGCCTGGGCAAGACACTAATAAAGCATGCTGTAGAGAGCAATCTCAGAATGGCATGGAAATAATTTAGATGATCTAATAGGTCTCACTGCTATCTTCCAAGTCCTTGAGAGGCTTTAATATTGACTTAATATGAGTTTAGTATATAGCACTAACAGCATCCCTTTCGTGCTGTAGTGGACTTCAAGAGAAAAAGGTACTGTGTTAAAATACACCTTCAAAACAAGAGTGTGGACAAGGTCACAGTTTGAAATCCGCTGGCTTTTAGACCTTTAAAGAAATCCTTTTTATCTTTAATTGCTATGTTCAGAGTAGCAGGTTTGGGATAACGTAAAAATTACAAGTAGAAATTCTTAAAAATTCCATTCACAGTGTGTACCTCTTGACTGAGGTGATTAGCTGTCCTGGCCTTGGGCTTATTTAGGAGCCTAATAATTATGGTCTTGTGTTGTCTTGCTATATGAAATAGTGTTTCCTGCTTGAGGTTCGAAGATAAATATTAATTACCATTGATGTACTATACTCAATATTACCATTTAGCACTTATGATAGGTGTTTTACCATTTTTTCCTCGTTCTAATGTATATTTTTACCCCTGCGCGAATCCTTTTCCTTTGCGGAGCAGCTGCCATTTCAATATGTTATTTTTATCCACACGAGCAAGTGTGCTGCATTCTGCATAGCCAATGACAATCTGCAGAAGCCCTTCCCTGGAGACTAATTGCATCTTCTTCACAATGTATTCGGCCTTCGTGAGCTGAGCCCGGGATCCAGAGACTGATTTTTGAATCTGGGTCTTCCAGATGGCAATTTGAGCATTACTTTAATAGTAGTAGGTTGGCTAAATATTTCCTTGTTAAATGACACTGAATGTCTTTAAATACTTTATGGCAGCAGGCTGCTTTATTACTGAAATATCCTATAGTTCAGTTCAGGATATAAGGTTGTTGCCTGGAAATTGTGCAAAATGAAATGGATTGAACCAGACCAGCAAATCCGCTTCTAGCACTGTGAAGCGCTCTAAAATTGGGGTGTGAATAGCTCGCTATCTGTCTGAAAGCTGTGTGGTGAAAAATGAGGCTAAGGATTCTCATGCACAAAAAGAGAGGCTTTAGAGGTAGCGTAAGGTCAGAATATACATGCAGACACTGGTAGAGCAAGTCAAACAGCAGCTCTACATTTTAGAGATGAGAAAGCCAGAACGATGAGAACTGACACCCTTCAGGATTTCTCTGAGTGACATGACATCTACCTAACTGTATATTTTAAGCAATCATCAGCCCCTTCATGTTGATTTGAAAAGCTATTTCAGATGTGAAGAAAGTAGGTGAGGATTCCACAATGAACCTTATGAAGTGTTCTTTGATCAAAGGGATGAAAACTGTTTTGACGGCATTTTCAGAGTATTGGGGAAGAAAGTGAACTAGTTGTTTCTTTTCTTGTTCTATGGATTATGCAACATGTTTGTATTAATTGAGTAAAATAGGCCATTTGGTTTCCTAAATGACCCAGAAAATCAGTGATACTGGTGAGAATATGGCCCAATTTTTTCCAGGGTTCTCAATAACAAAGGCTACGATTCTATTTGGGTAAGTGGTCCTCTATGCTCACACAGGACAAACTGAGCTATTTTACAAGTTAAAACAATACATTTTGAGGTTCTGTTTTGTTTCCAAACCATCTTTATGTTTTCATAGCAATGAGGAAAGCTTTAAGTTGGCAGCTGAGATGAATGTTTCTTCCCTACGGTTGTTCTGTGCGAAGAGGTACGCCATCTGTTTATTGAGTCCTGCAAGGCAGAGGCCTCTGGCAGATCTGTGCCTTCGCGGCCTGACGCTGCAGGTGTCTTTATGGCCTCTGCTGCCCCTTGTATGGGAGCGGGTTCCACACAGGACCTGTGGTGGCCTCACCTCAGACCACGCGAACAGAATCACAGTTGGTCTCGTTTGTATGCCTTACATCAACAGTCTTAACAAAGGATTACTCACCTGCAACTTGGACGTATCCACCTTACTGTAAAATGTGCAGAAACTTTCACTCGACAGCACTGAACGCCAACACAGTTTGCTGCAATTGTCTCTGGGATGACTTACTGTATCAGGTGTTTCTTGCTCGGGGTCTTCCTGAATTTTGCTGGCGACATTAGTAACCAGGAAAGGCTAATGGGATTTTCAGGCTGGAGTGCATATGAATTAAGAGTAAAACCAATTGTAGCATTATCTCAGAGTGCTGCTGAACTGGATCTGGAAGCAATAGCTTCCAACCTTTGCTAAAGGGGCTGTGATAGGGGAAAGAATCTGGGTGAGTTTTATTTGTAATCAGCAGCTCCCAACTATGTTATAATCCACTTTCAGTTGAGTTAGAATGGAAACTCTAGCATTGCTATTAAATAGGGGTGTGCTTTCTTTCCACATATACCAAATACTCATAATTTGGGGGCAATATTCAATATTTTCATTTTTAAGTCTTTTGCTATGCTTTTTTTTTCCAGTTCCTCTGCTGGTAGCTGAAGTGTATGTTGATTTAGGCCAGCCTTTCCAACGATGGGACTTTACCAGAGCCTTGACTTAAAAACACCCAGTGAGGCAGTAGGGAGGTGAAATCCCCAGGGCAGCCAGAATTAGCAGAAATCTTCCATTAGTAAATATCAAGGTCAGGCCATAGACTGGCCTCCAACCTTGTGCAGCAGCGGTCGCGATGTCCATAAGGCTCTGGTTTTACATGTGCTGCCTATTCCCGATCTTCCAACTGTCTCATTTACGAGATTTGTTTTTGTGCCCTGAACCAAATGCCCCTCTGTAAGAGAGGCTGAATCTGGTGGGATTTAGGAAGGGAAAACTTGATTTGGGAGGCAGAGCAGTGCCTCAAGCTGCCAACTCTGGGCAGGCTGTGGGCCCAGAGGCGGCCCTCAGCAGGACCCAAGGTTTAGCGGTTGTCCTGTGGGCTGGGGGCTGCCACCGGCTGGGGCCTGGACAGCTTCTGGCAGACCCCTTCTGAAAGCCCCCTTTTGCCAGCCCCCTCCTGGAGGGTTCCTGAGGTGGCCAAGTCCTGGGTCAGCAAGGGGTAGTGGGGTGGGGAGCACCGGGTGCTTCGGCCCCTCTGCTGAAGTGTTGAAATGGTGCTTGAGTGGGAGCAGGCATTGGGTTTGGTGTCTGCAGTGAGCCAACGGGGCAGTGCCTGTAGGGTTTCTAATTTATGGTACTCTGAAATTGGCAGTGTTGAGGCTGATGGAAATGCAACCACAGCCTGCCCTTCCCTTGCAGCCTGCCCCAAGGCCGCACCGTGTCATCGGGGTCAAGGTGTTTGGGATTTTGCCTTGGATTATTCCTTGGCTCTGGCATCTTAATTCTCTGCTATCAACAGCAAAAAGCCAAGCCCCATTCTACTCTCCCTGAAAATACTGTGCATTGCCTAATAAATAATTTACACCATATCCATGTGCCATGATGCATATGATTTAAGGGATAAAGCAGTAGGCAGGGTACTTCTGCTTTCCTTTCTGCCTGCTATAAATCTTCATCCTGCTGTGAACACTGCAAAAATCCCAGGACAGGGATGCAGTATTTAAGATGTTATAATAAATGTCTTTGCAGTCATCCAGAATTATTTGGGAAATGTACTGAAATGTGCTGGATTATTATTTGTTTTCAATTACAGAACATAACTGTTGGAAGAGGTGAATTACTGTTTATAATAAATTAATTCCTCTGGATTTATTGACACTCTCAATTGTATGTATCTCAAAAGTCGTATGTAGCTTATGGTGCTGCTCAGAGCTTGGGGATTTTTTCAGAATTTATTTGCTAGTGATAACATCTGCATTTCTACAGAAGTATAGGTCTTGATGATGCAGGTGGCAAAGAATTAGATGTTTATACGTCAGTCCTTCAGGATTTCGAGGTAAGGTATTAATTCAGCTAAGCGAAAGTAACACCTCGATTTATGCTGTCAAAAAGTGAGGCATTGAGCAATGAGCTAGAGGGTATTAATGTAACCACCCTATGAGGCCAGGAAATTCCTTCCCCTGCCACCACAGAGCAGTACAAATATCCCAGGGTTTTCTGATCCTGGTCCAGCTTTGAAATCAATGTGAAGATTCCTGTTAACTTTCATTAGAGTATGAGGCCTATGTTGTTTTTATCCAATCTTGAAAAACATTTCTCATAGGCCCCTTGCCATGCCATCCCACCTCTGGGGTCTGCATGGAAAATTAAACACCTTTCATATTCCTTAAACAAGATGTTTCCTAGAAATATATGTCCTGCAAGTGGTGGGGCAGTTACTGATTTTTAAAACACTACAAAACGTCAAAAATATTGCCAAAAGTTCCAATATCTAAATCAGTGATTTCATCTTGAAAAGCGTTAAAGCCAACGGAGTTGTACAGAATACCATGTCAGCAGCCTTGCTAATCTGAGTAAAATCTTTTCTAAGGTTTTCTTGGTTTCTTTTTTATATTTTTGTCATCTTTTAGAGTTTAATCTTCTGTCTTGTTCAATATTACTGTCCACCAAATGCTTTAACTTTTTTTTTTTCTTTTTCATTTTGAATTCTTTGATAGTCTCTGGCCATTCTGGATCATCTTCAAAGGAAGCCTTTAATTTGGAGCTGTATTTCATGAGTAGTTTCTGTGCTTTGTTTTAGAAGACAGAGAGTTCGCCCTGCCTCTCTCCCCAAACTGCTGCAACTACCTGTCTTTGGTCTTTTTGCTTTGTTCACTTTTTTTCCTTGATGTTGAATTGTTAGCTCTTTGAGTCCTTTGTTAGCCACGTTTTGCATACTCTCTACCATCATGTTTATCAAGTTAGAAATGGCATGAAAGGAGCAGAATGAAAAGCCCAATGTGCTTTTCCTAAATGTGAAGATAAAGAAGAAATGGGAGATATAATGAAAAGGGAGATGGGTTTTAAAGAAAGCAAGCAACAAATGAGGCATAAGTATAAATGGGAACAAGACTGTAACAGCACCACACTTCAATTTCTGTGGTCTGTTACATGCACTCTTCTAGAGAAGAAAGTCAGGTAACACCGGTTAGATATATGGTTGTCTTTTGGGACAGGCTCTTCTGAAAGTATCTTTGCTATTACAGAAGATGATCAGAGCATGCGAGATCATTTGGATTACCTGCTAAAGGCTTGCAAACTCTGTGAAACATTTTCACTTGCAAAGCAGCAAAATTTCTGTGATACAGCTTCTTCCTCGCAGCTACTAGTATGTCAGTGGTTTTCTGTTAGTGGTTTTCTGGCTAGGGTTCTGCATACCTGCAACAAATAAAATTTGGTTTCTTTGTCTTGAAAGCCTGGGTGATATATAATCATATATATATATATATATATATATAATATAATAAAGGAGTTGATTCTTGAATGCTTGAATGCAGAAGACTTTAGCTTGCCTGAAATATTGGCTGTGATAGTGGGGTGTGCTTGTCTAGGAAGAGCAAATGAAAAGTGCACATACAAACAAGTACAGCATTTCCCACATTTGAGACATCTGGTTGTGTTTCTTAAGCATTCTGAAATGCTTTTTATTGGAGGATTAAAGAGGAAAAGGTAGAACTAAGTTTTAAATGTGGTTTATTTTTCTGGTAATAGAAATAGTGATTCAGATAAACCCATGCTTAACTTTTGTGTCTAGATTTTGCTTTTTGAAGAGATATTAAGAGCCCATAAGACTTATTTTTCCCATTTTTGTTTGGAATTCAAAACAAATTATCTAATTCTTTTAGGATTTATATTGTGTGTCCTAAAACCACCAGCTGCTCTACCTAAAAAATAAATTCAAAGTATTTCAATTAATTTTAGTAGCCTCCTAGGAATATCATACTAAATCAAGTAATCCAGAAGCATTTTTTCATAGCGGGCAGTCTCTGCATATACGTGAATGACAATGCAGCAGACTGAAATCTGGTTACTTAAGATATTTTGAGAGACAATTGTGATGTATATAGATTTGTGTATTCTTTATTTACTTTAGTACTTAAGCATTAGGTATAACAGTAAGAACTTCTGGAGAGGGGAATCTGAAAATACATCTTACAGTAGATTTATCCTTACTTATCCTAATTTATTTATTATTTGTTGGAGCTGTGATGCTAGGAGGTTTGGGGTTTGCTTTCAATATATAAAACAGTTGGATTTTCAGATGAGTGGCTCAGTCATTTGCATATTTCTAGATAAGCAAGAGGTGAGTGTCCTCACAGGCACGCAGAGCCAAGTTCTTTCGCTTTTACTTTCTTAGGAATCCTGTAAACAGGGATCCCAGCTCTGCAGTCAGATTGCATATAGGTGGGAGAAAAGGATGAATTTGGCTTGTGGCATGTGGGGACACTTGTGGTAGACAAAGTATATAACATTATTCATAATAAATTATTTAATTTGAAGTTTTTTATAGTAATGTTACATAATAATATTTATCTTGGCACTCGTGTTAGTGCACAAATGGCTAGGGAGATGGAGTCAACTTTCTGAAAGCATTCTAAAAATGCCTTGGTTGTTCACGTGTGATTTTAAATTGTCGTAATAAATAGTATTGCTGTCCGGTCCTGTATACCATATTGAATCTAGATGGAGGAAATAACATGCTGACACATTTCAAAATGCAGTTTTCTGTTAATTTTCCCATTAGGAGTGGGGAAGTGTGTAGTACAGGTTTTTTTCAAATATATTCCTGGAAAAATCAGTGTCTTGTTTACACTGCTATTGTGAAAACAAAAACTGGGGAAATGGTTTGTTGCAGAGCCTTGAGCGTGCGTGATAGGGACTTGCTTGTGTTACTGTTTCCTTATTGTTTGGGAGTGAAGTAAGAGGATGCTTAAAAAAGGAACAAAGCCGTCACGTTGCATTCCAGGCTGCCTTGTGATCATTCCTTCCACAGACAAAAATAAGTTGCTTTGAACTTCTTATTGTACTTAAGGAACTCCGGTTTTAAATCTTGCAGCATGTTAGTATATGCCAATGTAAATTGAGCTCTTGAGAGTCACATGCAGGAATCGCATTTCAAGTTATTCATTAAAGCCTGGGCATAATTCAGCCTGTTCTTTTACATAAATTGTTAGGCTGATGGTATAGGCAGATACCAGCATCTCTTGAGGGTATGCTATATATAAAGCATCCAGGAACAGTGCCTGTGAACCAAGACCACAAATGGAAGGTTTGTGAACTTTCTGCATCTTTACCGTGTTTCGATAAATTCAGTAATAAGTTGTTAGAGGCTACCAATCATTTGTTATTGTCGCTTAGTAAATAAATCCTGCCTACCAATTTTTAGCATATGGCATCCTATTGTTTCCTTCCTGCTGTCAGAAAGTCCATCATTAGTATATATTTTGGGCCCTGCAGGAAGTCACATTTGAAGTAGTTCTATAGCAGAGAACTTGATTTGCTCTTTACTGGCGAAGTTGTGGCATGCTTCTCCTTCTCCCAGCTGTAAACTCTACCTTTAACTTTTTATTTTTGAAACGAATACAGTAATAACTTACATGTTCAAAAGATAAATGCTGCCAATTATTCCATATCGTAAACGGGGAGAGGTAGTGAGGGAGAAGATTGGATGTTTTTGTAACTTCTTATCTATTCCCTGGAAGTCATACATGAATATAAAATAAAGCTTAGCGCCAGCAGCAGTAGGGCGGCTGTTTTTCTGAAATACACGTATAATTCAAACTAACATCCATTTTGCAGCAGGGGGTTCTGCCTCATGATTTGCTTTTCTGCTTTTGATTTTTTATCTCTGACCCTGTGGGGGTTCCTGGAGGGAAGGGAAGAAATACATTCAGATATGAGTGATATTTATGGGTTCCATCCGGATTGATTTGCTATAACCCAGTTTATTAGAATGGGAATTATGGAGAAATATCGATACCTTATAGACAAAGTTGTAGCTACGTGCAGGGTTTAAAGCAAGTCTGTTTTGGAAAAGATGTCTCTGTGTTATTCCGTTTGGTGGCAAAAAAAACTTCAAAGTTACCTTTGAAGCTTCTGTATTTTTGAGATGAGCGAGACTCGGTTTGTCACCTTTCACGAGGAGTTAAGTTGCTGTTGAAATGTGTGAAAGATCATCTTTTGAGGTTCAGCCCGCGTGGCACTGTGTTAGTCTGGCAGACTACCTGAGAACATCAGCTCTAAAAGGATAATAATGGTGGTAGTTTTTAAAGCTCTCAGACAAACCTAAACCTGGCATTTTAATAGTTACCTTTTATATTTTTTTCCTCTTTTTTTTTTTTTTTTTTTGAGCCACGTCTAGGACTTTCTTTCCCAGTTGCCCAGCCTGGGAATTAGCTTGAGCTTCTCCTGGAGGTGGATTTGCATGTGTGTTGGGCTGGGCTGGCTGCTGGGGAAGCCTCTGGTCCTGCCTTGTGCAGTGGCAGCGACTCCTGGTACCTCTGCAGCTTCTGTCCCAAATGTAACTGCACAGACCCCTCGGAAAGGCAGCTCTGCTTAGGGATGTTAAAGCCCCGAACGCTTGGAGTGTATGGGACAGGTCTTGGGAACAGTAATTTTGACTCCAGTCTTTCTCAGCTTCTCCACCTGCTGCCCTCCCCATTATTTGGTGCCTAAAGTTGCCTGCAACCAACCCATTCAAAGTTATTATGCTGATACTCTGTGCTATGCAGCCAGGTGCTGCCTTTTTGCATTGTAAACCCAATTAATTCAACATTATCACAGGTGAATCGTTACGATCAGAAGAGCCAGCACTAGAAGGTTTTATAGCTGGCTTCTCTTTAAGGTTTGGGAATAAACGGAATGTGTTCAGCTTTTGTGTGTTGGCTGTGTTTTGTGTCAGTGACCTGGAATTGAAAATGAAGGATTCTAGTCAGATTTGTATTCTAGTGCTACCAAACACCAGAGACTTCATTTCATTAGTGGTCTCGGCAGAATTAATGGGTAAATATTTGTCTTCAAGCATCTGGTTTTACTTGAAATAAAGCATAATACTTGCCTCTACCATAGTACTCTTGTTTTTCAGCATTTGCTTGGTCAGTTTGGATATAAAATAATGCTACATTTCTCATTGTGTTTTATATATATATTTTAAAATACATAGTGTCTTAAAAAGTAAATAACATTTTTTCTTCTATGTTTTTTGGCATCTCTGCTGCTTAATTTTGCAGATCTGCATCCAAAGTGCTTTCTTGATTTTACAGTTTACCCAAATGTAATCTGCTTTTCTGTTTTCATGCTGACTTTGACCCTGCTAAAAGTGTGACAGATATGCAATCTCCAGATACATAGGGGTGTTTTAATTTTTCTAAGGTTATCTTAGGTAAAGAAAATAATGTTTGAATGTTTTTCATGCTTTGATGTTCAGTAGTGTTTGAAATCTACATCATTTGGAATCTCTCTTATGTCCCTTTTTAGTACCTTGCTTTTGACAAAAGTTTTTAGAACAGGGATCACATCTGACAATATGATAAAGATGTCTGTGACTGTAAGGTACAAAGTTCTGATACCGAACAAATTCACTGTCAGCTTAGACTTGCTAAAAAAAAAAACCCTGCTCATTATATTCTGCATTGACAGAGCTTAGATCATGCATCCATCATCTGTTTTGTTCTACAGCCAACATAAACTATATCATGTCCTCTGGATGATTTGACAGAAGTGAGATTATGTGCTTGAACTGAGTAAAAATTTTTTACTCATATGCATGTCTTATGTCATGGAAGCATGGCCTAATTATTTTTTCCTTAACGTTGTAGAACTAAAACCAAGGACTGCATAACAAGCAGTACTTTTCCTTGACTTGACAGTCATGCAACACTTTATGACTCTATCCACTTTCTGTTGAACTGTGATCAACCCCGGCTGCCCACAGGGAGTAGTAGGGAAAAAAGATAATAAACTACCCTAGCTTGTATTTAACGGTCTTGTTCGTAGCACTGTCAAGCTTGCTACAATTTCAAAATATATTTCAGTACAGAATGTTTTAGAAATAAGTCTGTGCTGTCGAAATGTCAAAAACGATACAGGCATAATTTAGCTTTGAGCATTCAGTTGGGCTGCTCATTCCAGGGTATTGTTATGTTTATTAATACTAATTAGGGATGCTTTGTTTGGATGCTTGCTTGGTTCTCATAGTCGTGGTGTGGCCTTAGCAAGTTGGGATGAGACACAAGATCCAGAGCCTCCTGCTTGCTGATCCCTTTGCTTGAAGCAGTCTGTCTCTTGAGCTGGCCTTTTTGTGTAAATCCTGCACAATTAATGGAACAAAATACACCTGTAAGGGTTCCCAATCTGAAGGGTGGAAGGCAGCAGGAGCCTGTAGAGCACTAGCTACTCAGCCTGGGCACACATGTTGCAGGACAAGCTTGTAGTAAGGTTGGGGTTCAAGTGACTTAGGGCTCCTGCATGTATCCATGCTTCCTCAGCAGGATGTCTTTGCCACCAGGAATGGTGTACTTCATGCAGAATTGCACCTCTGGTTACTCACAACATGCTGGCAGTCTTGCTGGTGCTTCCTATAGAGAGAAAAAGCTGAACACATTTATTAAGCACATTTGTTAGGTACAAAAAATTGTTATTTTAAGAGAGACGGAGAGGGAGATGGTCAGGAACCCATTAAGTGTCTCAGGTGAAGAGACAAAAAATTGAGAGGGTTGCTTATTCATTAAGTTTTTTATATAAAAGACTGTAAAAGCAACAGATTTTTGCAAAAATATCAGAGGCTTTTTTCTTAGAAGAAAGAAAGAAGTGTGGCAAGGAGTGCTGAGGTGGCAGAATATATGTAGCAGCTGCTAATAGCATTTCAGATTTGGGACTGATTTTACTACATGGTTATTAATAAACAGTTGAACTGGTTGCATAAACACTTTATCTTTCTCAGGTTTATAAAGTAATTCTTGCTCAAATATCCTGTGAGTTTAATAAATCTGTCATAGACCCTTGATGCATTTATCTGAAATGCTAAAGAAATGGAGAAAAAAGATAGATTTGAGGAATCCAGCATTGCAGTTGTCTCATTTCTCAGCATGGGATGCTGAACATTAAATCTTTTTCTCCTGTTGGTAAAGTTACCTTAAGGCTTCATTTGTGTTGCAGCTAGCTGGGGTAAGATGTCTCTTAATATGCAATTATGAAAGCCAGAAACAGAACTGGTAAATCACAGTTAGCTGCCTCCCTGCGCTGCCAAGAGAGCATTCTTTTCTTTCAGTGCTGTATTACATTGTGCAAAATTAGTGGCATGTGATGAGCTCTCAATTCAATGAGCAGGGAAAGTTTGTATCTGTCGTGCACTGGGGTAGTTTGTAAGCTGTGGCTCCTGAGAGATGCTTTGAAATGTCAGATGTTGGGATTTGTGGGCTAGATGAAGCAAATGCAGAAAATAAGGAAATTAAGAAAAACAAAACAAAACAAAAACGTTAGTACTTAGTTCTCAAAATCTCTTCAGTAGTATTTGGCACTGGAAATACTTCATAGCTGGTGAAGAGGTTTTTTTTTTGTTGTTGTTTGTTTTCCATGCTGGGAAAGGAGAACAAAATCCTATTGTCTTGAGTGACACAGGTGGCAAAGCAGTGAGGAGTCCGCTGACCTAAATTGTGGTCACAGATCCGCAGCGAGAATCGCGGCTGTGCTGAACGCTTTGCTGCCAAGAGTGGGTGTTCCAAGTGAGGGAGATGTGCGGTTTTGTTAGTAATTTAGAAACCACAGGCAAGATTTTTATGGCTTTATGGGCAGGGCTGTTTTTGAAAGTGCTTGACGTTTTCTAAAACGTGCAAATGCTTCTGAGCTCTGTCAGAAAAGCTGGAAGGTTGCTGATTGCTTTCCACGAAAGGCGAGTTTCTTCAAACTTTCTGCTTTGAGGACTGAATGAGTGTCTTGGATCCCTAAATTAGAAATTACTGTGGAAAAACTATACTTGTAAAGCCCTTTAAACTTCCCCCACGAAGCTATCTGTGTGAACACTCGAGGGTATGCTCCAGTCTGAAGACTAAGGCTTCGTTATTTTTGATTCTTGATGTTAATTGCGAGCTTATCAGCAAGACATCAGAGACGCAAATGATCTTACAGATGCTAAATAATCATGAAGTAAATTAGATTGATATGATTTTTATTTTGAAAGAGGAAACTGCTCGTGTTTTGTTGTGGTTTACAAATATTTAAATGCTTAAACTAATTGTCAGCCTCAATTTTGAATGAGGAAGCAAAATAAAATGTGCGATGTGCTCAGAGTTGCTCGTAGTACTTGCCAGCAGAATCCAAGTTCTGAAAACAGTTGGCCTCCTTTCAGATATGGATTTTAATGAGATTGAAACAGAAAGAATGTGCAAGTTTGATTACAAAGTTTAACCATGCTCTGACAACAGGTACTGGAAGCCAGCACCGAAAAAATGCTGTATTTACTGGTGGTAGAATTGATTTGTTTTGGAAAATGAAAAGTAGGAAGCAGTGGGGAGCTGTTGCATAATTCCAGTGAAGTACGAAGTTACTAGGAGAGATTCTGTACCAGGCTGCGGGAGGTCTGACAGGCAGCTTTAGTGCCCCGGACGTTTTCGCCTTGACTTTAGGTTTTTCAGCTGCCAGTAATAATTTCAACCAAGGATTCTGTGGGTTGTACAAAACATTTGTTGCAACCTACTTTCAAAACAGAAATAAACACAATTGTCTTCCACGTTTCTTGTGTTAGGGCTTTTCCCGGATTTCAGATCAAGATCAGTGTTAAGACTATGCTTGATCTTGGCCAGGCACGGAGCATGGGGCGTTGCAGGATGAATGTTAGCAGACCTGGTGCATGAGGAAAGATCAGTTTACTTACATCCAGCAGAGGAGGAAGGATTAGATACTACAAGAAATGTGCAAATTAAGAACTAAAACTGTTTTCAGAAAGTCTCCTTGAGTATATTTTGTCAGCTTCAAATCAACATGCTTCACCAAGAAGTAAGAGAGATGGTGCAAGGAAGGCATGGTATTATGGGTGGGATGGGAGGCTAGCTCATGAGCACCATCTGAAATAACCAGGCTTGAGAATCACTGAGTTAGTATAAAACGAGGTCTTTTGGTCCTTATAACAATGTTTGATAGGCTGTTTTCTTTCTCATTTAACATGCAGCAAGGACATATGGGAGAAGGCGAGGTAACAATATTCCTATTTAATTTTCTAATGTTGACAATGTCTCATGGGAGAAAAACATTAAGTTGTTACTAGAAGGCAAACTCCAAAATATAAGATTATAAACCATCAGTTTCACATACGTTTATATAGTTTGCATGCCGTAAATAAACATTTTTACTGAATTAGGTAGTACTCCACAGTAGTGCTATGGGGGCTGAAATGATCACAGTCCTTTCAGTGGACATCATCCATATGATTTGTTACACTGCAGAGCTATGTTGCTGTTTGTGTGTATGTTATGAATGCTGGAGAAGCTTATTTTGGTTCTTTGGGTGCTGATGGTTTTCTCGACGCAGCATAGACTATAGCAAATATTTGTCCTGGCCTGTTAGCTTGAAGAACCAGATGCTGCAAGCATGCACGTTGAGTTATCTCACAGCAGTGGGAATGCTAATGAACCTAAAAAAAGATATGTTTAGGTATGGAGAACTGCTCCCTTCCAACAATGCCTGCAGGACTGGGGTCTTAAGAGATGAAACAAATGGCATATGCATCAGTTCATTAGGGGAAAACAAAATAGCATTGAAGTCTATATTCCAACATCGTTGTCATAATCCGAAGCCTGGTTTGCCTAGTTGCACAAGTAGGCCTTATAGATGACTGCTATTTTAATCAAAGGTGTAAAAAGATTCCTGAAATTTCCAATAAAGAAAGCTGACCAAGTCTTCCATATTTTTATTCATATAAATTCTGTGGACTGTTGATTTTTTTTAATTTTTGTTTTCAACCTGTGAGCTGTTTGATTTTTGCATGGAAAATGTCTGCATATTGGAACCGGTCAAATTTTCAGTTTGCAAGATGTTTTTTCATTTAAAAAAATGAAGTACATTATAGTAATTTATTTTCAAAGAAAGGAAACAGAGCAGTATAAATTAACCTTAGTAATACACTACTGTGATAGATTGTAATGAACTCTGAAAAAGCAGACATACTATAGCATAGCATAGGCTATGTAAGAAAATCTACCCTAAAACTTGTAGCACACCTCATTTATTGCTTACTTGATGTATATTTATTCCTAAAAAGCTCATTAAATGAGTAAAAATCTGTTCAATTTGTTGTCCAGCTATTGAATAGTGTAACTACAGAAAGAATTCATGGATAAGATCAGTTTGTGTGCTCTATTTATGATATTACATAGTTGCATTTATAAATTAGAGTATCTTATTAAAAGGTAATATTATTAATGAAATCTATGATAAAGGATTATCACAGAAGAATATTGGAGGGGAAGCATGCTTACAACATTTTCTCTTAGAGTGAGTCCATTAACGAAACTCTTTTGTAATATCTGAGTAAACTTCCTTCTTGGAATGGCACAGTATTGCCTAGCTTTCAGTCTTCACTTGTGGTAAATTACAGTGGCCCTTCCTGTTCTTATCAGGATATTTTAGTTATTTACAAGTGGGTGGCTTAGGATATGTTTTGTTATCAGGTGATTTACATGTGTAATACATCTAGCTGGTAGAAGTCTTGTTTTCCCATCTGCACCATGAAATTTTATCTGTTCCTTGTAAGAAGCTGTTCATTGGGAAATGATATATATGGCTTAGGTTTTAGTGTCTGCTAGTGGGAAACTCCCTAAAAAGGGCTTATATTCTCTTCTGTTTTGAAATCTTTTTAAAAGGAATCTAATTAGGAATGTGGAATCCATGGAAAATAGTCCATCTGAGCATCCATTCAAAATACCTTTTTGTTTCAAATTTTCATTAGTTATGGTGCAGTTATGAAGAAGCTAGTGACCTTTTTCTCTGAAATAGTACATTTGAGTTACTAAATGATACTGAAAAGTAGAAGGGTCATGTAAAATTGAGAACATAACTGCTCTTTAAAAGGGAAGACTGCAAACAGTTCTATTGCCAATGCAGCAGCTAGTGCATATTTATTTTTTTATTTAAACAGTGTGTGCTTTGTTCTGTTAGTATGTTTGTTTTCTTTCTTTTTTCTTTAACCTCCCCCTATTCAGGTCAGTCTTCACTGTTTCCAATGGAAGATGGGTTCTTGGATGATGGACGTGGGGATCAGACTCTTCACAGTGGTTTAGGATCACCTCACTGCTTCTCCCATCAGAATGGAGAGAGAGTGGAACGGTATTCCCGTAAAGTCTTTGTTGGCGGACTGCCACCAGATATTGATGAAGGTATGCTCAGAAAGTCTTATTCAGAAAAGCTCCTTTTGGCTTAATGACAAAAATGTGGTGTGAAAACTTTTGTCTGTTAACTACTGAATGATTGTTTTTCGAACTCTACAGAAAAGCTTTGATGTGTAAATGGATCTTTGTATACCACCACTTTCAGTTCATGGCAAATGTGAGATAATTCAAACTAGTTTTGGCTATAGCAGTGTTTTGCTGCTGAAGAACAAAAGTACATGTTATCACACATTTATCTGACTTTTACAGTATAAATGTTACAAGAAGGAGGTGCAAAAATAAACAAGTAAATATCTCCTGTTGAAACTCACAAATACATTGCAAACATTTTATAGTGACCAGAGGCTATTAGTAGGAAAAGTATCGCTAGTAGATTTATAAAGTTTATACAAACCAGTAATTCATGTTTGTAGGTTTATGTGTAGTTTCTTAGATGTGATTTTTAGCCGTGATCACATCCTGTGGCAGTTTCTAATGGATGCATGGTGAAGGCCACATTTATGAAGCTTCTTTTCACCAGAAAGTTCTGTATTTTTATCTGTCAAGTATGGTGGGATAATGGTTAAAAGAACTACAACAACTGTAAATCTGTAAAGCTGCTTTTCCTTAATTACAGAATTGTTTTAATACCCACTTTTTACATCAGGGAGAGTGACTGTGATACTCTGCAGCGTATATTCCTGCAACATGACAGCCTGACTTACATGTCAAGCATAAGCATTACGTTTATGCTGTTTACCATGGTTTATGCTTTCAGCACTTAAAAGGTCAAATATAACACAGTGTTTACAAGATGGAAAATCTTATTACATTTTTTGGGTGGTGGTGGTTGTTTTTGTTTATCATCTTTGTTCTTTCAAAAGCAGATGAGCACAAGAGTAGTTTTGTCTGTTCAGACCCTAGTTATTGAAACGTAAGTCTTCATAAACTTCATAAACATTGAAACATAAGACTTCATTATAACATTGCTAAACCTGTGCTAGGAGGGTAGCTTGAATTTTTCAGAGTTGCTTCTGTCAGCACTTTTGTTAAATGCACAAGTGCGAATCACTTACATGTATAATGGCTATGTAATAAGGTTTTTCTGAAAGTATTTCTAGAAAGCATTTTATGTATGTGTTTTAACATGAAATTTGTTTAAAGAGCTGTTCTAAATGAAGGTTTATGTTCAGAGGTGTGTAGTAAGTATTGTTTTCCTTGGTTTAGATCCTCATCAGCGTGTAACCTTGACACACCGCCACTGCTGGGTACATTCCTGATGATCTGTAGTGCACAAAGTGGCTGTCAGTACAGTGGCTTGTCAGTTGCTGTTTCATTAGCAATGTCATCAGAGAGTGTAAACAGACTGAGAAGAACATAACCAGTAGCACTTTCTCAAATTTCGAACTCAGAGTCAGAGGATGGAAAAATACTCGAAATTGTTTATTAGGAACCCCCATTGTGGAAGGCCCTGTAGTACCTTAAGCAGAACACAGCTAAGCAGTGTTCAATTTAGATGGTGCTACAGCAAGGGGAAGTTTGTTCATTTTGTTTCCATATTTAATGAAAAATTCTTGTTAAGAGAGCTTTTAACTAGTGGTGGTTGAAATGTTTTTGTGGAGAAGGGCATAATCACTTAATTTCAACAAGAACAGAATTATATCTAGTGGACTTCTATGGGACTAGGATATAAAAATGTTTACTAGCAATTTTAGGTGACAGGCAGTTTTGAAATGGATGCAAAAATTGCTTCTTGAAATAGTAATACATTACTTGCCATGTCTCCTATAGCATTACATAACGATGTCATGTAAGTTTACTCTGTGTTAGTTGGAGGTCAACCTCAGATAGTATTTGCTGATGTGGCACTGGCATGTGACATGAACAGGCGTGGCTGAGTCCTGTGATAGTCCCTTCGTTTTTCTCCAGTCTTTCTGCAATTATAAGACATATTGGGAGAGCTGATTGCTTACTAGCAAGTCAGCAAGTTGTCTTTCTGCTCTTTGTGGAAGAATAGTTGAACAGGGGGTTATAATCGCTGTGTAGATGCAGTGACTCGATTTCTCTGAATTAGTGGGTTACAAACTTTTGTGTATAATCATCAGTAAACAAAAGCTTGATCTTTGAACTGTTTTGTTTTCTAACATTTATTCTGAATTGTCATAAAGATTTCCCATCAGCAATGAACGTTGCTCTAAATTGGTAAACCGTTAAGAGTCATAGAATATTTATTTGTAGGATGAAGCTATCTGAAGTCTGTGTTCTTCAAGTGTCTTGCATTTGATTGATTTTAATTTCAGTTGATGCTTTTTTTATACTTTCATTATAGATGAGATCACTGCTAGTTTTCGTCGCTTCGGACCTTTGATTGTAGACTGGCCACACAAGGCAGAAAGCAAATCTTATTTTCCTCCTAAGGGTAAATATCTGATAATTAATATCATATGAGAATTCTAGAATTCATTTTCCTTAAAAAGTTTCCATGTTAAGCTTTTTTTTTTTTCTTTTTCTTTTTTTTTCTTGTGATGATGACCCAGTGTTTAAGGGAAAAACAGTTGAATCCTTGGGATTATAAACTGATGGATTTTAGAATGTGGCTTTGCAATTATTCTCCACTAAAATGATTCTTCCGTAACTTTCCGTTTTAACTTTATTTGGTTCCCCCCCCCCCTTTTTTTTTTTTGGTGTGTTGTTACTTGTTCTGCTTTACTCATTTTTATAAGAATAGACAAAGCTAGTCCTCTGTAAAGGGGCTAAATGCTGTCCACAGTAGCCAGGGAAGACTTATACTTTGTATTAACAACTGTTGTGGGAAGTGTGCCTCCGCAGCTGTGGCTTTTGTTCAGTTCTTGCTACTGGTTTATCCTTCTCAAAGGAAATGGGGAGAGGATATGCCGATCAGCAATCTCCCTGCTTTCCGTCATGACTGCAGAGGGCTTGTATATGGTAGCATGATGACATGGTGCCAAGCATAATTTTGGGTTAAATTACTGTGCTATAGGTGAATAGAAGAAATAAATTGTGTTTGTTTTCCTTTTGTAGGATATGCATTTTTGCTGTTCCAAGATGAAAGCTCTGTACAGGCACTGATTGATGCATGTATTGAAGAAGATGGAAAGCTCTATCTTTGTGTTTCCAGCCCCACTATCAAAGACAAACCGGTAGGTAGAATTTTCAGGGCCTGCACAATTCCTGTATGATAACCAGAAATCATTCTCTTCAGATGCCTATTTTTCAGTCTTCAGAGTGCTAATGTTTACATTTCCTTAAATCAAATTAAGTTCTCAAAACGAAGATCAAGTTACATATTTTTAAAGTAGGCATCAGCAAGTTTTTACGTCTAGTTACAATTCACACTTCTGTTAAAAAAGGGTTTGCTAAATTTCACCTTTTTTTTATAATAAATATATTTTCAGACAGGTGCTTTAGGCTTATTGAATAAAATGTAGAGTTCATATTGTCTATAGTGTTGTTTGTAACTTGTTTTTACAGAGACAAATCCAAAAAACATAATACATGGAACTACAAGTTGTTAGTACAAACAGTTTTGTGGCCAATGCAAGTCTGTTAATAGTTGCAGAGGCTTCAGCTATATTCCTGTGCTTCAAATTTGGCCAGCTGTAAGCAAATGTACAGCAGCTAGTTTTGCATAGTAAATAAACATACAACTTTGCACATTGGAGCCTGTTCCATTGAGATAACGGTAGTCTAGTGCTTACACTTGGCTAGACCAACACAAATAGTCTAGATATGTATGCAGTAGTGTGGTTCGTACAGCACAGTTCAGTCATGATTAAGTAAGTGCGTAAGTAGAGGGTGAGTTTCTTCCCAGAAATTTGGGTAACAGGGAAGTGGTGAAATTTGGTACGATCAAGTAGTCTGTCTTTAACAGAGCTTATTGCCATTTCATTCTGAGAAACGATTGCTGAACAAGTAGAAAGCAAGTTAAAAAAATAGTGTGAATTAAGAGGTTTTCTTCTGTGTAGGATACTGTTCTAATTTATATTACTAAGATACCTTGAATTGTGAATGGTTAAAAAAAAAAGGCTTTTTGTCCATAGGTTCAGATCCGGCCTTGGAACCTTAGTGATAGTGATTTTGTTATGGATGGTTCACAGCCTCTTGACCCACGAAAAACCATTTTTGTTGGTGGTGTTCCTCGGCCTTTACGAGCAGGTACACTGAGTGTTCCGCAGCACTGGGCATGTTGAATATGCAGTCTGATATGGGGAGCAAGGGGGGAGAGAAGTTGGTTCAGCAAAGGAACTATTACATGTTCTTGATGCTCACAGTGGGGAACATGAATACAAATGGACTGTTGTATTTGATGCTTTTTAAAGTGGAGAAAATTTTACCAAGTCTACACTGTTTCATTTTCCTTTCTGGTTTAGTGGAACTTGCAATGATAATGGATCGGCTCTATGGAGGGGTGTGCTATGCTGGAATTGACACAGACCCTGAGCTGAAGTACCCAAAAGGAGCTGGGCGGGTTGCGTTTTCTAATCAACAGAGTTACATAGCTGCTATCAGTGCTCGCTTTGTTCAGCTGCAGCATGGAGAGATAGATAAACGGGTAAGGTCTTCAAGCATATTCTATTTTTGTTCAGTGCCTTCTCTAGAAATGGTTTTCCATGTAAATGTGTGTCATTGTGAAGACTGTAAATGTTATATCAGATTCATTGCATATTTAGGGCTAGATTGTGCCACTTAGATACAACACAGAATAAAAATGAAGGAGTGGTGCAAAGCTATTGCTTCTGGAACGTGGGAGGCAACTGTGAAGCAGACTTTCTCAAATTGCTTAGCATAATGGGAAGCATGTCAGCTGCCTTCCCCTTTTATAAGAATATCGCATTCGTCATATACTCCCATTGCAAGTATTTGTACTTGTAGTATTTGTAGAACGTTAGGGAGGAAAGTATCTGCCAAGGGTGGAGCAATTCTTACTCCTGTTCTGCATCTTTTTAGAGAGAGGGCAGAATCTAACCCTAGCGTTACACATTGTGTGCTGAATGGTCCTAAAGAACACCATGGTAATGCATTGTGAACTCCTTAGCGTGCATTACAGCTTCACAGCCATCCTGCACAGCTTATGTAAAGACTGTGCTCAGTTAATTGTTTCAATGATAATCTACTATAATTATTTCTTGCTTTATTTTATTAATTTGTTAATATAAATTAATGGGATATGCCAAATATATCTGCCATTTGCTTGCGTCTGCCCTCCCATCTATATAAAATGTGACTATGCCAATTAGAGTGATCTTTGGGCCACAATTTTGATAAATTGGGATCCTTACATCTAGTGTTCTTTCTAACTCACATGCTTGGTCTTTGGATTTTCCTTACCTGACTCATTATTGATTTTAATTTGATTATTACTACAAAGGAACCCCCCCCACACACACTTTGCTGATGATCTGATTATCATTTCACTTCTTCTTTGGCTATAAAGCTTGGGTAGAAGAATTATAACAACAGTTTGACTCAGGGCATGCGAATTGGAATGTCTTTGTTCCAGTCTTGGCTCTGAAATAACTTCTGTATGGCTTTGAACAAATAATTTGCGCTGCCCTTGTGCAACTTCTGCTTGCATAAGAAGACACTTGGGTGAATAGGTCCATTGAAGCTGTTGGGACTAGAAATTGAAGTAAGTACTTGTGAACTCTGACAAAGATTTTGCAATCTGTTTCCTCTTCCTTCTCGCCTCCCACTCCTTATTTCCCCATTCTGTTTGTAGTTCAGAAGAAATGTGGGGAGATAAGTGCTTAGAGAGTTCATTATAAGAGTAGTTGGTTGCATAAAACATAAAAATCCAACAGTTGCAATGCTACTTTTTACTAAGATGCTATTTATTAATTTTTTTCTAATAAAGTTTTTTTTTGTAGAAATAAAAATGAAAGTAGTAACAAGAAGGGATTTCCTGTATATTTAGGCAAGGAAATGCTGCTAGAGGGTATGCTCTTCAAAGAGGTAATGCAAGCTAAACGCTCAGTGGCCTGCAGCACCCACCACTACAGAGCTTCTGATGCATGCCACCATCCTAACAGTGCTGGATGAAGTTGCTGTAATTTAAGCTACTTCTTGGGAAGCCTCCATATATGTAGCACAGGTAACAGTTGCAGGCCATATTGTGAATACGCACTTCAGCACACACCAACTGAATGTGTTGAAGACTCTGACTAATACCCATGCTTTGTAAACTTGCACTGAAAACAGTGGTGTAGTAACAGGCTAAAGCAAGCAGAGATGTAATTTAATTACCTGTACTGTAGTTTGGCCTTTAGGTTACAGCCTAGACCAGCCTCTGAATACACAGGTACAGATGTAATGAAGTTGCCATGTTAAGGAGGCCTGCGCAGCATAGCTGTAGTTTCTCCTCTTAGCACTTGGAGAAGATGCTCGTTATTGAGTACCTGACCTCAAACTGCTTAGCAAACTAGGTGATGAAGAGAGAAAGCGATAAGATTCGGAATCTTTGCCTCTGCTCTTTTACATATTCATTCTGCTGAGCTGGCACGGAGGGGTGTTTGAGAAACAGAATTCTAGCAATGGAATAGGGAGAGGAAGGCTGCTGTATTGTCTCCAAGCAGTTTGTTTGTACTGTTAGCACAAATGCCATCAAACTACTGCAGTGCCCTGCCTGGATTGTGATAAAACTGGGTAAGTTTAAAAATATGGGAGCTTGTGAATGCCCTTACTTGAATGAGCTGGCACGCCACTGAGATCTGTGAGATGTAGAAGGGCCCATTCCTAAGCCAGATGCAGAAATAGCAGGATAACATAGAGACACCAGTCACAGTCTGTATATTTGAACATGGTTGTGAAAATACGTAATGGCACAAGCTTCAGAGACAGGCACTTCTAGAACAGGAACTTGTATGTATGCTTTTTTAAGGGGAGGTTTTGTGTTGCGCTTCTGAAATGTCACATAGACCTCTCATAGTCCTAGGGAGCAGAGGAGTGGGAGTGGAGGTGATTACTGGTTATGAGGTGAAACGGAGCCTTTAGGGGATGGCAGTGCTGCAGCTGTGATTTAAACACGTAGGCATGTCTAAACGAGCTGTGCTCTAGCCAGCTTGTATACCGAGAGCAGCGAGCATTGCCTTCCTGTCACACAGTAAGCATTCTGGAGTGCTGTGGGCAGGGTTTTGTAGCCCACAGTACAGCAGGCTTGTTTTTGGTATGCAAATGTCTAGATTAAAAGCTAGTAGCCTGCAGATGTTGCAGCGTGGATGTATCCTTGGAGCACCAGCTGGTAAGTTCCTGTGAGTCATTATCAGTTAAGAACTTGAAGAAATTTTTCTTCTCCTTTTTCTTTTGCTGTGCTGAATTACTTCTGCTCATCTGGCTCTTAATGCCAACTGCATTAGGTAGTCATCAGTCCCATTTTAAGCTTCATATTTGACACCAGCAAGATTAGATGGGTCTCTTTTTGCTGAGTGGACTAAGCCACAGAAAAAAAAAGAAAACAGAAAAATATGTTAATGATTTATTTTTTCTAAGTTGAGAATTCAGGCATTGCAATTTGCAGACTATATGCATATTTAATCTGTAGTTACAGTGTTGTGTAAACAGTTTACATTCCTACCTGAATGGGTAGGAGCTTAACTGTGCATCACCATACTCAACAATAAACCCCCAGAATTTTCCAGTAGTTTGATGTGAATCTGTATATATCAGCTCTGTAACAACACGTTTGTTGTTCCTTTCTGTAAATAAATGACAACATGTGTGAAACTGATGCTAAGCATTGGTTTCTGTTGTTTTTTTTTGTTGAGGAAGATGGTGGGAGCAGGATTGTTCTCAAGTTAAGTGCCCAGGGTTTTTGGTGATTAAGGGCTATGATCAAGTGTAATGAGGAGGATAATTCTCGTCTGTGTTGTTCCCCACTAGAGGACTGTGATTGCAATCCTGCTAGAATACAGACAGTATGTGTTGTGGAACTGTCATCATCTACATTGTAATTAAGAATTGTAAAACTTTCTTCTCATTTTCTGTATACAGGTGGAAGTTAAGCCATATGTCTTGGATGATCAGCTTTGTGATGAATGTCAGGGGGCCCGTTGCGGTGGAAAATTTGCTCCATTTTTCTGTGCTAATGTTACCTGTCTGCAGTATTACTGTGAATATTGCTGGGCTGCTATCCATTCACGCGCTGGCAGGGAATTCCACAAGCCCCTGGTGAAGGAGGGAGGAGATCGCCCAAGACATATTTCATTCCGCTGGAACTAAATGATCACTGCAGTGCTCATATGCAGGCCTCAAATTAAGTGCACTCTTCTGTTATCCTGATTATCCCTACCCCACCCTGCCCTTTCTCTTATTCAAGATAGCATGTCCTTTTGTAGTAGTCTGTAATTTAACAATAGTATAATGAAAGAATGACCTATAATATGGGTATTTTGTAGAATCTTGTCATTGAAAACTGTATTGGGAACTCCTTTTCGTATTGATAACATGTTGCAAGTGAGTTGCATTCTCTTGTCTTTACTACGGAGAGAACACTTAATTTCATGCAACATTTTCTTAGAGGAGAGAAAAATATTAAGAAAAGAGAATTGAAACAATAGAGTATTTTGTTTTTTTTTAATTAAATTATTGTTAATAAAGAACATAAGAATACTTTTATTAAAATAACCATGTAACAATAACACTATCAGTCTGTTCTGACACTTTCCCCCAGGGAAGCCTGTTTTTGCCTCTCTTTTTGTTTTGACTTCACATTTTTCCAGCAACAGATGAAGTTAACATTTACCTATCAACAGGAAAGAGCATGTTTAAAGCAACAAAAATGCATGAGCAAAGTTGAAGCAGCATTATAGTAATGTGTTTTTTTCTTTCTTTCTTCCTTTCTTTCTCTTTTTCTTTCTTTTTCTTTTTTTTTTTTTTTTTGGTGTAAATCTTTTAAGGGTTTTGAGGCTGAAATTTTTGCTCGGTATATATCCGACCTTGCCTCTGACTACCACCCACATCCAAATTAGTGATGAGATAGGCAGAGCTTACTATATTTTCATCAAAATTATTACATTTTAAGAATTCCTGAATGTAAAAGTTGAGTAATGTTACTACTGAGGGGGGGGGGAGTGCACTTTTTTTTTCCTTTAAGAGAATTCAATTGTCTGGTTACAGCCCTAGAAATCCTACCAAAGCTAGAGTAATGACAACTAGTTAACTGGCATTTCCTCTCCTGAAGGATAAATATATAGATTTTATTTTTGATGGCTATATATAACATAACTCTATATCCTAATATGCTAACATTCATCAGGGGCCAGCCTTTGCTCTCCATTTTGACATGAAAAAGTAGAAAACCTAAAGATACCTCAAGGATATCGCTGATTTTTACTGAAGTTTTGATATTCAGATGTCACGCAAAGTAAAATTGGCTGCTTATTGGTTTCCCATCTTGGATGTAAAGTTAGTTTTAAATACCCTCTAACTTAGTTGTAACAGAAGGCATGAACCTAAGTAGTTTCCAAGCTTTGTTTTGCACTGTTTTCTGAATTATTGCATGAAACAGTGCGAGCATGCATATGCCTTTCTTACTCTTCCTGTAGAAAGAATTCCAGCTAAGGTTCCTCCTCTTCAGAACTTAATATGGAGAAATAAAGAAACACAGGTATTTGAAGTGCCAAGATTGCTAAGTTAATGCCTGCTTTATTATAAATAAGTTCTACCTTGAGAAGCATTAACACAGTACATGTTAATTGAATGATAAAGAGTGGGTGCAGGGGTTTAGTTTGAAATAGATGAATGAAGGAGTAGTTCTGAAAATTATTTTTATTACTTTTGAACTAATGCCCTGGCCAACTTCTGAAATGATTATTTAGCAGTGTGCAAACAAATTCAGTGGCAATCTTCTAAGCTGCCTGACCGGCATGGTACCATCCTAGATTCTCTCAGACCAAAGACTTGCCTCAGCACTGCTCGGAAAACATCTGCTCCGTTGAAAGCCTTTGTCAGCCCCCTCGTCCTGTTCCCCCAGCCCAGATTATCTTTATGAGAAGTAGTTTTTATTTTCAATACAGGCTTTAATGAACTATACCTTATCGAGTTCCAAAGGTCAAAATGGAGACATTTGCTGTCTACTAGTCAAGTATAGAAAGGGAGCTGCTTTTAATGAAATCCCTGAAAATATTGACAACAGTAATGCAAATGCAGAGTGCTCTTGTGTAGATTGTCAGGGACTTTTTTTTCTCTGAAGTACATAATTATAGTTGGAATGTTCCTTTAATTTTTTTAATGCTTGTAGGTGGCTTGGGGTGTGCTATTGTGCCGATCCTACCCAGTAAACAGGTGAGATGGGTTACCATTACAAGAAATAACACTGTTTGAGAACTAGCTTTGAATAATAATTTTCCCTTTGTACATGACCTGCTGAATTTCGGTACAGTGTTTTTGTAGCTAACTTATTTTGTCATGCACATAATGTATATTTGTTATGCACTACTTTTGTATATCTTGTTTTTCCAACAGTGAGCATTTTTAGGCACACTTTTCACTGACGGGATATCTCTTTATGCAATACCTCAATTTTTCATATTGCAAAGAGTAGCTTTTTGTACTTTTATTACTGAGAGATCTTCATATACTTCATTTTTTAATATAAATAATTTTAATAAATTTTATTTTCTTATATTCTGCTTTTTATACATTTCAGTGCTCTGCATACATTTTGAATTATGGATGTTGTGCACTGGCAATGCTATTTTAGAATCTGCAGAGAAAAGAAAGCATGTTGCTTAAACATCTTAGCCCAGCACCAGGTATTTGGTGTACATATAATTTAAGAAATAGTATATGTAAAGTTGAGAATTAAAGAAGAAAAGCATGAAAGTGACAAATGACACTGTCTTTAGACCCTGAAATTTAAATGCATAAATATAGTGTAGAATTTAAAAGTAAAGAAACATCAGAATTGTCTACCGCTTCTTACTAAGTTTTTAAAAATTATACACAAATGCAGACGTTTTTGGTGAATGTTTAGCCATTTTTAATATTAATAAAAAATTGATGTTAGGTGTTTGATGCAGAAATGTGTCTGCTCTTTTAAATTATATTTAAAGAATAAAAGAGAGCCTGCTAGGTGGCAGGCATGTAATGTTAGTATGCATGACTAATGTAAGAAATTGTTATTCTACTAATATTCACTTGTGATTGTGTGACAAGCGTGTTTACAGATTATTTGGTTACACTTCGATTTACAGGGCATAAACAATTATATACATTACTCTGTACTTAAATAGTGATTACATGTCCTTCTGATTACATGGGATTTGTAGTTGGGGTTACCATGTAGCTCCAAACATAATTAACATGTAATTAGTTTACCAGTCTTAGGGTATCACTTCAATTTGCAAAGGGGTTAATAATAAGCATGTAGTTTTATCACACTAGCATGGCACTGGCCATGTATTTACAATGTAGTTACAGAGTAATTACATGGTTATTTTTGCAATGTAAAATAAAGTGTTTCTGATTATTTTATATGTAAAGGAACCCCACTGCCCTGTGCTTTTTGGTATAGTATATACTTCTCCATACACAGACCTCTGCAGAATGCAAATTTAAAACTTGCAGTGAATGAATTTAGCGTTTTATAAGGATGCTGTTGGAAAGACTTGATAATTCACCCCTTTTGTTTTTAGAAGAGTTAAAACCTTCTGTTATAAGGTGATTTAAAACTTGAATGTGATGAATTGTGGCAAGTTAACTTCAAGTTATGTGCAATACCTATTTCAGACTTCTGGAAGATCTTTGCAGTGTAATTCTTTGTTTTTAATTGCAGACATTTAAAAATGTCATTTTCTACTGTTCTAGTAAATCCTCTTTCTTGCTGGTGTTTCTAAAGAAAAGAATCAGAAATCAATCTTTCTACTAATGTAAATTTGAGATTATTTTTAAAAAAAATGGAATAAAAGGTTTTGGTCATTTGCTTTATTTTATTATCTTATTTTAAAGCTACTGTGATAGCATTGTAAGAATTGGGACAATATTGTATTCAACTGTTTTATTTTTTATATTTTTAAATTTTAAAGTATAATTAGTTTTTATAATTTTCATCAGATTTTTTTGTTATATTTTTTGGAAGTGAAACTTTTAGCAAGTGGGTGTCTAGTTTTTACTAATCCCTAATATGTTTTTCCCCCAATGTATTGCTCATATTATCAGAAGGAAAAGTTATTTAAGTATGTCAGTTAATTGTACTACTTGGCTGAATTTCCATATAGTTTTTACTGTGTATGGGGAGGTTGTAGTATTTATTATAGCATTTTAAATAAGGGTAATTCATTTTTTATTAAAGTCATTTTCACGTTTAAGTTCATATTTTTGTATGTTCTACTCTAAGTTATATAACACAAGTTACTTTTTTTAAAGAGTTCATTTGTTGAAGTGCTAGTGAAAAATTAATGTTATTAAATAGTTTGCAAATGACTATTTATACCAGTATGCATATAATTTTTAAATATTTGTAATGTGAGATGTTGAATGAATAAAACTTTTAACTCAATGCTTCTTCTTAACCTTTTTTATTTTAAGCTTCCTGTAGATACATGTTCCTTTGTGGCTGAAGCTCATGGGCCTTGGGAAGTGATTTTGATGAAGTGTATGGCACACGATATGCGATGTGTAAAGTGCCTAAGGCTGAGCTCCGTGGCCCTGTTCTGGTCAAAACCTAGGGCATGGTTTTGTAGGAGACGTGTGAGGGAGGTTGTAACCACTTGAGAGATGTCGAGTGCCCTGTACACTGCATTAAATTGCCACAAAAATAAATGTGCAGTGCTGCAGAACTGGAAAGGGCGATGTCTAGAGGACTGTAGAACTGTTGTCTGTTGAATCAGGCCGTAAGAAACATCTTTACTGCTTAGGTCCAGATGTCTTTAGGGAATGTTGAACCCTATCTACTTAATTTTGTGAATTTGGTGCTTTTTGAGAAATCTTTGTGTAGCTCTGGAAAAGCCTTTCAGCAGTTTCAGCACTGCTGTTTCTGTTTTTTCCTCTGCCTCTGAAGTGTATCGGCCTAGCCAAGAATTATAGTTTGATCAATTTCTTCTACTCTGTGCTCTCTGCTGCTAGTTCATAGGGACAAAGATGAAAACCACTACACAGCAAAGAAGTCAAGCTAACCGTGCAGGTGACATATTTAATGAGAAGAATACCACTGAGGCACATGCAATGCATGACTTGACGTAAGTCAGAAACCATTGTGCAGCTGGGACAAAAAGATAACTAAGCCAGGGCCCGTGAAGGCCAAGCATGGCATGGACAGACAAGGATTCTTTTTTACTTGTCTTGCAGTTGTAATCTGATACTCCCAGAAGGAAAAAGTCTGGAATTTTCAAGAATGTTCTTAGATGAGCTTGCTGGTGGCAGCCTTTCATTTAAAGTATCTCATCTTGAAATGTCTGAAGTGTCTTGTGAAGTGTTGCCACCTTATGGATCTGCCCTTTGGGGACTATTCAAAAGAGTTTTTCATCCTCAGTGGCTGCCAATTCCCCCAATATTTATTTATTTATTTATTTATTTATTTTCAGTTTCCATATTTTGGTACAAATAGCTAAGCTTCAGTGTAACATAATTTTGATTGGTCTGGTAGCTGCTCCAAGTGGAACTGTGAGTTGAAACATGCATGTGTACCTTGTGAGACAAACTCCTGCCCCAAATAAAATACTGGAGTCAAAATTGGTATATTGCTGCAGTGGCCAGCACTTTGTTATTGGCATCTGAGCTACTAATCTCTTGTGCCATCATCTGAGGGATGGTGTTGTAAATGTTTGATAGATGTTGAGTATAATTCTTTTCCATGGGTGCTTCAGGAAATGCAGATCTTACAGAATTGAGCTATAATGGGATTAGTTCTGCAAGATGCTAATCACTTGAATTCCCATTGGCTTCGGATGATGTAAACTTAGAAGCTAATGCCTTTTTAACAAGAATCAAAAAACTGCTGGTAACTCCATGCATAGATTTTCAGTCCCTTGAAATGGCTATTTAAAAATAAGCATAAAATGCTGGTAAGCTTTGGATCAAAAATTTAAGAGGCTAGATATGGGATGTCTGCCTAGCAAATAATGACAATATATAAACGGTACTGACCAGTTACTTGGCTGGTAATAGAAGTCTTCTCTCCCTATTCTCTGTGTTGGCATTGTTAGGAAATAGTTGTAGTTTGGCCTCTCCCAGAGTGATAACAAGTTCTTGATATTACTTTCAAGTGCAGAGTGGTCTTTCAGAAAGCATGTACTCATCAGTGTTTTATCTGATAATGGTTTCTAACAAATACGATAGGCCTGAAATTTGTCTCGTTGGTATGAGCTTTTCCCTGATGGTGGCACAGTGATGTCTTCCACAAACAAGGCACTCCCAGAGTGATTTTAGTTCACAAATGATATAAACTGAGAGGTGGTTTATCAGGATAAATCATCTGATTTACATCCGGGGGTGTGTAAACTAATGCTAAACTTTTTCCCGTCTGAAGACTGCAAAATACTTTGTGAATGTTTAATAAATGAAATCTCATTACACAGGCAGAGTCTAAAAAATTCACCTCAGAAAAGGTGAAATATCACAAGTCTGGAGCGTTCAAAACTGAAAATAACCACACTTCATAGTGAGGGCTTTGGCCGATTCTGAATTGCTGAGGAGTAACTTTCTAGGAAAGCTGATATAACGAATCCCTTTTGGGTTTCAGTTTGTCCAGAAACTATAAATAAATGCTAGGGGCAGACTCCAGAAGGTGGAGATATGCCTGCGGGGTAGAATTTCAGAATTTCCACAGTACATGAATCTCAACTATTTTCTTTCAGCACAAACTGCTCACTGAGCACAGTCAGCCACCAGCTTTCTCTTGGGTGCTACTTTCACTAAATGAACTGCTACATTCCACATCAGTGAAGAAACTCAGTTTGGGTGGAGATGGATAAAACCCATCTAGTTCGGAGTTAAAGGCGAAGGTATATTTTAAAGAGAGTCTCTTAGCTGTCAAGTTGTTGTTGGACAGTTTCTACTGTCTGTCCTGATTCTCCAGCTGCTGTTTATTCAGTGCTATGAAAGCCTGCTCAGGCGCAGTCCAAAATGCACATTGCTTGCCTACAGGAAATCTAAGACAAATAATAGCCTCAGAAAGGACAGATGAGGAAAAAACACTGACATCTCTTCCTCTGTATAAAATAAGCTGATTCAGTCCGCCGGCATGAAAAACAGCCTCTGGGATAAGAATATACTTGCAGCTGTCCTCCTAGTCATAGAAATTGAAGGGGGTAGAGGGTCTGAATCGGTGCTCTAAATACGTTACTGAGCTCCCTGTTTAAGATGGAGAGTCTTTCCGAAACGTGATGCTCTTGTTAGTGCTATCAGATACCACCTCCTTTCATGACGCCCAAACTAGAATTCGCTGACTTTTTGTAGGTCTTGTCGGAGAGGGGCTTTTGAATTATAAATATTAATTTATTTGAATGTAGCTATTATTAAGGAAAGCCCCCTCACCCATCTTGTTTACTGAGCTTGGGAAACCAGTGTGTTACTACTCTGTTCAGGTTCCTTTCCAAAAATTTGCTAGTCAAAAGTTCTCAGTTCTCTTTGTGTACATAAAATATGGAAATATATAAAGTTTGTGTTTGATTGTTTTTTTTTCTTCCTGAAATTTAATTTTAGTGAGTCATGAAAGCTGAGAGTAAATCCTCTGAACACAACACAGGTACCGGGGAACTGTGAGAACAGGTTTTTGATTTTGCATGAATGTTGATGTTTAAAATGGACTTAGTTTTGTTGCTCTTGGTGATGTGGCATTTTTTTGATTCCAAATCTGCATAGCAGAGTGAGTTGGTTTGCTTTTCATGTGAGCAAAGAACACTGGTTTCACTTAAATGGCAGACTGATGGTGTAGATGCAGTTCTCACATGCTGTGTGCCTTAGCAACTCTTAACACAATTTTGTAATCTGTGGGGGATATCAATTCACACATAGAGCAAAACATTAAAAAAAAAAGTCCGCCAACCTTCTCCAACCTAATGTTTGAGAAATTGTTTGCTTGATCTAAATCGCCATCTCACACTGCTGCTGACTCATGAACCAAGATCAGTTTGCTTAGTGATTGTTTTTGCCTTGCTATGCATGTGAAAGCATTAAGTTGTCAGTTTAGCAAAGTGCCATTTTTCAAGACAGTGCTTGTCGCTTTAAGCACTTTCCTGGTATTGGTTTGTGTATGGAGTACATTCTGAATTTTCTTTCAGCGAGTTAAATGTGATTTTTAGGTTTCTGAAGAACATTCTCATCGTAAGCAGCAGGCAGTAGCCCCCAGCTTTGCTTCAGCAGGCCAGCTGTTCACAGGCAGATGCTGCTCTGTACACACTGGCAGAATCAACTCAGTTCTTCAGTCAGTAGTGAGGAAATTTGCTCAAGAGTTGCTTTCACAGGAGGATGTGTTTGGAGGAATTTAATGGCAGAACAAAGCAGGGACTGCTTCAATTTTCTCTGCAGAACTGGCAATCCCCAGAGACAGAAGCCCTGCTCTGTTCCTTTCCTGGCAGCATCCTTTTGTCTCTGGAGTTAGGAAGGGAATGAATGTTCAGGGACTGGAACAGTTGTGCTCAGGCCCCAGTGCCATCACAGAGTGCACCCGCTGCTGAGGAAAGAGTATGTTCAGTGCTATTTATACTGTACTTACACAGAACTGTCTCTCTTATGCAGACAGGTGCATTGGTGGTTACATATTCTTCCACACTTTGAGAAGACAATCTGGAGTTTTATCTCAGGTAGGCCTGACCTTCCCCATCTGCTTGTTCATGGAAGGTCTGAGTATACATTTCCCTGAATTACAATAGTAACATTCAGTATTATAATCTCTGCAGCCTAACTTTTGAAAGAGACAAGGTAAAGTATTCTTATCACCGACTTGGAAACAAAGGGTGTCACCATTAAATAAAAGCAGTTTGCACATTGACATGGAAAAGATAAATCAGAGAAACTGAAGTTCTTACCTGACTTTTGTGATATTCCCATGACAAGTTTTTTTCCAGTAAGAAGGCTGTTGTATTCTGGCGTTACTGCAGTGATCATTTTGCCTTTTTTGAGTCACTCTATAGTTTATATTTCAGATTGGGAATCTTTATTTAAATACCTTAACATGAAGTTCTTCCAAACCAAGGGTTTCAGTCTCATTGACTTGGGTTTTAGTTATAAAGTCCGTGGTTCTTCCCAGTGACTTGAAAATCTCTCAAGGGGGTGCTCAGGCTTTTGTGTAACAAACTTGGTTTATAATGTGCTAAATATTTTTATGTGCAGCATGGATAAATGGGAAAATATGCCTCTCCTTATGAGTGGTGCGGATGAAGTGATTCCCACATGCATGGTTTGTAAGGCAATCTGAGATATGCAGGTTCATTAATATGAAATGCAGGTGTGTTAAAATGGCAGCTGGCCATTTTATGCCTCTGCTGCACTGTGTTGTTGCTTACATAATTAACTGAGATCTATTGTAAATTATGAAATGTTACAAGTAAGCAAAAACTGAAGGCATAATGCATTGCTTAGATTTACCAGAAGTGGTGGGTTTTGTTTTCATAATGATTCCTAGTTATACTAATAAATGGTCTCCGGTGTGTTCTGTAAAGTAACCACCTTCTAATAAAATACCTCACTCCAGCGACTCTTATTAAGTCTTCTTTGAGGACGACAGATACCGTAATTGTTTGTCCTACTGGTGAGGATATAATTAACAAGGTTTGTCTGTAGCTGTTCTCGGAATTAGCATACTTTCTACATTAAAATTTTGGTTAAGAGTGTTAAAATTCATATTTTAGATGGATTCACAATTTGAACTTGATAACGGTAATGTAGTATTTAATAAGCAATCTGCCTTGCCAGTATTATGTTGAGTAATTCTTTGCAGTCCACAGCAAACAATCCTCACAGAGAAACAAATCTCAAACGAGAATGGGTTTCTTTTTTGCTGGGGAGTGACATGAGATAAATCACCAAATGTGCATGCAGCAATGGCCTGTTGGCTCTTTCCTTCCTCCTTGGCATAAATTGTAGGCATGCTACCACCAAACCTTTGTTATTTTAAAATGGTATTTGAGGTTAACAGAAGATGATGCATACTTGACCAAGTAAAACTGAAACAAGAGAATGCGGGAAACAATGCACGTTCTGAGCTGGAGAAGCTGACATCTGAATACAAAACAAACTATGACGAGGTGCAGACTGAAAGCTACAGTCGGGTGTATTTTTAACTAGACAGTTGAAGATGTGGTGAAAAACTGAGAGGTTTGTTCAAAGTAGCAAACACAGAAGTAGCTGGTAGTCAGTTCACATGTGGAAAGGAGCGTGAAGAAGTGTCCAGTTCTGCAGATTTCTCAGAGACTTTCGTGTTTGTTTTTGTTTGTTTGTTTGTTTTTTGTTTTTGTCAGCAGTAACAGATTCTACATGGGATCTGAGATGAATTTGCTTTTGGAATCAAAGTCCTGGCAATGTGCTATTGAGGAATGTAGACAAAATGCGTCACAAAAGGGATGTGTATTTGTATTACAAAACACAAATTGTGTGGAAGAATATGCCGTAAATACAGGTGCTGAGAAAACCCACTGATGTGGCAGCCCCGATGCCCTGAAAGGGCCACAGGACAGGAGCAGCCAGGTGGCAAAGCGAACTCCTGGTCAGGATCATGCAGCAGCAAGTGGTCATGCAAAGTGTGAAGAGTCATGTACTGAAAATGGGTGCTGTTTAGATTTATGTGCGTGGATTTATGTTCTCTAGGTGGTTGTGGATTGAGACCTGTGTATTTCAGCAAAAGAAGCACTTTCTTAACCAAGTCTTTGTGATTAATGGACATGACAAACTTTGTATGCTGGGATCAGTTTTTAATGAAGTTATTTGTTTGTTTCCCTCTGAGCTTCATTCCCCCAAGTTGAACACACCGGCTACCTCTCTAGGCTAAGCTGTCAGCTCAGGTCTTTGAAAAGAAAGGAGTGAGGCGTGAGGCTCTGGTGCCTTCTTTTTCTCTCTCATTTTTTTCTCCCTCTCTCTTTTTTTTTTTTTTTTTTCCCTGTGTGTGTGTGTGTGGCGGGGGGAGAGGGAGGACAACACACACACAGTCTCGGTGGTTATATTATATAACTTCAACCTCTTTTTCATTCCATGTGCTTTGGATCCTGTAGTAGATGTCCTTTTATCATTGGAACATAACAAATTACTCTGGCAAACTGTCAGGCTGAGCTTCTGGAAGTTATTTCCCTCTTTTTCAACTGCATACACAAGATGCCTTTTTCCGACAGTGTATAAAATAACTGAAAATCCTGGGATACTTCGCAGAAGAGTGCTGTGGGTTTTTCCTTCCCCTTGGCTCCCCTGCCTACATCTCAGGTTCCTGCGGGGACACGGGAGGCTCTTGTTTGGAAGGTAAGGCTGCCATCTCGTGGGGTCCTTCTGCACAGCACCCTGCCTTGCCAAGGGGACAAGGGGACAGCAGCTCTGGAGACCTTGAGGGCTCTCAGCATTATGGTCTCTGAAAGCTGGGGAAGATTCCAGGGTGACAAGTTGCTGGTGCCATTCATGTGCTCCTGTTGGTGAGTCAGAACAAGTCTTCTCACGGACTTTAATTTGTAATGCTTTCCCTCCTGAGAGCTAAGGTTGCTGAAATGCTGAAAAATAATACAGAGCAGTATTTCAATGCTAAAGCAAAAATCAATGAGAGGACGAGAGGTGTGCTGTTGTTTGAGAAATCCTGCTTGTCACTGACAATATGTCCTAACCACGGTGCTGCAGTGGGACTCATCTCATTAGAGCCTGACAAGGAATGTCTTGCTGTAGTGGTGTCACACAATGCTCATCAGCTGTTGCTAGAAGGACAAAATGACAACAGTTAATTAATATTCCATAAATGCTGGTGGCTGGAAACCCACCCACCCGTGACCCATGCACTGGCAGGTAGGCTGTTAGTTTGGGATATACTGGTGTGAAAACTCACGGTATTAACACAGGACCATAGAAGGGCCCACATGAAAGGGGTGCCAATTATTCTTCTTCTGGAAATTGCACCAAAGATGGACTGCCTTCAGCCTGGATTGTCAATAATTTGCATCAAATACATCAATATATGACTTCAGGCTGTGTCCTTTGTGCTAAACCTTTACTGAAAGAGGGTAGATTGAGATTAGACATAAAGAAATTCTCTACTCTGAGGGTTGTGAGGCAGTGGACCGGGTTGCCCAGAGAAGCTGTGAATGCCCCATCCCTGGACATGTTCAAGGCCAGGTTTGATGGGGCCCTGGGCAACCTGATCTAATGGAAGGTGACCCTGCCCACGGCAGCAGGGTTGGACAAAATAATCCTTAAGGTTTCTACCAATCCAAACCACTCTGTGATTCTATAACGGTGGCCAAAGGCATCCCTGTGGAATAGGTTGCTATCTCATCTGAGGAGTGAGTTATAACCAGCTCGTAGTGGGCTCATCAAACCAGGGGGATGCTTCCTGGACAGCTGGAATTTTGTGATAAACCATTTTTCTGTGTACGTGACAGGAGGGGTGTTCTGCCGGGCCCCCACACCATGCCCATGTATCCCAGAGCACAGTGGCTGGGCACCCACTCCCTCAGCCCCCGCCTCCCCAGGCTCTCCTCAGCGCCCTCCCGGCCTGTCCGCCAAAGATGGAGCCTGGCTGCAGCCAGGGGAGGCCGCTTGTGCCACACATTTATGTCAACAGCTTTGGCTCCCACCGCTGCGGTTCCCTCATCCGCTGTGGCAGGGGCTACAAGTGGGCTGATGTGGGCCAGTCTAGGATCCTGCTTTCTGAGCAGAGCCCCGTGGACAGGAGCAGGGGGCATGGGGCAGCCAAGGCGCGTTGGGACAAGGCTGACCCCAAGCCATCGGCCGCTGCTGGCAGGGTGCAGGTGGTGGAGAGCTGTGGTGGGTTGAAGGACACCAGCCTGTGCCGTGGTACGTGTTGCTGGGCCTGGGGACCTCCATGCCTTGGGAGAGCATGGGCTGAGGTCAGGCCCTTGCCATGTCCTTCTCTTCTCAGGGGACACCATTTCTGTGTGGTGCTTTGGGCTGGCATGTTGTCCCAGTCAGACTGTGCATAATGGGAGGTGAAAGTGGCACAAAGGTTTTTTTGACATGCTGTGGACAGGTAGACTGGGTATTTAGGGAGGGATTGGATTGTGGTATTAAACTCAACGTGAGTGAAAAATTCAGTCTTTTTGCCCCAAACTCTTATTCTGTTGAGCTGCAGTGTCTTCAGCCTGCAAGGTGAGGTGGCTGCAATGCAGCACAGCCTACCTTGTCTTTTCCTGGGATGAGGCCAAAAATAACCAGCATCTGTGGAGCTGCTCTGTTACACCTTGTAGTTCTGTGCCCTTTCTGCCTTTTCTGAGGAGATTCCCCTCTAACCAGTGTGTCACTGTGCTGCTTGCTCCTTCCTTGCTGTAACAGCCTAAAGATGTTTCTTAATTTTTTTTCTTTGTGGCTGGGACCAAAGAAAGTTGGGATGGGCATGGGTGTGGGTGCCTTTTATTTATTTAAAGCACACAAGAAAGATTAGGCAGTTTCCCACTGTTTTCAGTCTGTTATGAAACATAGCTCTGCTGCACAAGATGAAATGGAGAGAAAATGGAGAGCGTGACCTGGCTTCTAGAGAAGAATCCAGGGCTGGGGGTTGGAAATGCTGGGTGACAGAGATAGGGTGGTCCTGAGTGTTGTTAACTTGTTGATCTTCAGATGTTTTATTTTCTTTCCTTTTTTTTTTTTTTTTTTTTTTTTCGTTTTTTTTTTTTTTTTCTCTCCTTTTTAAAAGCCATTTTTTCTGAAGATGACAAAGGGAGATGCTATATTAGGCTGTCATTAATATCACCAGTTCTGCTGTTTTTTTATCTGAGTGATGGCAACCAGTGGCTCGGAGACAGCCTGTGACTACTGGCAATTGGAAGTCCTACTGCAATGATGTGACTGGCAATGGGGCTGTGGTGGCCTGGAGAATGCTGGTTTACCCTAAAGCCATGCTGCAGGAGGGGATGAGCCTGCAGCTGTGACTATGTTCAACAACCCCACATGGATGTACCCTTTCACTCATCTGCACACCTTGCCTGCCTGTCCAGCAGCTCCTGGGAAGCCTGCTGTCCTCACCCTGCTGGGAACTCATCCCAGTCCTTCCTCCTTGTGGCTGTGTGTCTCAACTCCAAGAGCCCAGCCTTGCTTCTCCTTGCTTCTGTTTTTTTAGCACTAGCAGAGGTGATTATTGTGATTTCTTGCCTCAGTGTACTCACCATTTCCTCTTTCAGCTGAAACTTTTGTAGCTGCCACACTGAGGAGATAAAAAGGGAATTAAAAGCTAGTTGTATTGCCCAGAAACATGTTGTCTTCATTTGTGGTTGCTGTACTGTTTTGAAATCTGTTTTGTGAAGTTTGTGAGACACCCACTTGCCACATGGTTATAATGTAAAAATGGGCAAGATGATGGTATGATGTGAGGACTGATGTTCTGTAACCTACTGGGACCAGAAATAAGCACCTCTGGAAGGATGGGATGCTACAGCTTCCTCAAGAATTTACTGTAAACACTCAGGATATGCTATCTAAACTCTCTTCTTAGATGACCTTCAAAAGGAGAAGCCTGACACCTTTGACTTTCCCTGCCCATCAAGAAACGTTGAAAAAGTAATTAAACGAAAGAAGAAAAAGGTATGAAATGTGGGAGCTGATTAGCTGCCTTTGCATTTGAGAAAATAGCTTCCTGCTTGCTCCATATATGTCTATGTGAGAGCATAAGGGAGATTAAAAGATTGAATTGGTAGTCTGTTTCTGAAAGCCTTACTCACAGAAAAGAAAATTGGAATTATTTTCTCTCTTTCAGGGCTTTAAAATTCTGGCTCTCATTCAATAAAGCTTTTAAGTATGTGCTTACCTTGAAGAATGAGAGTATTCTGTTGACTTGAAGCATGTACTGAAATGCTTTCTTGGATTGGGGCCAGGGTGCTGTACACCTTGCTTGGTGAAACCTGGCAGGAAAAAACTTCTGCACCTTCTCTTCCTCTTTTGTTTTAAGCAAAGAAATTCCACAGGTTACAAAAAAAAAAAAAAAAAAAAAAAAGAAAAAAAAGTCGAGAACAATAGGTACTAATACTATAACAGTAGCAATATGAAATTACTTTCTGTTTCACAGATGTATTTCTGTTCCTGTTCAGTAGTTCAACAAATGCTTGAAATTTAAAAAGGCACATTTATTAAAACAGTAACCCATTATGAGATTTTGTAATGTGTGAGGTACAAGTAATCAGCTAGACTATAATATAGTAATGTCACAGACACTTGATTTAAAACCAGAAAAATACTACTGACTTCAGAGGAACAGCTAATAACATACTATAATATCACTCTTCTAGTACATTAAATAGTCTTCAAAAAGAATGAGGAAAATGTATTATGTTTTAGCAATAAACGTCCATGAGAAAGGAATTATCTTTAGATTTAAACTAGTTTCACGGATGGGGTCCAGCAAAAGTCATAACGTTAGCATGTTAACAGCCATTTATATTTCTTAGTCTGTTTCTCTTTCTGAATGCCATTGTCAACAGTTCCATTTTAATATTCTTAATGCACATTTGAAATATGCCCACTATAGCTGGAGTTTTATGTCTCTAAAATAAAGGTCATCAACATCTATAAAACAGATAAATACTGACTTGATATCAAATAGTCCAGGCCATTGCTGTGCTGGGATTTGGCATGGGGTCTGAATTATGCCGTTGCTGAGGGATTAAGCAGAAAAGCTTTTTGTCCTGGTAAAAATGAGCAATCTTGTCTTATTCTCTCTCTCTCTCTCTCTCTCTCTCTTTTTTTTTTTTTTTTTTTTCCTCCCATTTTGGATGACTTTGAAGATAATTTAATGGCTCTGTGCAAGTTTGCATAAGGTCTTCTTATCTAGAAGTCCGCAAGTCCTGGATAAACAAGAGTGCTAGGCCAGAAAGTAGGGTGGTATCTCATGTGGAAAAATTATGGTATAATTCAAAGGTTTTTTTACTTTTAAATAAGAGATGACTTCCAGTATATCCCATGTATATATCCTTCCACCACTCCTTGACATCCTCGCCTCTAATCCTCTGACTTTGTAGTCATGCTGGAGAAGTCTGCCATATAGGAGATGTTTTGACACAAACTTTTTATATGCTTCATCGAGAAAAAATCTATTTTGTCTTTCAGTACAAAGTCTGGATTAAAGTCTGGAAAGTAATTTCAAAAATGCTTGAAGAAAATGAAAAGTTCAGAAGTCGACTGTCTGCTTGTAGTCAGTTTAATGGAGAAGGTAGGTAATGAACTGAGTGTATTTGCTATCCTAGAGAAAACAAGTTAATAATGCAAGTCCTCGAGGTTTAAGATCTCGAGGTTTAAGGTCCACTAAGCTGTTTGTTTTGTAATATGCTTTACAACTCAGAAATTACAGAATTCATTGCATACTTCATGCTCTTCTAGCCATATTTGAACAACTCTTATTTTTCATTGAGGGCCTTATGAAAAGTGTATTACTTGGGAGGAAGGACATCAGAAGTGTTTTCTGCAGTCTTTAACATTAAAAATATGAACATAAAATATGTGCAAGTTTTCCTGAACATGTTAAGTATATACATGTAATTAAACTGTTATTCACAGACAGGTCTAAGGCTGTACTTGGATGAATAATAATTTATTCCTTCACATTGGAAAATTGGAAAATAGTGGTTGGTTTCATACTGACAATAAATAAATTAGATGCTCCCCAAAGGTAACTGTAATACAATTTAACATAACCATCAAACATGTCCTCACACTGTGCCCTGAATGCAGCTATTTCATTACTGGAAAATGACTAGGGAATTAAAAGTGGTGCTCTGTACCGAGACAACTTCAATTAGAGACATTGAAGTTGCTACACAATTTGAGATAATACAGTGTATGCTTACAAATGTAATCAGAATTTCTGGCCTCACAGTCTGATGAGTTTTTAGGAAAGAGAATATACTAATCTGTGAAGAGTTACCAGGTAAGTTAAAAATGGCATATTCACATGCAGTGCTTCTGCTTAGTTTACATTCATGTTGACAGAAGTTTTCCACATACACATATTAAGTTATATACCAAAATGTACGTCCATTGTTGCCAATATTTTATGTTCATAATGTATTATGTTTTGTACTGGTTAAATTTACACATACATAATAAGAAAATACTCATTCAAATTTCTTCTTCATGAGAACAAAAGAAGTGCAATTTTGGTTCAGAATAGAAATACATATACCCCAGTGGCCTGTTCTCTGCAACCTACCGTGTATGTAATTGAAACAGTAGAAGAAATTTGACACCATGTCACAACATATTCTGTGATTGTTCTGTAAATGTTCTGCATTATGTGGAAAAGTACTGCTGTTTACTTTAAAATCATTTTCTGATTAATTTTGGTATAACAAGATACTGAACATTAATTTTATGGTATTTACATTCTTTATACCAATCATGATTCCAATGGCCTTTGCCATATTTCTACATAGCTCTCTCTCAAGCTGAGAAAGTCAAGACTACTAAATCTCTCCTCATATGGAAACTTTTTCTTAGCTCTGATAATCTTTACTCTCTTATCTTGGTCATCAATTGAAATGCTGTCTCTGCTTCTCTACGTGCTGCATAGTTCATCCATATTGCTCATTTGTTTGTGGTGATAAGAGACAGCAATTATTGGCAAGCCTAAAACTGTGTCTGACTTATGCCTGTACAAGTAAATACCTGTGATATCTAAGAACTCCACAGGGTCAGGCATAGGTACCCTTCCTGCTGAACTCAACCATTCCTGCTAGCCAGGAGAGGTGTTCCTGGGCAAGGTGGGTGTCTTTCACATCAGAAGTGTCTTAAGATTGTTTCTCTCTCTAAACCTGTTGCAGAAGCTGTTATAAAACTGTGCTTTACTACCTAACTTGAAGGTTTGGTCATTAATGTCTATGTGACACTTAGCAGTCAGTGAAGAAAAAATGTCTTCTAGGATTTTTGTTTGCCTGCTTTAAGAAAAAGGAGAGTGGGAGACATGGATAAAGGACTAGAAATCTTTTAGAAAGAAACTAGAAACCAAACCATATAATGTGTGATTGCTTCCAAAAATTCAAGTTATTGTAAAAAAAAAAAAAAAAAAAGGAAAAAAAGATCAAGATTTCTGCTGGTACAAGATCTCCTAGGTGGATTTACCATCTCAACATAATGGTTCCTAATCTGTTTTTCTGTTTGTTATGGATATGCAAAGTACTGCTTCGTCTAGCTTGTATTTATCTTGGCATTGAATAGACAAGGCCCATTCACTTTTCAGATACTTACTTCTTTTTGTCATCAGGAGAGAAATCATTAGCTATATATGCAATTTCCACTGATTCTTTTCTTAAAAAAGAAACAAGCAAGCAAGCAAGCAAACAAAAACCAGCCAACCATGCAACCACCACCACCAAAAAACAGCCAAATACCTATTCTATCTTTAACTGTAATTGTACCTCATTTTTCAGGAGCTTTAATTGAGAATCTACTATTAAGCCCTATTTAGCTGAAAACCGTCAATTCTAATACCTTCTTGCTAATTAGCAGATTTTACACAACACCAAATCAAGGAGATAAGTCTGCTATTGATCTGAATTTTTCATTAAACAAGAAGCAAGTGGAATAATTCTGGAAGACATTTAGATATGGATCAACAAATCTGAATAAACTTGCTTCATTTTCTAATTTTTTTACTACATTAATAGAGCTAGAAAACTAATGCTGCATTTTATTGCCTCTATAAATAGTTCTATTGAGAGAAAAAAAATGTATGTGAATTCTAATGCTACCTATTTAATCCTTGAAACGCTGCATGATTAGATTCAGTGTGACTGAAAATGGTGATGATTCTCCCACAGGCAATGATATGAAGCAAAGTTCACAGAATGAGACATTCTCCCTGGACAGGGTATGTATATAGTCCATTAATTGCCAAGCAAGCTTAAAATGATAAACAAAATAATTAAATTAAAAAGATGCACTGATACTGTTTAATATTATTAATATGTGCCAGTCTTACACTTCAGTATTACTGATGTTGGGCTCAAATATTTTTCAAGATTGTAGTCATGTTTGGGAAGCAGAAGGGTTTGTTCTCAGCAGGAAGCGTTGTATGCGTTCCCAGCACAGGGAAGTGGATTTTGCCTTCACAAAGGCATAGTCCCTGTTCCCTCACTTCAGTTCTTCATGTGTTTGTAGTAATGACTGTTCTTGCCTGTTCTGACCCAATTCTACTCTAGGGCTGGTCCCCTGATCTCTGTAGCTCATTAAAGGCTTTCTCAGTGGAGTGAGGAAATGTTTCATCACATACGTTCCCTCCTTTAACCCCAAAAGATTACTAAATGTCTAAAAACTTGGGTCAGTGTACATAAAATATACTGAAGTGTGCTATCAACTTACATTGCTATGCACAGCAAGTATTAGAGGGGAGATGCTCAGTCTGTAGAGCACAGAAAAGTACAGCAGGTAGAAATGGTTTAATTTGTAAACTGTATGGTCATGTGAACTCATTTTTTTTTTAGCTCTATGGATGCAAAACATTCTTCTGTGATCCAGTGAGCAGTGCTGGTAGTTGGCATTAATAACACTACTTTCTCATCAGAAATATGTGTAGGTCTGTTCTGGGAAGTGAGAGCATAGCAGCTTGGAGAAATAGCAAAGCTTAAGGCTACTTAGATACTATGGAAGCTTCCCATGAGCTCTAACTGTCCCCTTAAAGAAATTCCATGCATGTAGGTAAGTGGCCTATGTCCAGGCTGCCTACATGTGCAATGTGTGCCTTAATAAACAAAATCTTCTTGTGATGAAGTACAATCTAAAGAGAGTCTATTTGTTATGCTTTGTATATGACTTTTTTTTTCTGTTCATGTAATGTACCACTTCACTTTTGTTGTCTCTTTTTCTTTAGGAAGAGTCCATCTTCGGTTGGGTATAGCAAGAAAATAAAAGAAGATTCAATCCAAAAGGAAATATAAAAGTAGTGAAGTTGTTTGTTATGATCTAGTTCTTACCGAAATTGGTGGCAAGACTACAAGTGGTTTCACTGAACACTGTTTTTCTGTTGTTTGTTTGGCGTATGTGTTTCTACTGTTCAAGAGGTTTGTTTTTAGAGTGGCTTAAACAGCTCTGTTGTGAAATATTTATTTGAAGTCATTAAGTCTAGTGTTTCACTTAGTTATTAGATTTGAAAGCTTTTTAATGAGCATAATATTGTGACAGTTTGCTTGCAAAAGAATAGAGTCACACATTTAGTGTTGACTGTGTATATTTATTGGTTCTTTTTGTAGCTTGTCAGAATCATAAACAACCATAAATTCAGTAAAGCAGAACTCCACACAAGATATATAGAAACACTTTTGTTCCTAGTGATTTGAATAATTTTGATTTTATTATATTAAAATAACACACAATTACCCTTCTGTTCATTCATCCATTTATACATGAACCTCAGCAAGTATTTTGAATATGAAACCAGGTGAATGTTTTCTGCCTTACTGTTCATCACAAAGCACGTAATAATATCATCATAATCAGAAGGTGCTGTTTATCTAGCTGACTTCAATAACACAATATAATTTTCTTCTGTTATGGAGTTTTATAGTTGGAATCTTGATTGACTGTTAAAACCTTTTAAACTAGCAAATTGTGTAAATGGAACATGAAGACTGCATAAAAATAGTATGTATACAGATCTCATCTCTATAGCTAAAACATTCACCTGTCACAATTAGACATCTTTGGTTTCAATAAAAGGATGGTTTTCTCATTGCATAATGTCTTAGTGTTTGCAGATATAATGACTGCAATGTCAGAGTGTTGAGCTTTAATAGTATGCCAGTGATTGTGTCATTAAGCAGCAAAGCATTTGGAAGGGTTTAATCTTTGTTTACTTAATAGTAAAACTGCAAATATGGAACTGGAACGTGCCTTTCTGATGACAGTTTGGGCATCAAGTTTTTTTTCTGATTTGTGGCTGAGTAATATTCTGATTTTACTTGAAATAGTTGACATTTCAGCTTGGAAAAGGAAGTGAGAAAGCAAAGTATTCAGTCAAGATGTGATCATTTTTCTGGCAGAAGAAAAATGTCATAGTTCCTTGGTATTTTCAAAATTCATGTTTGGAGTCACACATTTATTTATTTATTTTTAATAAAGGAGATAGTCCTCCTCATCACCCACAGTTGTATCAATGAATTGTTGGCATGAAGAGTAGTTATTTTATAATCCCAGACTGTAAGTTGTAGAGCTGCTGCTGTAATGTTTCTTTTCTAGTGAACTGCAGCTTCAATTGGTACCTTTATTAGCACAGATTTAAGTGGCACTGGACATGAAGCTTTTGTGTTTCTGCTGCGCTGCTACTTTTTCATCCAGATGCGATGGCAATTTGAGGGGAGGGCCCATGCAGCATCAACCTTGCCATATAAGTTTATAGTTGTTAACATGCTGCTGATCAAGAGAAAGAAATGTCTACTGACTTCCTTATTAATCCCAGCAATCTGTGTTCTTACCTGCTTGTCTTAGTCCTCGTCCAACATGCCTGTGTTCTGCCTTCGCCTTGTTTCCACCTCACTCAAGAATACAGCTCATGCCCAGAGCAGAAGGTGGTGAGCATCAGTCCTTCTCAGCCTGTGAGGTGTGTGAAAGTGCAAGGAAGGGATCAGCAGGCCCTTCCCCCAGAAACCCTGTGGTAGTGGCAATATAATTAATTGGTTGGGATCCACTAATAGAAAAGAACCTCTGATTGGCAGCACTCTGAAAGGGATCTTACATTTGAAATCACTTTGGGTTAGATCTCCTAATGCAGCAGGGCAAAAAGATTGATGATTTAAGTTCAACTTCTAACTCTCTGTGTAATTTCTAACTTTTCTAGGTTCAGTTTCTAACTCTTTGCCTAGCTTTCTACTCTAGTGACCAGATTTCAAAGGTACTGTTATGAATAAGGGTAGTTAGAGTAGTTAAGCTACCAAAAAAAAAGAAAAAAAATTGGAGAAGATCAAGCTCAGGATGTACAAAGTAGCCCAGCTGACATGCATACGATCATCATCCACTCAGATCCCTGCTGCATTTTTTTTTCCTTCATAAGACCAGTTAAACTGCAGAAGACAAAGTAAATGTTGTGTTGCATTAAAATATTCATATATAATCAAGTAAGTAGCATCTTCAACATGGAAAAAGGGAGTTTGTACAGGAAGAACTTTATTTAAACCCTCTTTGTTAAAAGAAATCAGAAATAAATAGGGGAGCCTCAGGGCACTAGATCATACACTTGAGATTCAGAAAACAACTGACCCTCCTCTGAAGTCTTTAATCATCACTGCAGAAGCAAAGCCAAGGGTCATACTGTCCTGCTGTGGTTCCTAGGTAGTGGTGGTGTTCTTTCACATTCTTTAAAACGTATATCAGTTACCTGAAGTTTTTAATAACAAATTTCACTTGGAGTGTGAACTGAAGCAGATGTGCGAACATAGAGGTCATGATTTGTCTTTGCTTTGCAGCCTTTTTTCTTAGTACCTATATTACCTTTCTAAGCAGTACAAAAAATCTAGTGAATTCTAGAAGTTCAAGAACAATTTTTAAGCTCAACCCTGTGAACATATTGCAGGAGATCTGAAGAGGTACGTTGCGGTACAGAGGTGGGAGGGAGCAGCCAGGGCTTACAGAGTAGCTGAAGGCGCTGCTGCTGAATTCCTCTGATCAGTAAATGCTAGTGTCAGCCACTTGCCTCAAGTTCTTAGAGCTGGTCTGAATAAGTATTCTTTTGTAGCACATTTTTATAAATACAGATGACTCTATAGGAAGCTAAGTAATGCAGAGTAAGGCATTCAGTTACGAATTTACTGGTAAAACAAAGTTTAACTGGAAATAGCACATCTGCTGGGTCTGAAATGTTTTGATTGAAAGTTTTCCCAGATGGTGAGTTCTTGCCAAATGAGGTCCCCTGGCTCCTGGAACACTTCTTGGCAGGTCAGCCCAGGATACGCTGCCTCTTCTGTCTGCCCAGTGACACGAAGGAGTGTCCAGGGCTTGGGGGCTTGAAACTCCAGCCCTTGGTGTTAGGCTACCGCTTCCAAACTGCTGTAAAGCTGTAAAAATCATGAAAATCCGTATCTGGAAGTGCTAAGAGGCTTGGCTGGAGGCAGGACTGCTGGAGCTTCTGCACTCCCTGACACGGAGCTGTGACTTTGGGCAGGCTTCCCGGGACAGACCTCAGTGACAAGGCTTTGCCAGAGCCAGAGGGTCCTGGGAGGTCCCCCAGCTACTGCGCTGAGCTGGTGTTTGCAGATGCTGCCCTACTGCCAGACACAATGTCACTGATCAGCTGAGGCTTGGTAACTCAGGGAATTGTGTTCTGGAAGTGTTTTGATGTTTCTGAAGTGACCTTTCTGGGAATTTCCACTTTGCAGGCATTTTCAAAAGAGTTTGTTTCCTGCCTGATTTGGACCGAAGCCATGATTCAGATAAAAACCCATTTCCTGCAAACTGGCGGCTTGGCTTGCCAGGCAGCTAGCTCTTTCAGCTCATGACCCATCTGCTCTGGTGCTGAGATGAATCAGATTCCTCTGCCCTAATCCTGTGGCCTGCGAGGTTATAACTTGGCCATTACAATCACCAAAGCTAATAATGTTTCACAATTGATTCATTCCATAAAAAGATTTCAGCTTTTAAGAAAACTTGGGAGCAGGATGCGGAGTTTCTCCCATTATCAGATTTCAGGAAAGTATAAGGTGACCTTTGTCTTCACTGGATGTTTACATCCAGTAAATGTCTTTGTCTTTAGGGCCCTTGCTAGCAGTCAATGTTCATGTTTTAACTTCAAAGCTCCTAAAACAATTTTGCATGGCCTCTGACTAAAGAATAGCCTTCAGCAGGCAGATCAGTTCTATTTTTTTTTATCTTTTGGGAAGTGACTTAAGGCAAATTTGGGGCATATGTGACATTTTATGTATGTGTGCAATAGGTCTTTATGTATGAAACAAAACATGATGCAACTTTGATTTATAGCTCTTGTAAATAATTCTTGGTGACTTAGGCAGGTTTGTGTAATCTGTATATTTTCATTGCATAAGCACTTATATAACTACAACAACAGGAATTTCCATAAAACCGAAAGCATCCATACTTCAATGAGTTTAATATTATAGGCTTTTCTGCAAAGTAGCAGGGGAACCTATCATATGAAGTGTATATTAAGGCCACAGTGAATTTTAATAAATGCTTATAGGAAGCCACCCACTCATTAGTGACAGCATCACAGAAATCTGATCTGATGGAAAAAAAATCCTGATTGAAAGTTTTTCTGCTTGCTTTGTCACTGGTGAAAATTGAGGTGTGTAGCTGCAGATTCATTTTGTTAGAAGTAAAAGATATGGAGGCCCCTGAGCAAGAAGGGAGTACGCCTTGATGCAGAGAGAGGCCAAATAGCTGCTGGATGATGCTGCATACCTTCACGTCCTGTTGTATGTGGCCCCTCTTAGAACAGGCTGCATTGCATCTTCTGTGCTCCATGTATGGGGCATATTAATGAGAGCATCTCTTCTTCTTGTTCCGAATTGTGAACTCACAGGTGCATCTCATCTAAGAGATTTTGCTGAATTGCAAACATTGCTGGGCTGCTTACGAGTATATGTCTGATTTGTGTAGTCTTTCCAGAGATCATGATAAGAACATGTTCATGCTGTGAATGTGTGAAATTTATTGCATGCCTGGCATTCCTGCACAGATGAGGAATGGAGGCAGATTAAAAGAGCTGTGCAGGAGGGTTCACTAAGGCACTGACAAATGCTTCCTCTCCTCCAGAATCTTTGTAAACTCTTGTAAACTCTTGTATTTTGAAATGAATAATAGATTAACATGGCTTTTCTTTTTTTTTTTTTCTTTTTTTTTTTCCTTTTTTCCTCCTGTTCTGCTATATGCTTATTTTCTTGTTCCTAATGTGTGTGTGACAGGACATCAGCAGCGCTGATGTGATTTCACATAATGGATGATCTCCTCCATAGCAAAGGCTACAAGTAGTTAACCCCAACTTAAAATATACATGATCAGTTTTTACACCCCTTGGTATTTTAAATTTCTTTAACTCCATGTAGGATAGAAATTCTTGGCTATGATACTAATTTATCTGTGGAGTGATCTCCAACAGCAAAGAAAAGAAATGCACTCCTCGCTCAGCTCTGTCATTCCAGACTGAGCAAACCAGCAGGGGATGTGCAGTGAGGAGCAGTTCAGAGCATGGGCAGGGCACAAGAACTTGCCCTTTTCTAACTTCCACAAGTCTGTGGCTCATGCAGGCAGGCATTTTAGTGGGAACAGTTCCATACTCTGGGTTTAGGTTGAGGATGTGGTGAGATTCCTTCCTGTATTGATGTGCTCTGTCTAAATGTTGCTTTCTGTCACGTCATAGTGTCTTTTACAGGAAAACACAGATGTGAATTTGTGACATACGGTATTTGTTAAGTTAGAAGGCTCAGATCAGGGCTGGGTTTGGCTTGAACTGTCACCTGAACTGTGCTCCTCACTGCTTGTCACTATTCTATTAGACTCATTTTGATATGAATTAATGGGAATGCCCGAGAGACAAACCCGATCTTTCATGAGATGAGTCTGAAGTGGCTGATGTTCTTCCTAGGCTCACCCTGCCTTAACTGGTCTGATTTCCTGAGACTTTGTCCTTACTGTGTGTTTTCAAGTTCTGCAGTTTCTCCTCTTAGTAATTTCTACCATCTGTCCACATGCTTTCAAATACTTTTATTGAGAGCCCAATGTCAGTTTTTCAATGTGTGAGAAGAGATAAAAATAATATGTTACTTACAATAATGTACAAGAACACTATAGGGAAAGTGCATGGTGTGCAGGAAATATGTTTTATGAAGAGGTGTAATGGGCATAAGGAATTTGTAGATCATGGAGCAAGTAAGGAAAATAATATTCATGAACACTGAAGTGCAGTTGATTTATATGTTCAGGCATGGAGTGGGTAGAAGTTGGACCATTTTGAGTGACATTTTGTTTACGACTTGCAGAATTCACAATACAGTGAAATGTTATACTCAAGCCCTGTTACAAATATCAAGCCTCTTAAAGACAGCCAATAATCTTCAGTGTAAACTGATAATGTAAAAAGTAATTCTACTCTGATTTGTTTAACTGGAAATAGAAAATAATACATCATGTGAGTCTTATTAAATGAAGAAGGAGAGGCATATATTTTTGTTGACAGGAGAAAGACATTGTTTACTCCTCTGGAGTCTCATGTTGCTCGTACTGCTGCTTTGTCTTATTGCCAGTCACTGATCTGCTCTGTGTGGGTGGAAATGTCAGAGTTTGTATTCTCTCCATAAGAAAAGCTGTACGTTACTCGTTGCTTTGTTGTATTCACTTGGGTTTGCTTTAATGCTGTCTCCAGAGAAGGTTTGCTTTTAGGATCTTGCTGGCAACTTTAAGCATCCGTTTTCTTCCATAAAGCATTCTGCTCTGTAAACTCACTGCTGGTAGTTGGTGTCTGTCTGTGAAACCGGTATTTTGCAAAGAGGTATTTGCAAACTGAAATGGAGCATATGACCCGAAACGGTTACAGGGCTAGTTTGGTCTCATGGAGGAAATAAAGGAAAGTTACTGGATGTAATGCCAATGACAGCTTAGAGGGAGACAGTATCTCTCTGCACATCTCCATCTGCCATGCTGCCAGAATTCTCAGATGGTGCCATTGAGACGTTGCTTAAAATGTGCTTCTGTTCTGAAAAGTCGTAAGGTAAAAGCCGCATCTGCTCACTTATCGCAGGTTCTCGCTGCTAGTACTCACAACTAAAAGCCTTCCAGTGACAAAGTGTCTCTAACTGCCAGTGCTCAAGTGCTGGCAGCATTGCTCTGTGCTCTCTGGCTTATACAGAATATCCCCAGCAGGGTTCAGTTCTGTTTAGTTATCGGTAGATTCACAGATTTGTATTTAACAGCAGAAGTAATGCACAAGAAGGTGTGGGACTCACCTCATTGCTCCTTAGCTATGTTACTGTGAAGAGTATTCAGCTATAGCCAACAAAGGTTAATGTATTAAACTCTGCAAGTCAGTCTGCAATGTCAGTGTGTTTATGTGAGTAGACATACTGAACAAGCAGGTGCCATGTTTGCAATTTTATTTTTCATGGTATAACCATGCTTACCATGGATTTGCACAAGTGATTCTGGAGCTTTAACATGACTGTGTTTGTGGAAAGTGTTGCTTAAGACATTCTCTTAAGTAAGAGGATCTATCGACTTATTGCTAAGATTGTATTTTGGCTAGCAGAATATGCATTCCTGATGTTGATGTTCATGAAAGTGATTTGGCTTAATTATCACACAAGGTACTTGCAAGCTTTGCTTTTCAACAAAGCACTCTCATAGCACTTTATAATTCCCAGATAAAGGTAGAAGACCACTATGGAATTTCTATGTAGTTACAATGCAGTTGTTTCTTTTTTTTTTTTTTTTTAATAGTATTTCCCAGTTCCTCAATTGAAAATAGCCATTTTGCTGAGCGAGGAGCTAGAGTAGTTCAAAAGTGTATGTTCAGGAAAAGATAACAATGGAGTCTGTTAGTCTCTTTGGATAGTCAAATCATATGATATAATCTGTAATATATTGAAGGTTGGGGAAAGAGTTGTTGCAATTGCTTTTTTATTATTATTATTTATTTTTATTTTTTTCACTTGGAGTATTTGCCACATGGGGAGAGGCAGAGAGAGTGAGGATTGCAGGATTGTTCAGCCTGGAGACAGCTCAGATCAGAGCCAGAATCTTCTCACTGTGGGCAGGCCAAGAGGCAATGAGAACAAGCTGAAACAGGGGCAATTTCTTTCAAAAAAAAAAAAAAAAAAAAAAAAAAGATTTTTTTGGCTTTTTGGATTTTGTGTTTTTAGATTTCCTCACAACCTCTGCATTTTGAAGGTCCTCAAACTGAGCCAAACTACCAACGTGGCATTCATCTCTGTGCAGAGCATGAGAAGGCAGGTTTTGCAGGGTTTATAACTTGCTGTATATTTGCACAGATCCTAGTCCAGATGGGCATTGATGGTTGATTTCTGGTAACACTGCAATATTAAGTTATTACATGTAGTAATTTAATCAATTGTCTTTAGTGAGTGGGTTTATGCTCCTCTTAAGAGGCACATTCTCCCATCTCTTAGGGATGCAGTCTGCTGGCTTTCTTTGTAGGTATCTGTTTCTGGGCAGACTGCAGCAGCCTGGAGTTGTAGTTACAGGGAAAATCTTGTCGAGTTGAGCTGAACATGGCTAATGGATGGATCTGGGGAGGATTCTGCTACTGAGCTTAAGACGTTTTTCCAGAGCAGCATGGATATGAACTCCCCAAACCTTGCGCTGTGGTCAAATGTAGCAGATGCTTCTGAGCACATCGAAAAGCTACCTGCTGACAAATTATAACACACTGAGTAAGAGTGACTCCAAGTAAAGACTCACACATGGCAGAACCTTACTGTTAAAAATGGAAACTCCATTGGATGGGATTTTCTATGGAAGTTCAGCCTTATGCAGAAATGTGGCACAGCAAATTCCAACCCAAGCATTAAAAGCTGGCAAAGACAGATTTAGATGTAGAGCTTAGGGATATGGTTTAGTGGGGACTGTTAGTGTTAGGTCAGAGGTTGGACTCGATGATCTTGAGGTCTCTTCCAACCTAGAAATTCTGTGATTCTGTGTGATTCTGTGATTCTTTAAAGGTCCGTGCCAGGGGATGGTAGCAGTGAATAGTTTCAGCTGTCCCACCTCTCCTACCTTCCCGGGACCCTTCTCACCCTAAAACTGCAGCACCACGAGCGAGCTCCTGCCAGCGCCTCGAGCGCTAGGCCTTGCTCTGCCAAGCCTGGCTTTAAACACATTTTCACCATTTTATTATGGGAACAGCTCCCGCCTTTTAGGGCTATATTTAGGGCTCGAGAAGATGCCAAACCGCCAGCCCGGGAGGCAAACGCTCTGCTTACAAACCCATCAGGCTCCAGCCTCGCCCTGCAAGGGGACTGGGTCAAGAGGGATGGATCGTCAACCCCCACCCCTTCGGCCCAGCGACCCCCCCAAAAACCCTTCCCGACCCCTTTTTGGTGCCCGCAGGGGGCGCCGGGGCGCGCGGCCGTGCGCGGCGGGGACGCCAGGGGGTGCCCGAGGCCGCGCAGCGGGTGCGCGCCCGGCGGGGGGGGGGGGCTGAGGGGAAAAGAAGGGGAGGGGGCGAGGACGGGAGGAGGAGGAGGGGAGTGAGGAAGGGAGGAGAAGCGGGGGGCTGAGGGGAGGAGAAGCAGGGGGTGAGTGAAGGGAGGGAGGTGTTTGGGGGGGGGGGGGGGGAGCCGCCCCGCCCTCAGTCGCCGTTGCGGAGCTGAGCGCCGCGCAGCGCTGTCCCTTCAGCACCGCCGTCGGCACGCGGCGGCCGCCCTTAATTACAGCGAATCGAATAAATTATCCGAAAATTTCCGCCCGCCCCGCCTCCCCGCCGAGATCCCCCCCCCTCCTCCCCTCCCCCGGCCCCGCAGCAGCGCCCGGGCCGAGCCGCCGCCAGTGACCGCGTGGTTTGCAGTAAGTAAAGGCTGGGGGGAGGCGGGAGGGGTCCCCGCAGCCCACCCCCCACACTCAGCACCCCCACATCGCGGGGAGACCCCCGGGGGACCCCTTCAAGGCGGCCGGAAAAAAATTGGGGAGGTGTGGGGGGGGTGAAATGCACCTGGGGCCGGGAGATGCGCCCGGTCCCCGGGGTGGTGGGTGCTGGTGGGTGCTGCTGGTCGTGGTGCTGGTGCCGGTGGGTGATGCTGGTTGGGGTGCTGGTGCCGGTTGTGGTGCTGGTTGGGGTGCTGGTGCTAGTGGGTGATGCTGGTCGTGGTGCTGGTACCGGTGGGTGATGCTGTTGGTGGTGCTGGTGCCGGTTGTGATGCTGTGCTGGGGCTTGCAGCGGATGGGGGGGTTAAGGGGTGTTTGTGGGGTGGCTGTGTAAGGCGAGGAGAAATGCATGTGTGAAGTCAGCCTTGGCGTGGCATGCTGTGCGGCTAGAAACCTGGGTATAAAACCCAGGAAACCAATCCGCCAAGGCAAAGTGAGCCAGGCAAGGCAGAAATCCTCTTCCCGCTACCCTTGTGACATCGATCGTCTTGCTGGTTTTAGGTCTGGAAAGCAAGGTCCAAGAATGGTGAAGCTGGGGAGTAATTTGAACGACAAGAACAGCAAACCACCATCCGGCGAAGATGGTTTTCAGACAGTTCCTTTGATCACGCCTTTGGAAGTAAATCACCTGCAGTTCCCGGCTCCGGAAAAGGTAAAACAAAATCCAACGGCACCCCTGCATGCTTGTGCACATGTACGTGCCCCTTGGTTTCCCTGTCCTTATCAATTAGTGGTCTTTGATGATATGGGCTGTGGCATAGTGTCTATACAATAAATAAAAAGGGGGTGTCTTTCTTAGTATATTTATCTGCTTGTACATGGCAACTGAGCACACAACTGTCCCCCAGCTCCTTCCCTCCTCAAAAAATACCTAAATATTCCTTCGTATATACAACTGGAAAAGGCTTAGTGTGTTTCTCTTATAAATGCTGGAGAAATTGAGGAGCAGTTCACAATGCATAATTATTATCAGATTAGTTGCCTGCATTGAGAGTAATTCAAGAACTCTTCCAAAATAAGCAGCTATTTTAATTATCTCACTTAAGGTTTATTTTCTTCTCTGTGGCTATGCAAAGCTCATTCAGGCATTCACGATGCTGATTTCTCTGAAGAGAGCGACTGAATTCCCCCATGCACTGGCTGGTGATGGAGCAAGCCCAGGTTTTGTTCCCCCAGTTGGCTCCTGCCAGGGGACAGCTTTCTCCCCTGCCCACTCTCAGCACTGAATGCAGCACTAAGATGTCCAGAAATGTGCCTCAGTGATTGGCTGAGCTTTGGTGGTTGGGGTTTTTTAGATGCAGGATGTGGTTGGAAATCTTTTGTCTATAGCATTGCAGTGACGGTGCATATCAAAATAACCCGGTGAGGACATGATGAGATCGTGAAAATCTGTATGCCACAATGGTCCTTACAAAAACAAAGCCTGTCTGCAGTGTAGTTCCCAGATACCACAGAGATGGAGCCAACTCACCCGAAAGTACAAGACAGAATGATTAGATCTCACAGGATAATGGAATAATAGTAAAATTAACACTGATGATTATTGAACATACATCCTGTTTTTACTGTAGTACAAAATGAAGTTTCTCTAAATACATTAGGAGAACATGATGATGGATGTGATAAAACTGTCAAGATAGACAAACTGAGTTTATTTTATGATAGATAGAGCTGAGTCAACTGCCTTGACATCCTGGGAACCAGCCGTGCCAGACAAAGGACCTAGGTTCATTCCCCATGGGCCTCATGGCAATCAGGAGCAACTTCACTGCATTCAGGAGTTACGCTTCCATGAATCGTTGTGAATGAGAGGATAAACTGGTCCGTATCTGTGACTCTGATAAATAAGGTTAAGCAAAATAACTTGGGCAAAGCAATATGATTTATGACAAATGTCTGAGAAGCTCAGAGGAAGGTATGGATGTGTGAAAATAACTTGTATGATCCTAGACAAATGGCTTATTGACACCACACGCACACATTGACACATGATGTGAAATGTAACTGGCTCGCGTATCAGGTGAGACATGGAAAACCTAACAAAAATCCTTTCAAGCTAATAAGGTGGTAATGAGTGTTCTCAAGACCACCACGTTCCAATTGCCTGTTGGTGAACAAACATTGGAGTGTATTGGTCTAGTGTGATTCCTTGCTGATTTTCCTGTTTAAACATGCCTGCATCAATAATTCACATGTTGTTAGGTTACATTACCTTCATTAACATACATTACTGTCAATGCATCTACTGACATCCATATTTCTCTTTGCTGGAAGAGTGGGATGTTTCTCCAGGAGTGCTAAGCATGATTCAGAACTCATTACAGTCAATGGTATTGATTTCTGCAGGCTGTGGTTCAACTCCTGTGTGCAGTAGGCCTAGAGTTAACGGCGACAGAAGATTTGTTACATGGAGAGGTTATTTACGATAAAAGCAAAATAATTCACATTCTGTTTCTTTTGCTCTTTGTAGAACAGATTCTGTTGGGCTGAGTTCACCCTGGGGCAGAGTAAAGACCTGCTAATAAGGAGAGGGGCCTCAGGTGAAGAGCTTGGGTGAAGGTTAAGTGGTGGGGGAAACTTCAGCTTTGTACTTGGTAAAGCAAAGCTGCAACTGAATTCTGCAAGACTGTGAGCCTGAGGAAGAGTAAACATAGATTTCAAGTCATTCAGAGTGGATTTTTGTTTGGACTTGCCTTCATGTCAGGAGGCAGGGTTAAAAAAAATATCTAAAATCAATTTTACTTTTTTTTCTGTGTATTCCCCAAACCTGCCAGCAGTAGATTTCAGCTTGTAAGAGTGGAAACAAAAGCCAGGGCACTTTCTGTGCCTCGTGCATGGGATGTCGCATAAATCCCCAGAGACAAAACCGGTTTGGTATGGGGGTCTGCATGTATGAGCTCAGAAGGGCTTTGCTCTCTTTTTCCTAAATGCAAATCAATTGCTGCTTGCTTTTAACCACAAGGAGGCAATGCTCCCAGCCTCCACGCTCCCATCAGGGAATCACAACGCCTATGCTACTGCAACAAAGAGCTGGTGCACCCTGGCATTTTCCTGTGATTGAAATCTAGAAGAAGAAAAATGGGGGAGCAGGAGAAAAGAAAACCTGTTTAAATGCTCCCTTTTCTGGGTTTATCTTGACCATTAAAGGGTATCGTCATTTAAGACACTGTGAGCTCTTAACGCATATCTAACCAGGGGCACTCCAATGTGCATCAAAACGAGAGCAAGGCTCTGTGTATTTGCTCTAGCTTCAGTTTGGCTGGTAATTTGGAGTGGTACAGGCTTTGGCTTGTGATTCAAGAGGCGGCTAGGTCTGTACTGGGCAGCCCTACTGCTGTTCTCAGTGTGCAGTGGTGCATGTATCTCGCATGGCAAAGGTTTGCAAACACTGTCCATTTATAGGAACTTTTTTTTTTTTTTTTTTTTTCCAGTTGAGTCTTAGACACCTGCATGCATGTGGAAGAAAACCAGACCTGTTGTTTCTCAGCATACTTGCCTTTGATTCTCCTTGAAAGCCACCCACAAAGCCCGTGGAATCTGCAGATTGAAAATAATTTTTAAGGGCTTAAACTATCCATTTTTTTCTTTGTTTTATTATTATTGTTATAACTGGATCACTAGAGAATACCTCTAAGTGACTCTCAACATTGACCTCTATAGGTGTTTCACCATAGCTGATCTCTTTCAAGGCATTTTTTGTTCAGCTCCACTTTCAGAGAAAGGATACACAGAAAGGCTATCAAAATGAGGCTTTTGCTCATGTGATGTAATTCCTGAAGCCCATCTCTTTTCAGACAGCTCCTTGATTATAGGAAATCATTTGGTGAGGGGGCGAAATTCTTAAATTCATGAATGTATTAGCTGTCCTTTTGGGGATGCTTTACTAATAGGTTTGTTTTTTGAAGTGCTGTGAGCTTTGCAGCTCCCTCTGACATCCACCTTGATACTGTTGGAAGTGAGGATGTCTCCTGCAAAGGCTCATGTTATTCCTCCTGCAGCATCAACATTCTGGTGGATCTGTCAGCGATTGTACGGCTGCAAGGGGAGAAATGTACCCAGGATGGTAATTTCTCCCCTAGGGTGTTAAGCCTGCTGTGTATTTATATTTATTGACTGTCTTCAAGCCTCAAGTTTTTTTCCCTTGGTCCTGTCCCCACCGCTGCCCCCCTTCTCTTGATGGGGAGAATTTGCAGAAGGCAGAGAGATGCTCTTAAATCATTTTTGTGTGGCTGTTTTGCTGAAATCCACCCATGTAGCAGGAATAATAACAATCACTGGTGACAAGCCCTTGACCTGGCTTTTTATGTTTCTGAATTTAATTTCTTTTGTATTCAAAAAAAAAAAAAAAAAGTATTTTTCTTTCAGGAGCTGGGAAGAAAAGGCTAGCTGTTCACTTGTTTTCCTGGGCGTAGACAAAGTGCTTTAGCTGTAATTGTTATGTGCGTCTGCAATAATAATGCTAAAAAATACACAACTTTTAACAGACCATACTGTTTCACTGAAATTTTAAATGAGACCAACAACTGGGGACCCCTTGGTCTCATAGGCTCGCTTCAGCAAAATCCAGCAGGAAATGCCTCTGTTCTGGCAGTAAAAATCTTAATTTTACATAATACACAAGTGCATGAAAGCTATTGTCAGGGCTGAAAAAAACATCCGGCATGTCTTTTGTGGGGAAAGCTGCAGAGGGCTTATCATGTGGTCCATTGTTCTTTATTTTGAATGCATCTGGAGGCTTAAGAAATAATTTCTCTGGTGACAAATTCCTGCCATCAACCCAAGAAAGAAAAAAAATAGATGTAAATGCTCCCTTCAAATACTTTTCCCACCCCATCCTCCGTATAGTCTGTGGCCGCACCCTGCTCTGAGTGCCCCAGACCATGCTTTTTAATACAGTGTAATCGAGAAATCCTGGAAATCAGGAGTGTCCCTTGAGCTCACAGCCTGTCCCTCTTGGTTTAGTAGAAAATAATGTTTTGTCCTGGCCAGCTGAGTAGGCATAATTAATAGTACGCTGGATGAGTGCTCTGGTACCTAGGGGACTACTTGCAGCTCTGTCCTGAAACATCGCTGTCAGCCTGCCCTCTGCCCTAGCAGCATGCTGCAGCTCCGGGCAGCCTCAATGCATGCAGCCAGGGCAACTTGGAGCAGGTTTTGGGGTGCAGTAGGGTACAATGGGAAAAGAAAACACGAATAAAAGAAATTTTCTTTCTTTTACTGCAACTATGAAGGAATGGGCAAGCTGTCCTGCCCCATCCTTTCCTTTATCCACCTGGGAAATGCTGCCTAATCCCCACAAATACCAAGTCTGAGCCTTCCTCTCCGGTGACATTTGTCCTCTAAATGCATGTTTGGATGTAAACACCACCTCTGCTCATTAAGCCACAATAAATATTTGCAGCAACGCTCACCCTGACAGCGCAGTGTTTTTGGGGTAACCTTTCTGATTTTGTTTGCGTGTCTCAGACAGCCCTGCTGGAGGCTCTTGGCAGTTTGTGCTCCTCTTCTTCAGATGCTCTTCTGATGGCCTTGCCCTCGCCCTAACATACTGAACAACGCTGGTTACCTGTGTCCACTCCTGGCAGGGCTGTGCTGCAACTCGAGCGTGTGCTCGCAGCCTGCGCAGACACCCGGGGTAGCATTCAGCTACCTCACTTGCATACAGATAGCACGCTGCTGCAGCTCCTGAGTATGGAACGGCTCAGGATTTGTGTAGCCTGTGCAGAAATTTCTCTCCTTGCAGCGCTACCAGAGCCTGAATTAGGTGGTTTAAAGCTAGCTCATGCCTGTTTATGTGAGCTCCATTGCCTCTCTTAAGCCCAGTTATGTCTGCTCTGTGTTTCTTAGAGCTACATTCTGCAGAAACAGCTGAAATGGACACAGGAGAAATGTGTTTGGGTATGTCTGTTTGGCTAAGCCTGTTGAAATCCATTCTTTATTTCAACATGAAATGCCATTGCTGCAGGTGGAAGTTATTTCAGCAAGACTGTGGACTTAACCCCACATCCCAGTTGCTTACTGGTCTGTGAAGTAAGTCTGGGAAGGATTCTTGATTAGTGTAAATCTGTCATTTGGACGAAATCAATGGAGCTCTGCTAATTTACCCTGGCCAATTTACCATCACTATTGCTGTGTGATTGATTCTTTTGTCTGCTTTGCTGTACCCTTCCCTGGCTGAACCTACTAAAATCAGTTTTTACACCCTTTCACAGCCTCCCATGGGCTCCTGCTGGTTATGGGCACCTGGAGATTTGTAGTGAGACTTAACTGAATAATTTTCAAGCTGTCTTTGTGTTTGTGAGCTACGCTTTTCCCTTCTCAGCTGCTTTCAGCTCCCAATGCAGCTTCTGCGTTCTGTGCTGCCTTTCATCGGTGGTGCCAGGGCTGATTATATTTGCTGTCTTTGTCCTTTTGTGATTTTCCTTATGCCTGGAATATCCTCCTGGCACTGATTCAAGAGACCACTTTTTTCTACCACCCTCTGTGAAGCTCATTTCTAGTACAACACCCATTAGATGAGCTGATACAGGAAAAATACAAAAAGCAGATTGTTTCCACTGGCTGGGGCTTTCTTCATTGACTATGGAGACTATGGATTTGATCCCAGGACATCCTTTTCCTTTTTTTTTTTTTTTTCTTTCTTTTTTTCTCCTCTTGTTCATGGATGTTTCAGACATTTCATGAATTCAAATAATGAGTAGGGTGTCCTGGGGACTACCAGTACATACATCCTAAATGCCAATTTTCTTATTAATCTCTGGGAAGTCTGCCTGCTGAGATATGTTCATCCTGTAGATTGGGAAGCACTGCCACCTCTTCCATGGGATGTGATGTAGTTTTAATTATAGGTATTCAAAAACTTATCCAAATTTGTCTTAAAATCTTGGAATCTGCCACAGGTAGCCTGATTACTGATCTGTCCAGTCTGATGTGTCCTGTTTCTAGCAGGAGCCAGTGCAAGACTCAGAAGGAGGTACAGGCAGTAGACAAGGAGTTGCTCTGGTCCATGAATGTTTCATCCAAAGCCTGTAAAGAAAGAGATTGTTATAAGCTCTGAAACCTGATTTTTCCATCTCTTTTCCTACACTCTCTTACTGCTAAATATTTTAACTTCAGCTGCTCTTGGCAATGTGCACAGCTCATTTGCCCTTAGAGGCTGGCTGCATGTGAGGATTAGAGCTCGGAGGTCACTGGAGACTTTTGTGTGGGAGCAGGTGGTGAATTTTAGCCATTCCTTGGCATGAATCACATAAGCATAGAAACTGCCTCAGTCACAGCAGATTTAGTACCAAGGCTGGGGGTCACCATTTTGCTATCATCAGTAACCTGGACAGCATGCTGCAGCTGGGACTTGGTCGAAGGTCTTTTTCAGATACTGATGCTCAGTTGGGTAATGATGGCAAAAGAAACCACGATGTCAATGCCAGTGTGAAGCTTTATTTTCTCTTCTCTCTTTGCAAGGAATGAAGAAAGGCATGTCTTTGGAAGCTGAGAGTCTCATTTTCACTTAAAAGTGAGCATGACTAATCCAAACGGAAAGTGATGGGTGTGTTACAACCATTTTGTGGGACTACAAAGGCCAGCTTTGAACCTGGAAGAAACCTTTCTCCTTGGTAGGAGAAGCGCATTTTGTTTATCTCTTCTGTCAATCTGAAAGCCACTCTGAGTGAGAGACTCTTCATTATTAATAATCCCGGGAAGTAGTATTTTAAATTTTTATGGTCTGCACTTTGCAGCACCTGAACCACAATATATTACATGCACTGTGGCAGTGAAGTGGGAATTACAGCAGGGCTGCATGTCCTTTTCCAGATGAATAATTTAAAGTTTTCACAATGCCAGTTATGTTAAATATTATTACTCATTTCTTCAGGGAAAACCATTGAGCTCAAACGCAAATATAAAGTGGCAATAAATGATGTTACATTTAGCCAGCCTGAGACAAGACTCAGAATTCATATCAGTTCATTTTCTGAAACACTTACTTCATCCCATTGCAGGAAAATCCTTTTTAAGTTTCCATGCTTAATGTGATATTTTTCCATTTGTCACATTTCACGTCTGCACTGCTCCTTCTCCCTGAAAGCAAATGATTTCAATGTGGTCCATTTGGTGAAAAGTTGCCTTTCTTTCTTTCAGCATCCAAAAATCTCTAGATTTCCCAGCACTCTCCTACTGTTTACTTTCTCAAGGTTGTCAGTGATGGATTTCCTGCTGGTATATGCAGCCTCTGAGCTGTTGTTTCTCACCTCAGCATACCTATAATTTTCCAAAGTATCACTACGGAGAAGGTGTCTGGTCCTGCATTCATTATTTGAAAAAGAAAGGTTTCCTGTTAGCTCCAGTGGTCACTAGTGTTAAGCCTAGAATAGTAAGTACATTTAAGTTTAGTACTCAATAAATGTATTAGCAAACAGCATCATTAGAAAAATCTTGCTTGTATGGACCAGCATGATAGATATGTCTTGTCCCGTGTTTGGGATTTTATAACTTTTACAGGCTTCTGTGTAGACCACTACTGAGGTCTTGTAGAAGGGCATTTGAGGGATTGGAATGAAGAAGATGCAAGAAAGTAGATAGAAAGTAAAAACCTTTAAAGAGTTGGAGTGTGTAATCGCATCTGCTAACCTAGAGTGATTGAGGACAACAATTCTGCAGAGAGCTGCCATTTTCCATCGAGCATCTGACTTTCAACCCAACCCAGCCATATCACTTGCCAGCCCCTAATCCCAAGAATGTTTTATTTATATGGAGCTATTACTGCCGCTCAGTTAATGAAAACCTGAGCAAAGAGGATGCACTGTAAGTAGCAGCCACAAGTTGCTGGTGTGACTCAGCACATTACTCTGCTTTTATTTATTTATTTATTTTTCCTTGCTCTTCCTTCTCTAACATGGGGATACTGGGCCCATGCTGCTCTGAGTGGTCTCGCCGAAGAATGCCAGAGGAGCCCTAAGACTTTTTATTATAACTGGCTGTGGGAAGGTGACTGAAGCAGGCTTAAGCTCTGATCTGGCCAAAACACTTAAATGCACACTTAACTTTGAATATCCAACTAATTCTGCTGATGTTAATAAGATGACTTGCAAGCTCAAAAGCTTCACTGAATTGGAATTTGGTAAGTTCAACTGCTATATAAACTTAGTTTGGGAGGAAGCTGCAAGGACTAGGAGCGTGGATTCTCCTAATTAGAAGTGTCTTTTTGCTGCTCCATGAAAGCCCTTTACTCTCATCTTGTGTTCTTGTAATCTGCAAACTTCATCTGAGAAGCAACTTTCAAAGAACAGTTTTATCTCAGGTGTAAAATGAAAAAAGTCCCACATAATTTATTTGTGTCCTCTTTATTTTCCCTCTCAAAAACTATACAGTGTCTCTGCAGTTAAAGGTGGAGTGTCTCTGGGAAACAGTGTGAAAAATTTAAGAACAGGTTATAGCAGCAACCTAATTTGCAGGGAGATCCCCTGAGATGGTATTCATCTAAACTCCATCCACAGTACAGTCTTCAAAGGTCTGCAGCTGGGCTGTACTGAGCTGGCAGGGAGTCTGCTCTCTGGTGGACAATCACAAGCCACTAAGTGAAGCTTAGGCATAAGCTGGTGCTGGATCAGGGCCTAGATAAAGGAACGGAAAGGCTGACAGGTGTCCAAAAAAGTTCAAAGGGTATTCATCCAGCAATCAGAAAGTCTCAGTTAATCCAAAAAGCTGATTGATGGGACTGTTCTTGCTTTTTAATATTCATTTGCAGGTGTGCAGGTTATTTCGTGACATGAATAAAAATAATAAGAATTCACTGCCCCAGTAAGCTCACAGAGTTGGGGATAGTGACCCAAAACAGCCAGACCCTCCTCACTGTGAGGAGTATGAGTTAAGGCAAGGCTTAGGGAGTGTGCAGGAGAAGGTGAGATCTCAAGGAGGCAAGGGCAGGGAATAGGTAGAGCGATGTTGCTGTGTTAGGGATGGCAAGGAGGCTAATTGTCTATTTTGAGATTATTCAAGAGACTTCTTGGCCATTTAAACACTGATTTGATTGTTTGCATTTATGGTCTGTACTCGTGAGGCCAGAGCACAGCCATGCTGTGCTGCTGGCTCTGGTATTTACCCCCTTACTGCAGTCCATTTCCACCATAACAGCATCGCAGAGGAGAGAATGAGGAGATGGCCATTTCTCCCACTTCAGTTTGCTTTGAATTGCAACCTACACAGGACCCCAATTTCATACTCCTTTTCACCGGTTTCAATCAAGAACAACTGTACTGGAGTCAGCAAAGCTGCAAAAGGTACAAGAAGAGGGAATCGGGATCATTGTGATTGCTGTGGTTTGTAATAAACGCCAGTACCTTTCTGAAGGAACCTGCCATGGAGCGAGATGAATGTACCCTGTTTGCACAGGAACAGTAGGATCCTGGTCTCTGAAGGAACTGCTCTTGGGCAGCTGGTGATAAATGAGCTCTGATCAGTGTGCTGGCTGTGGAGGCAGTGGGGTTTTTGTTACATCACATCCAACAGCAATTTGGTTAGAATTTCTGGTAGAGTGAACTACCCCTGTTTTTTCCTTGGTAACAAAATGGAAAGAAAAGGTAAAAAAAAAAAAAAAAAAAAAAAAAGCAGCAAAGGCAGGGAACAGGGGCAAGGCAAATCTCCTTGCCCACCCTAACAACCCCAATCAGAAAGCTGGAAAGCGAAAACAGAAATAACCAAAACAGCAACAATGATGCTAAAAATATAGCAAAGATTTCTTTATGAGATTCGTTATTCTTTGTGTGTGTGTCTGTGTGTGGGTATCATCTGACAGTGTTCGCTCCTCTTTCCGGATGCTGCCGAGGTAGCCCAGGCTGGGGTGTTCTCACTAGTGCAGGAGGCACGAACAGTTTGATGAACACAACTCAATTTCCAGAAGCTTTTGCGTGGGCTTCCTGATGGCAGCTTGTTGGATGGAGGGGGTGAATGTTGCTGCAAAAGTGGGATCTGTACTCAGGCTTATTTATTTAGGCTGTAGGCGACTGAACAAGAGGTAGGTCTTTTCTTCTAAATGTGCACCCAGTGCCCTCAGCAAAATTGCATTTTTATCCTTACTGCCACAATATTGAGTGATACCCTCACACTACAGGTTTTCAGTTTTCTGTTTGTCCTTTGTCATTTTATTTCCGTGCTCTGCTTTAAAGAGGAGACCTTACTGACTGCCCTGTCTTTCTTCTGCTGAGTAATTCCAGCAGGTGTCTGACAAAGATACTTTTAGAGAGCAGCTATTTAGCTTTTGCAATGCCAAAAGGCATTTAGCAAAGGTATGTCTTAGCTTCTCTACTAAAGCCTGCAAATTTTTCTGCAAAACACTGACCGGCAGGATGGCTGTGGCTCTACACACAGACATTTCACTGCTGGCACAGTCAGCGAATTGGGTTTCAAGTAGCTTCTCATCTGGCTGGGGACTGATCTTATTTATTCACAGATATGATAGACGTTGCTACTGGACTTGAAGGCAATGCCTTGTGCACGGTTGGGTGGGTTTATTTTCAGTCTCATGGATGTATGGAGACACATTTCAAATGTCCTACTTGTAGGATATTGAATGAATGAAATGACAGTTAAAAAATACCAGTAAGAAAGCTGTGGTTAATGACAAAGAGTGGAAGAAAATGTCAACTATATATAGAAACAAGTAAGACTTAAAATTTTTTTTCTTTTGTTTTCTGGTTTCATGGTCCTTCATTAAGACCTAATGTTAGAGCTCACAGGAAAACCCTCTTATGTATATTTAAAGATTTAATTGGTGACAACTTTGTGTATCAAGCAGGAGGTATGGATTTGTGACAATTGGATATTGTGGCTGGTAACTTTGAAACCAAAATGAGTGCAGTTTCTGAACTGTGGTTGGCAGGTGTTGATGGTTTACACTATAATTTACTGTACTGGGTTTACAAGAGGCCAGCGAGGAGACTGGAAAGCTAGGGCCCAGCTGTGTGTAGTCCTGGCACACCTGGTTTCTTTTGAGCAAGACAGCGAGGTTGTTATTTGTTCACGTCAGCACTAACTTGGATGAGCTTGTCCTGATTGGAGAGGGAACTTTGTTTCATTTGGTCCAAAGTGTGCTGCATTTTAGAGCATGGTAGAAGTCAGTTCATTAGTAGAGTATTAGTAGCGTTAGGTTTCATCCCAAACCTGCTGAAGAAAGCTTGTCCATGTGTCACATACCAACATCTGTGTTGTGTCATCAGAAATCCCAGGTTCCAAAATGCTATCATGAATACGTTTAAGTGTTTTTTTATCTTGTTCTTCCGAAGTCTTAATGTTGCAAATACTACTGTAATAAATGTTATTGAGAGGGATTCACTGAAGGATGTAAATATTCATCAGTCTTTAATGATTTGCATTTGAATCCAGAAAATTGGCTTATGACTCCATGCTGATTTTCTCTCACTCTGATTTTCACATGGCATTAAGTGCAGGAGAATTAAATACTCAGGGTTTTCTCTGCTCCAAGCCAGACTTTACTGTCTTCATTTGGATATAAATTCTTCATTAGCCAATAACTCAATCTTGTACATCACTTTATAATCTTCCTACAAACATTCAAAACTTTGTTTCTAACAAAGATCTTTAGGATCAGTCTTGCCACACCCATATGAACTCCTGGAGTATTTTATTTTCACCTTGGCAAAGCTGACAAATGCATAGTCTTGCAGTTCAGAATGGGAGGCCAAAAAGTGGAAGTATTGGCCCTGGGATGGAGATTTTCAATGTGCTTTCTGTTCTTTTGTGCTTAACCTCTCTGAACCTTGAAAGTCACACCAAACGGTTGTATGTCTTGTGGACGTCAGCTGATTTGGGAATCACAGCCACAACCCCAACTCTCCAGGGATGAGCTCCAGCTCATTGCCAGTGCTGAGGACAAGGCCGTTTTGCCTTCTCTGCCATTTCGCAGCTAGATTTAGACAGGGCAGCTATACTAGCATGCTGTCACACTGTTTACCTGCATAGGCTCATGGGTGGGTAGTCCTTTAGGATTCTCATGTATAATGGGATGGACACGCTCACACCTCAGAAGGGATATTAGTTTCAGAACACATTCCTTTTGCTAGTCCCATCTGGGAGTTGGTATTAAGTGTTATATTTTCCATGCTTATGGTGGGTGGGTTTTACCCAAAATAGTTTACATATATATTCAATGTAGATTGAAAATGTATTTTTAGTAATTTGTCCAAACCCTTTAAAAGCCACTCACAGGCTTTTCCATTGGTGTAAGCTGCCTCACTTTTATAAGATTAGTAGGAGCTGGATTAGTTAGCAAATGGCACCGAGATCTCCTGAGAAAAACCCAAGGTAATAGTATGAGATTAATATTAATAAACTGGAGCCTGAATAAATGAGAGGCCAAGTGGCCTAAATTTAAATTGGCTTCAGTGGAACTTTTTAGGATGGGGCTTTTAATAAATGAGGATCTTCCGATGGATGGGCTGTTTGTTATTCTACATGATTTGCCCATCGAATGTGATACAAAAAATTGCATGTCTAGCCTTAAACAAAGGTGTGTGTTAAACATTTTGCTGTGAGCTACTTCAAGACTCAATGTGATAAACTCATTATCCTAGGTCTGTATTATCTGCTTGCCTGTTTATCTGTCTCTTTTAGTTCCTGAGGGTATGATGAGTTTGTGTTAATTTATGATTATAAGATACCTCTGTAGGTTCAGGGGAAGGTTAGAATAGAAAAGCAGGGGCTTAGATAACAAAAAAAAGTGCTTGTTTTGTGCAGGAACTTTAAACGTGTTGATGTTTTCCAGGTAATTGTGAAAACAAGAACAGAGTATCAGCCTGACCAGAAGAACAAAGGAAAACTCAGAGTGCCCAAAATTGCTGAATTCACAGTCAGTTTCACTGATGGTGTAACAGAAAGACTAAAGGTAAGAAATGGTTATTTTGGTGCCTTCTGATGCAAATGCCATTCATTTTAAAGTAACTGAATCAAAGTGATGGTAAAGACACACCAAATTTAACGCTCCAGTCATCACTAAGGTCAAAGAGATATTTATCTGCATGAGTATGAAGCTCTTTTATGTTACTTGGTTTTTGTTTTGAACAGATACGAAAATACATTCATAACAAGATATACAGCAGGAAATGATTTTCTTCTCCCAGGAAAAGTTATGAAAATGTTTTCCAGCCCAAAATGGAAGTGAAAAAAAGTTTGAATCTCTTTTTTTCCTCTCAAACATTTGTGTTTAAAAAGAAAAAAAAAAAAAAAGCAGTGAAAATTGATGGAAACAGTTTGTCGTTTTTCACATCTTTCAAAAATTCTTTTTTTTTTTTTTTGTGTAGTCAAGCAACCTTTTTAATATTTAAAATATTTTATTGTTATATAATTATTTTATTATAGATGAAAAGTCATTTCAAACTGGATAAAAGAAGATATATTAGAATGTGTCCAAGCATATCCTGTTCTGTAAGCAGTTTTGGTTCACAGGAATTGAAATTTTCTGACGAAAAGTGGTTCCTTGAGAAATTTTCAACAGGCTCTACTGAAACATGGAAAGAAACTCATGAATTATTGAGTGCTCTCAGTTCCTGTTGACTGCAGCAAATTAGAATGGCTCAGTTCCTCCTAAAATTAGACTCCAAACATGTAGCAGCTAGTATTTTCTCCTTTTTCATTGAAAAGATGATACTTTTACTAAACCACGGAGCATGTAAGTTGAAAAAATGCAAGATCTGATTTCACATTTCCAAAGTCAGAGGGAATATCAATGATGTAAGTAGAAAAAGTAGAGACTAGGCAGTGCCTAATTAATAGCCCTGCTACTTGAAAAGCTGGGATTAGGTTTATAAATTTTTACGGAAGGGTATCATCCTCAAGAATTACCAGGAATTGACCCAAGTAACTGAATAATTGACTCAAGTAACTTCAATTTGGCCCAGTTGTTCTTAATCTTGCAAGACGTGGAAAAGTTTATTATAATTAGTTTCTGACAACTTAGAAGAAAACTAGTACTTTGTAATGTGATCCAGGAAAAAATGTTATCATTCTTTCTTTCTTGGAAGATGAGTCTTTAAGACCCAAATCTTCAGGACCCAAACTTCAGGATGAGTCTTGTTCAACTTATTGAAAGAAGAAATTTTCAGCTACTCTTTTCTGAAATACTACAGAATGGTACTGTTTCCTTTTTTTCCAGAAACTCGTTAATGTATTTCACAAAGACAATTCTGTTGCTTTCAACCAGGATATTTAAAGCCATGATTTATTCTTAAGATGTCTGTAAATAAAAGTTTGTAGCTTTTTTTTCTTTTTTCTTTTTTTTTTTTTTTAATGCGGATCATGTATGTTGATCTAAATTACTTAGCAGGAGCTTACATGATGCTGATTTTGTTTTAAATTCTTCCCTGATCTTATTGCATGCATAGTACCTATTTACCATCAATAGTGATGTTTCACTGGTACCACTAGTAAAGTAAACAGCTAATTAGCCAAATTTAAATCCCTGGCTTGGAAACCACAACAGACATTTTCTAGTATGAACAACGTACAAATCAGAGCCAGACACAATGTGCCTGAGAAACAACAGTAAAATGTAGAGTCTCCAGGAAGTGATGTGTTGGGTTGTGACCCACAGTAAATGACATTATTACATTATTGTTGATATTGCAAATGACAGTGCATCACTGGGTATTTAAAAGTAATCTCATCCTTACACACTGTGTACTCTGGAGGCACAGAAGTTAGAGACGTAGCTCATCAATGGCAAAGGATAAATTTCCTTTAATCATTTCCTTCTATGTTTCTTATATTTCCCATTCTTCAATCCCCCTCCCCCCCCAACTTGCTCTTGCATTCAAACTCCTCTTTTTGATATATTTTTCCTTCTTCCTCTCCTATCTTCTGTACTGTTCTGCCATTGTTTTTGTCCATGTGAGGACTGACACAGCAGCAGTCACAGGGGAGCGGGGGGCTCCAGCAGCATGCACTGCACTGGCACAGATTTGGAGGTTTAAGCACTGCCATCCCCTTTGCTGCATGGTGGGGATGGCTGTGGGAGCTGTGCCTCTTCTAATACAGCCTGGCAGCATGACAGTTTCGTTTTTAAGCTATTTCCTTTCCCTAAAGTCCATATGATTTTCATTCTGTGCTCTTCAATGTCAACTTATTAATCACTCAGCCTCTAGCCTAATGCTGGATAAGATGATAAGCCTCTCCCTGCCTGCTTTTCATAAGGCTTCCATGTATCGTATTAAGTTTGTAGTATTATTTCCTGACAAAAATGAGCTGAGATAATAGGTAATATTTCATTACCTTTTGTACTTTTTTTTTATTGCACCACGTTTTTATACCCGTGCATATTTTTAGTGAAATTATTAAAAATACTGCCCTCTGGTTATAAGCAGAGCTGTTATCTGGTACTGATGAAATCATTATACATTTGTTTTTTGTAAGAGGAAATCACAGTAAATACTTAACTTTTATTATCTCAGTTTTGATACAATTTTACAAGCTTAAAAAATAATATAAATGAGATCATCGTGTTTTCTGTTGCTGGCTTGTTGCTTTGTATAGCTTTCCAGTATATGGTGTGTTGGAAATATCATCCACACTTTCTTGCTAATGCTCTGATTAAAGTGTTCATCTATACTCGAGCCAGGCTTTTAGCTTAGTGCACTCCAAATATGTGAGTTCTGTACCCAGTAACGTGTATGGGCATGAATGTTCTTCTGCAGAATGTACAGCTAGTGTTAGTCCACAGTAATGCTTAAATTCAAAGGTTCTGATACGGAACCATTTTGATACTACAGTTCTACTAACCTGTGTATGAAGAGTGAGTGTCTCAGCAGCTGGTATCTGTATGCTGGGGAAACAAATACGACAGAGAGAAGAAATAGCCAAGAAATCGTCTTCTATCTGCCATTACACTACTTTGGCATCTTGGAGAATACAAAGTGAGATGTCTTGTAGTTTATTTTTTCACCCAAAGGGTAAAATTGTCATCAGTTCAAACAAAAGTATGGTAAAGCAAATCTCTGTCATTAAAAAGTGTGTGTAGCAAAACGCTGCTGGGACTCCATATTTACGACTGTGCTGCCCACCCACCAGTATCTCTTTGGAGCAATTCTTAACATCTTTCCCGTTTCAATCTATGAAGTACGTTTTTTGGTTTTTTTCCACTCTTCTGGTCACTTGATACGGGAACATACCCAAGGAAGAAGGAAAAACTTTTCCCAAGTTCTTTTTCTGTGAGCTGTAGCTGCTTTCAAAGAAGAGCTAGATCTCTTTGGAAAGCAGGGGACCTTACGAACATGGCAGTCAAATCCACAGATGCCCTTTATTCTGCCTTTTGGATATCTTTTATTGAAGAGGCTAATAAATTATTAGACAACTTTCTAGCATGAGCAAGCCAAAGCCAGAATCTAAGCTTATGCATGCATATTTTTCATCCATCCAGAACAGTACAAATCTGAGCTCTTTAATTATTGTAAAGAAGAGACTGTCCCTAGGCAACGGTTCTTATTTCACACTACCTCTTCCAAGAATTTTAGATAGCTTCTGCAACTTGTCACATCTCCTAATAGATGAGCGTATGATTCTCTATAGCTCAGCACACAGTGTCCTGGAAGTTTGACCAATTAGGCTTATTCTTCAGCTGGATGAGTCACCCCATACATACTTTATAACAAATGTTTAAATAGTTGTGTGTAGATGGGTTACAAGAAAATGATGTTAAAATAGCGTTGTGGTTGAGCCATCCATATATAAAAGACATTTCTTTTATCGTTTGACTCCTCCACAGAGAAGCAATGACAACAGCTTTTCTAAGCTGACTGGCAGTGATTTGTAGATGTTGCCTCCTCCAGACTGTTTATACTTTTGGAGCGTGTCCCACTAGGAAGTTTTTGAACTGCAAAGATCTTATTTTGCAGTAATGATGTATACCAAGGTTTCTCAGTCTGAAGGGGAATAGTTTCTGGTGTTTGCTTTCCATTTTGCATGTTTTCAAGGTAGTGCATCTTGCCATGCTTTACAGTCCAGTAGTGACACCAAGGTGGACTAGAAAGGATCTGAAAATATGATGACTCTCTTGTGTTCCTTTGTGGAACAGTGCATCTAGAGCTATGCAGTTGAGGTAGGTTTTACTGCTTCTTTTTGCCAATGATACCCTACGTTACAGTTTTGAGAACAATCTCTCATGCAAGTAACATTATTTCAGTGAGTTTCAGCCCTTATTTCTTTTTATTGGTGTTGAAATGAGATTAAATGCACCTTTGGTTTTGAAGCAGATCATCCATTGAATCAGAAGTCTTGTTACTTCTGGAGGACAAGGTTTCCAGTCACTCCCTTTATCTTCCAACCAGTCAGGATAACACAGAAACCAGTCAGAAGCACTGAGGTGAGGAGTGGGTTTCTACCCATTTCCTTGACTGTCACTTAGGCGGTGCTTGGCTTCAAGAAATCAACATCCTGCTTTAGAAGATGTTGATGAAAAGGTTTCTCTTTTCTAGAGAAACAAGCTGGAGAATGGTTGCTGGTGGATTTTTGCACTTGACCTAGTCAGACCTTTGGAGGCTCAGTAGGCCTGTGCTAAACCTGGGTTTGCCCAGATGTATCTGTCTCCTAGTAGCACCAAGGTCTGGGCTCGAGGGGCCTTTCAGCACGGGGTTATTAGAGCTTACAACACAGAGAATTGGGCTGACACATGCAACTGCTTGCCAGCTGCTTGTTTGTGCAAATGGCACTTGTGAAGCTCATGTGTAACCAGTTTGACCTCTGTTATTGCTAAATGCCACTGAGTTATCCAGTACAGCCCTTTCAGGGAGACAGTGCTTTAATGACCATTAGCTGGGTGATAGTTACCTGCCATAGTTCTATGACTTATCAAGTCTTCAACAGGTCTATCCTTTTTATGGATTTTTTATTTTTTTTTTTTAAAGAAAACAAGTTATCAGGCCCTCTGAGCTGGAATAATTAAACCATGTACTTTCTTCAGCAGATCAGGTTGGTAGTGGGTGTATGGGGGAGAAACTGAGATATTTAAGAAGACATTTTCTTGTGAGCAATTTATCTACCTGGAAAAAATCAGCTGCAAATATTGATGCCTGCTTCACCGAAGAAGACTGGAAACTTCACTCTTTTTGCTGCAAGTTGGCAAGATTCATTTTCAGAGTCACTGACTGTGTAATCTGTTCCTGTTGAGTATGCAATGACAATATATTTCTTATCTCTAGATCAACCCTCTCCCCTCCCTCCACCCTGAAACTGCTCTAACACATACAGATCCAATATCCAGTGGATGTAATGATTCAACAGACTTTTCATCAGGTTCTTAAAATACAGTGGAACCCATTCAAATGTTTCTGTTATTGAAATACTCATACTGAAGCAATTATTTTCCTCTGACCTAATGTGAAAGATGTAGAACAAAATCTGTTTGTCTCCAGCCACACCCTACAAAACTGTGATGCAAGAACTGTTCTTTATCAAAAACAAGCCAGTATCTGAAACACTTGGCTCCTAATTAAGAAAGATTTTTCTGGCCTAGGGCCAGGGCTTGATTTCCTGTTGGTAACAGCTTTGCTGGAATGGAAGATGCTTTCCGTGCTTGCACCACTAGATTGTGACCCACTGAATCCCCAGGGTATTCAGCTGCATCTTGTAGCTGGAGGATCCTCATGTGGCAAGCACTGAAATTCAGAGGGAAAGGAAGGTCCTGGGCTTGTATGCCTGTGGAGGAAGGTGGTGAGTTTTACTCCTGAGCAGGAGCAGGTCTCGATCACTTTATTTTTGTAGGTAGGATCTGCTGAGCCCTGAGCACTAGCTGTCTTTTACAATGCGGTGCAGAGAATTGCTGTGCGGCCTCTGCAGATGTTCTGCCAAATGACTTCACCTTGAGCATCGCTTTGAGAAATGCATCATTTCCCTGAATGCATATATTTATCTACCTGCCCATCCTGCCCTTAGTTTTAAAGGGCATATCATCATTGCAGATGGATAGATGATAATTCTTCCTTGCTCTGCTGCTCTCTCTGAAAATGTTGCATTCCTCTTTTTCTGCTTCCCCCTGCTGTTTCCCAAACTCCCTTTCCAGCCTGGTCCTGCAGATTTCTCCACAGGATGTTCTGCTTCCACTTGTAGGCTACTGCATTATGCTCACAATTCTTCCTCTAACCTGCAAAGGAATGAATCCCAGGAAAATAACATGGGGCATTTCATCGTGCCCATTCAATAGCTAAATAAAATTAAAGGTTCCTTCAATTGTTAAGTTACCACAGGGCAGGAATAACTCATGGAGAAAGGGCTTCTCTGAATGTGAGCAGGACAATTTTCCTTACTGCTTTTTAATACTAACAAAACAATGTTACCATGGTGACTGCCACATCAAATCAGTAGTTGGGAAGATGCGGAGTGGCTGCTGAAAGATCCCGTTACACTGACTAATGTGAGTGGTGCTTGAGGGAGGGAACATGCTCTAACACACAGAGATTTTTCTCACTTTAGTGATAATTGCTAATGTGGCTGAGATCTTTCCAGGCTGCGCAGCTCTCGGATGGGCTGTGTGATCCTGGAGAGCAAGGGACAAAGTGCAGGAAAATTGGAAAGGGGGCAGTTACAGGAGAGCACATGAGCACTAACAGTAGCATTTGGGGGTCTTATTGCACTGGCACCAGGGGATGCTGTAGTGGGTTCCTGTTGAGCCTCGTATTCAAAGAGGGGCTTGTGGAAGACTTCACTTAAGTCTTCTCCAGACAGTGATGGAGTGACTTATCTCTGGAGCTTGAGCTTTGGGGTGGCTTTGGAGGTTGAATATTTTTCACTGCAATGCAGAGGCTCACAGTTTCTCGTTATTCACAAATCCACTGCCTGGCCTTGTGTCTACTTTTGCCTGATGCAAACTAGCACCTGCATGGATTCGGACCCTCACTTGTGTGTATAAAAAGAAATGAGAAATGTTGCTCATCATCTTTCTGCCTCAGCTCAGCAATCATTCTTCTCCTCCTCTGGCTGTAATAGGAAGAGAAGAGGATAGGTCATATCTGTCCTAGCTGGCCTCACAGCTTGCATGGAGATAGATTGATGGAGCCATTTGTGATCATCAGTGACAATTCAGAGCTGTGAGGATGAGCTGAGTGTGGATTTGTGGCTCAGTTGCTAGAAAACAGATATTTCTGATCACATTCTAGGTATAGTACCATAAACCCTGCAAGCTTTCCATTTTCCTGTCTGGGTAAAAGTCTGAGATTTTTATGAAAGTTTCTAGCTAAGACCTAGCTTTCTGATAGAGGTTAGGTCTGAAGAAAAGCTAGGAAGAGTTTCCTCTGAAACACACAAAAGACAAGTATATTTTGATTTAACTAGAGTGTTCTGTAAGACCAGGCTGGGAACTACCAACAAAATGAAGAAGAAAAAAAAAAGACATGTTTTTTGCATGAAATGGATCATTCCTTAATGTATGTTATTGTTTTGTATTCTTTGTTAGGCACACACGCTTGCTCTTTTGCAAAGTTAGAAAAAACACCTGAAATATATTTTATTTTTGCCACCTGTGAGCACTGACAGAATAATCAGCTGAAGAGAATTTTTCAGGGTTATTTTTTTTTCTTTAATTGATTTTTTGGAGAGAAGAAAAAAAAAAGCTAATTGCTATGCAGAAAATGTCTAAAAATGGAAGTCACAGAGAGTATTCACATGACTAAAAGCTTGTGAGGTAGACCTGCTGAATCTGGATTTTCTAAACCGTGTTATATTGGAGGAAAAAAAGGAGTTATAGAGAAAAGAAAGAGAAACCTCAACTGACCCTTTGCTTTGGAACAAAATGCATCACAAAGATTTTCATAAGGGACTGCAGGGAGTAATTCTGCTAATTACAAAAAGAAATTGCAGCTTCCATTTAATTCAAATGATTTCTTACATTGCATCTTTGTCTTCAACAACACAATGCCATGGTACCTTCTGGTATCTCTGCTGCCCCACAGTAAACCCTATTTGTTAGGTAATTTTCTTGTCAGCATTTGAAATGGAATGAAAGATGCTTAACGCTAGTTTGGCTATTGTAGCAAAAGAGGATGGAATGGAGACGGAAGAGATCTCAGCTGACTGAATCCAAGGCAAAGTTTATTGACTGTTGTGAAGTGCATTTGGAGTGTTGCAGCCAAACCACAGAATGCTAAAAAAAAATAATCAGGGAAGTGAAATGCTTCACTCATATATTTTTTTCCATGTAATGTTTTCATTCTCTCTATTTATAAAGCAGCATGGGCTGCTGATTGAATGTTAAACAGACCTGAGCTCCCTCTTGTTAGTACTTGCAGATGTATTAAGCCTGTTGGGCCACATCCACAGTTAATGGAACTGGCCTCATGCCTTTGAAGGGATCATAATCAGCAAGATTATTCATTTTTGTTGTTTGTTTTTAAAAGAGTAGCTTTTATAAGTCATTTGCAGCAATAAAGCTTCACATTTCTAATTTAGAATAGAAAGGCTTTTAATTCATAAGTTACCTAGGGAACACTTAGCTCTCCAAGTCCTCACTTTGTCCTTGTCTGAAGCACCCACATAATAGGAATAAGTTTTTTAAGATAAATGGGTGTACTGGACCATGAATGCTGCCATATTATTAGCTTTATTTCCTGACCCATGATGATAGACATAGATGCTGAAGTGCATGTGATTATTTTGACCTTTTTGAAGGAACAAACTTTCAATTGATTTTTTTTTAACCACAAGGGTGCACTGAATGAATGTGTTTCAATATGTGCAAGCTTGACCTTCCGTGGGACTGGGGAGTGGAAGGGGAAAGTTATCTTGTTCCCTGATGTATAAAGAACTTAAACCGTTTCAGGCATTTTTAAATCCAGTCTCCTGTCGTGATGGTTAATGTGGAAAATGGTAGTGTCACACGTAAAATCAAAATACAGAAAAAAGATTGGAGAGGCAAATACACAGGAAAATGTGCCTGGAGGGATACTATTTTGTGCCTTAGCCTTAATATGTCAATACTGAAAGGTTTGCTTCAAGAATTGTCCTCTTTGTCCTGCCCAAAAGGGATATTTTGTAAAGGAAACAGACCTCGGGTTTTCATTAGAGCCTGGCCAATTTTCAGGTCTGGGATGGTGTCAGTGCTTGGGTGATTTTGAAGACAGGGGCCCAGAGAATGCTAAGCTTTTGGAGGAAAAGATGCTTGCAGCTTTGGGTGGATTTTGTAGAGGGTCTGTGAGTACCAGTGGTACTCCAGCAAGCACTGGAGCTGGACCTGAGTGTGTGCTAGGTCTCACAGAAAGCTGGTAGTGGAACAAGGAACACAAACGACTTTTCCCAGATCTGTTGCCATGTGCTAATCCCTGGACCTGTTTTTACTTGAGCTCCTAGTACTTTCCCTGCGCCAAATCCAGTGGAGGGAAGCAGGGAGAAGGGAAGATTTTGCATGCATGAGACTCTTCAGAGGTTGGGTCTTGGCAGGCAAAGGGTAGGCAAGGAGACATTTTATTGATGACTTGATTTATTTTGTATTCCTGTTAATGCATTTAAAAAGGGCTCTTGATGAGCTGAGGTATCCATTGTCATGTTCTGCTTGCAATGACCGGAGGAAATGTCACAGCCAGGACTTTGCACAATGCAATGGGAAATTGCAGTACGTCACTGAGGAGGGGCTAGCTGTGGAGATGATGTGGCTGTCTACTACAATCCCATTAACTGGATTAAAAAAGGAAAAAAAAAAATCTCAAACTGGTAATCTGAAAGGAAGCCTCTTCCAGAATTGCTCAGATCATGTTTCCATGAAATGGCGTACCATTTTGTGAATAGGATCATGGGCTTGGGAAGAAAAGCACCATTACAAGCAGTGGTTCACCCCACTTATTTTTGTGTGTTTGCTTCTCTGTTATGTTCTTCTGAAGGGATCAGAGAAATACAAATGAGAAGGGAAGGCTCATGTTGTTGAAAAAGGAAAAAAAAAATCTTGTAGAAGGAGGGAAAAAAGACATTTTAACACCTTTATGTTCTGCCCAAAAGACCATGTATTTATTTGGTGTTCCCAAAAGCAATTGTATAGCACCTCAATATACCAGTGTGTTCTGAGCATAAAGGACTGTGCTTGGAGCCTGCTGTAAGGAGAAAGGCTTTATGTTTTAACAGAAAGAGCTTAAAATATGACTTTGTTTGCGCTACTGCAGCTCATGAAGAAGTCATGCAGTCTTCTGCACACATAACAAGTTTGAATGATAAAAATCTGTGTTTCGTGTAACATGGGACATGTTGGAAAGTTCTTGTTGTTAGCAGGCAAAAAACCTTGTTTGGTTTGTCTTCCAATGAACTTACATTAAGGTAACAGATGTAACATTTTTAATGGCAGTAAACAGCAGAAAAGAAAAAGCAAAACAAACAGAGCTTTTTATTTACCTAAGTGGAAATTCACTAACATTCAACAGTTGAAGCATCCTCATTGAAAATGGCATTTCAGAGCTTCCATAAGGAACAGGGGCTTGTAAACTGAGCCATGAATTTTCCATTCAAGGGGTTTAACTTGGCACAGAAAGGAATCATGCAGACCGCAGCTGGCACCAGGCACAGTTAAAAAGATCTGAGGCTATTAGTGCCTAAACAGCCACTAGAAATTATATTACATGATGGAGACTGGCTAATATAATTGAGCCAGCTAGTTATTGTGCACATAATTTAATTATTTGACAAATTGCTTAGAAACATGGTGTTCTTGTTCCACACTCATGCTGCACTCACAGCTTTACAAGGCGCAGAGCAGAGGAATTGCTGGTGGGTACCTAGCCATCTCAGCAGATAGATGCTTCTTTTAAAAATTTGCAAACATGAAGAGATTCCCAGGTGGGGATGTGGTGGAGTGGTGTATGGAAAAATGGGTAGAGCCAAAAGGGACGTGGTGGAGATAGCAAACTGGCTCAGAGATAACTAATGCTTTTTCAAGCAGACATCTTTGGAGCTTAGGGTAGTTGGAGAGATGACCCTCTCTTTTCTTTGTCCCTTTCTTGTAAGTCCTTTGGATTTTGGTTGCTGGGCTCTGTGGGCTAAAGAAAACCTATAAAATAGTGGAACAGATGTGAGATGGTTTTGCACCCCAAGATTGTAACATCCTCATGGCTGGTGTTCAGTGGTCTTCGGAGAATTGGGGCCAAATTGTTTTATGATAATGAATTCTAAGATGCAGGTGTAAAAACCCAAAGCCAAACCTTTAAGCTTCATGTAAAAAGCCATGTAGCATGAAGAAGTATTTTCCCATAGTTTTGAAGATTTAAGTACTTGACAAAGCATCTCCTAAAGGCTACTTGAGAATCTGGACACCATCTGGAATAAAGCTGTGCCGTTATAATGAAGGACAAATCCTACATCTTCTTGAACAGCACCAGGGAAATATGAAGACCCGATTGTGCCACTTTTTTTTTTTTTTTTTCTCTTAGCCTTTCAAAATTCAGAGGCTAAGCTGTTCTCAGAAAATCAGCGAAACCAGCGACTTACTACAAAAAGGTTGTTATAAATCAAGACTGAAATGCCATTTTTGAAGAAGTGCAGCCAAATGAGTTTTACCGGCAGAGCAGATCAGTCTGTATAATGGGGTGCAGTGCCCTACACTGCCTTGTCTGAATCTAGACAATGGAGCAGCTCTTCTTGGGGCATATTTCAGAGTCCTTGTCCCACTGGTCAGTCCATTTGAGTAACCTGTCATCTAGTGGCTCCCTCTGTGCCTATGTTTGTTTTTTCTTACAGGATTCAGATTTTGGGATGGTTCGTATTTGGATTTCATCTAGACTTACAGGTGGGAGGCAGCCAGGATAGACAGCTGAATCTGGAGCTGGGACGTGCTCCAGAGTCTTTCACGTTAGGTGTAGCTTTCATGTCAAGATTTAATGTTGTCAATCTTGCATCTAATTATCGGCTGGAAGAAGTTATGGAATGAAGGGAAAAAAGTTGCTCTCCTAAATTTTTCACTGTCAGGCATAAATTGTTATAATGAGATCATGAGCATATGACAGTGTAGTGAGATGCCCTTAGAGCTCAAAAATTTCTACTGAGCAACAGAAGCTCTGGGACCGGCCCAGTGGCAAATTCATTGATGATTTTGTGATTTTATTCTAGGTTGTTAACTAGGTTGTCAATGGGTTGAGAGGTTTCCAGGTGGAACAGCATTAGCATAAACTACTGAAGGAGTCTTGTAGCTTATCCAAGCATAGCTCTTACACCCTTGTATGAAAATGATCTTGATGGAATTTCTGCTGTTTTTGTTTACAACAAATTTTGCTTCATTCGGAGGCAAAATTACTTTACAAAGAAAAAAAATAAAAACAATAGAATTTATTCAGCTGAATTGCCTATTAAAGGTCATGAAATTTCCCAATACCCAGCAACAATGAATGTATCCTGGAGAACCAGACATGGTATCTGCAGTGGCATCGTTTCCGGACAAACTTGACTGCAAAGAGAGTGAGACTGCAGTGCAGGAATGGACAGAGGCATCTGGCTCCTGAGGTCCCCTATTTCCATCACGGCTGATAAGATTAGGAAAACAGTGGAGAATTTCCAGGGATTTTTCCATGGTAAATAGTCTTTACTCAGGAATTAAGCTCTGATCTTCTTGACTGTAGCACACCACTCTGTACACTCGGAGAGCATTAACTCTTCTCTGGGCGCTGCTTGTCTGGACGGTTCCTCTGTAGATAGCGGTGCTTTCCCTGGCTGTGGCATCTTCCTGGCTGCTGTCTTGAGCATATATAAGCATATATATTGAGTGGTCTGAGCAGTGGGAAAGGTATCCAGAGTCAAACAGCTATGTGCCAGGTTTAGAAAAAAACAGATATCATGTTTGATGATACCTAAGTCCCACCCAAGTGAATGAAAAGCTGTGCTTGCTAACATCATACACCAATTGCATGAGCGCTGGAGACATATTCTGCAGTTTTCTTCAGACAGATTGATAGAGATCATGTTGTCTGTTTGCATTCTGCTCCACTTTTGTGACGAATGGAGGATGGATTTAAACACCTGGGCACCTGAGGCTTGTGCCTGGTTCACAAACAACCGAAGGTTCTTGCTGAGTTCCTCCAAAGCTGGACTCGGTGCAACCGTTTTCCCCCCAGAGAAATGGCAGCACAGTGATCTTCAAAATGGATTTCGGACAGCGGATGACAAGGCTGCTGCCTGAGTATGAGCTGTGATAGGACTGAGCCATAGTGTTGGAGCATTGGAATTGCAGGGTTGTACTAGACGAGCTGCCCTTCTGAGTTGGAAACCCAGCTTAGTGACCCAGAACCAGAAATGTCAGAGCAATGCATGAAAGCCCAGAATGGACCATTTCTTACCCCTCTGAAGACACCTACAGATGGTGCTGAAATACTACTGTAATGTAGGAAAACAAAGGAGATTTAGACATTCGGCTGCTTTTGTGGGTCTAGGTCTGAGTGACTGGTTCAATTTAACAAATCTGAGAATTTGGTAGGGCTGTTCCTTTTGTTGTGTTGAGCCCTAGCTTAAGCCACGTGGAGGATCTCCATATAAATAACTAATCTTTCTGGAACCTTACTGAGCTCCCTCTGTTGACCATATTGCACAGAGCAAATATTTTAGATTAATTATGACTGTGTTTTTGATTAGAAAAAAACAGACCTTTCCTTCTTCAATAGGACAGTTTTGTAGAACATCATTTTCTGTGTCTCATTGTGAGATGGCTTGCATTTGAGTACCCACATTCTTTTCTCTCCCTACCCAATTTTTCATTTTTTATTTTTTTTTTACCATCTTTATGCTGAGTCCTCACAGGGTGTAGCACGACTAGCAGAGCCTGTGAAAAATAAATAAATAAATACAAAGGTGGATTGAGAAGCCCTGACACCAGAGCCATGATTATAAGTTATATTCCTCTAGCTGGTAATGCAAGTAATATGTGGCTTATGTGGAAAAAAAACCTACGCCCCCGCAACTCACCAGCACAGGTTGGATGCTGAATACTAACAGAGAGCAGTCTGCATCCAGTCCCCACTGGGAAAAAAAATATTTGTCAACTCAGTTCAAACAGTGCATAAATTTGAGGGAGCTGCCATCTGTTGACAGCCCCTTCCCCCACCTGCACTGCCTGAAAAATGTTCCTTATGAATATCTGCTCTATGCAGTAGTATCCCCATCAGCCCCAGCTCAGGATCTGCCTTTCTCTGCTTCCTTTTTTTTATTTTTTTTTTATTTTTTCCCAGGTATTTCCAGAGGATGTAGATTTCCCAGGACTCTAAGGCTCCTCGCTGGTCTGTGTGGCAGTCAGTACCAGCCCAGTGCCAGCGTGCGGCTCTCTGCAGGCTCGGTGGCTCAGCAGGTCACCAGTAGGGCTGGCAAACCCCCCTGTGCAAGTCAAAGCCTTTAAGGCTTGGGTTTTGGAGGGACCTGCTGCTCTCTGGTCTTGTTGATTCCCATAGAGAGTTAAGGGTGCATCCCCTGTGCAAACTAAGGCCACAGAATAGAATGTTTGTTTTTTTTTGGCTAAGAAAAATAAAAACTTGGAAAACAATAAAAAAAAATGTAGAAGGGAAGTGGCTATTAAGGAATGCCCTGCTGCTTGGATGTGGCATTGTTCTCTGGTTTGCTTTTAACTGAGGCTTTTTCACTGCAGCTAGAGAGGGAAAAAGGGAATTTCTGAGGCAAAAAGTAATAATGGGCAGTCACTGAAATCAAAGAGAACAGGAGGGACACTTCAATGGGCAGTACGAAAAGCCAGGTTGACAGGAACACTGCTAACACCATTGCAATTTATCATCTCACTGGAGCAAAACCTTGTGGCAACCATGCCCTGTTGCTTGATGAGAATGTGTGTTGTTTTTTTTCTTTTTAATCTGTGCTGTTGTGAAAATGCAGTATGTACTTCACCTATAGGAAGGATGAGGAAGAGCCAAGCTAAGTGCGCTCTTCTTGATGGGTAAATGAAATCATCCTTCACTGAAGTCAGGGGCCTTAGATCAAGCCTTTTTCCACGTTTTGTGGTGGATGCGGAGTTCCTCGGTGTGGTAGTGATGTTCTCTCTGCAGCACTCCCTTCCTAAGGGAACCTTTGGGAGCTGTATATGACTTTGGGAAGGGGGTGGGCAAATCCCCCCCTCCAGCTACCCACTCGAGCAGTCACATGTGACAGATTCATGCCTGCGGCACTTCTAGGTTTTATCTGCTCACTAAATTTTATTTCCCCTCTGTGAGTGTTTATATTGCTTAGAGACTGCCAAGGTTCATGTTATTCATAAAAAAAAAAAAAAAAAAAGTGGAGGTTTATTAGGTATTGCAGCCCTGTGATTCTTTGGTGTTTGAATGCTAACGAAGCTTTGTATTCCCTGGAATAGAGGTGGATCTTAGCTCTGGCTTGGTGAAATATCTGGGGGTGGGTTTTTTTTTCCCTTCCCTTTCCTCTGGGTTTTAACATCTTACAAGACATTTCATCCTAGAGCAATTTTACACTATGTATCATCATGTGTAATATTGTGTCACGCTGTAATTTTGCAAGTGCATGAAGCGGCAGGAGGGAGGTGAGAATGGGCTCAATTACACCCGGGAGGGAGGGGAAAGCTCAGCGGAAGGGACCTGCTCCCGGGAGGTAATGAATTGGGTGTCAGCATTTTGCTGGAACAGAGCGCCAGAGCAGAGGGGAATTTATTATTTTTAGGCGCTCAGTGGGCAGACAAGAGGAAAGGAACCAGTCAAATCACATTACTAATGGCCATTTCCATAGGCTGTGCGTGTACAGGGGATTTAACAAAAAAAAAAGGGACATCCGTTCTTGCTCCAGACAGCTCAGTTCTTTCCATTTTTCAAGGCTAAAGGAAAAACTTGGCCGTTTTATCTGGCTCAGAATGAGAAGCCTTTAAAGCCACTTTGGTGGCAGCTCACGGGGAAGGCAGACAGATTCGTTCTGAGTGAGGGAGACATCCCACAGCTGAAGGGATATTCCCCTTTCACATCATCTTTAGGTGCAGTCAGCCCCATTCTTGAGGAAACTGTGATGCAGAGGAGGAGGAGGAAGGTGCCATGCAGACATTAGGGCAGGAGGAACTGTGTGCACAGGGTGCATCCTGCACGTGTTTATCTCTTGCTAGCCCTTGTGATGAGGGCTGTATTTTCTAAAGAAAGACAGAGGATGAGCATCGTCTTATTTCTCAAAAAGAAGAGGTACATTCTCACTGAGTTATGCCCTATGCATTCCTGGGTGGTATTTGGTATAATTTTAGTGCACTTTGTCTCTTCCTTTGATGTGAGCACAAGTTTGTTCCTCCAGGTTAACCTAGGCAAGATTTCTTCATTCACTGTACGTTGTAATTACAGCAGACCAACCCAACTGGAGAGCTGAGCATTTCTTACTTGCTGAATTTGTAGCCAGGACTGCCCTCTAAACACTGGTAGACCAAGATGTATGTCTTGCTTTTGTGCCTTCAAACTAACCTCAAAGGAGACTTGTGTCATTGTCATCTTTGTGTTACTACTTAAACTGTTATGAGAGGAGGTACTAGGCCTACCGTGCTCCTCTTTTAAATGGAGAAGAATTGATGGGCGTTTAATTCTACAGAGGGAAATGCTCTTCCACATTGGCCTGCCAGAGCTGGGTCTTTCTGGAGAGGGGTCTTTTTTGTGGCTCTGCTGTTGAATAAGGTAGAGTGTTGGCATACATAATCCAGGAAGTCTCTCCTTTTGAGTATACTTCTTCAAAGTGCCATTTTTTCATTTCTTTCAGGTGTAGTATGACTTCTCTTGGGGGCAGAAATCATGGAAAATTCTGTTTCCATCTCCTTTGAATCCACCTGAGGTTTCTTCCTCTCAAGTCCTGTGAGAAGGGACATGGCTTCCCCGGGTTGGGAACACATGGGCTACAAAAAAACTGGTCTGAAATATTTACATTTTAGCTTGCCTGCAAACGTGCTTTGCTGGAGAGGAGGTGGAGCCCTTATTTTCTTGGTCAGACTAGTGAAATTATTACAGCTGTACTTTTTTACCAGCTACCTCTTCAGCACACCAGGACTCTCTTACACATGTTCTCTGATGGCATCCAGCAGTAAGTGCTTCTCCCTCTACAGCTGCCTTTTGCTTAATTGACCCATTTTGCAGCAGATTAGACCCCAAGGAGGAGGTTAATATGAGCAGTCATTCTAAAAGGAGAGTCAGGGCTGCAGTGAACTGGTCACCACTGGAAAAGCCCATTAGTCCCAGTCTTACCTAGTCATCTTACCCTTTTACACTTTTATTCTAAAATATTCTGACTTAACAATGAATTTATGAATTTCTCCTGCTGGATATAATCTTCATACTTCTCTCTCCTGAGTTTTGAACTGTATGTGTTGGGTCAGATTTGACATCATACATGAAGATTTAATTTCATTCTTTCTTTTTTTTTTTTTTTCTTAAAAGAGACACCAAAATTGTAGTTCTGGATCTTCAAGCATTGGCTAGGGCTGATTTAGCTTCTCTAAGTAATAGTCCCAATGTGCTACATGCTTAGGAATACATCTCACCTGGGAGTGAATCTCTGCAGGATGGATGAGGGAGAGAAGTCCCTTCCTGCACTGCAAGCAATTACAGCGGCCCCTTTGAGTCTGTGCAGGGACTGCATATCTTACAGGTTCTCAGAATTACAGCTATATCAATGACCAAAGGAGAGAATTTGAGCAAAATTCTGTGAACTAGTATTAAACAATTAATATATTTTATTGATATGTTATATAATACTGTAGTTATATATATAATATTGTTATATATTATACTATACTAATGAATTCTAAGATGTGTCCAGCTTATTATTTATTACCTGCTGTTCCTAACAAGCTTAGTCACTACACTGTAGGAATTATCTCTGAATTTCCCCACTTTCTAGCATTACCAATCAATCTTCCATACAACTTCTGCCTGTACCTACTATTGAATTTCCATGGACACCTGTGTACAAGAAAATAAAGATAATTGTGACATAATGGTAACAACAAAAAGATGGGGGGACCAATAGCTGAATATCTAGATAGAAATGAAAAACGTGTGTCTTTTCCTTGCTAGGGAAGTGGGTGATAATGATTGTCTTTCATACAGGAGGATGCAGCTGTGATACTGGGGAGAGGGCGTACTTTGGAGGTCTGTTTTGGTTATGAGGATAAGCAGATACATGGTATGGTGGGAACATGCCTGCAGGCAGGGGTGTTAGCCAGTGGTAAGCAGGCAGTCCTTTCCTCGTCCAGCCATTGTGCTTCTCCAAGTGGAATGGTTTTGATGTGACCGGGAAGAATTTGCAGCCCTGGGCTCGGCTCCTGGTGCTGGGGTGCAAAAGTGGGGTTCGTGAGCAAACAGATTGATGCTAGGGGTAGGCAAAAGCCTCATTAATCCCCGTCCATCCTGTAAACCCATGCCTGACCTCAGTATTTTGCTGTGGGAATTTCCTCAGTGCAAGGTCTTGCACAGGCTCACAGACACAGGGACACTGCGGCACCTTCTCAGTGCAGGCAAACCTCCTGTACGATCCTGGCTGCTGGTGTGCAGTGCCTGCGAGCCGGGGGATGCTGCTGAGCTGCCTCTGCTCCCTGCCCACGCTGCTGGCTGTGCAGCAGTCTTAAGTGATCCTCTATTGCTGTTCCCACCCTCATCATCTCAGTAAGTGAGTTCATTTGATTATGAGCCCCAGTTTGCATGGTAACACTGAAGCCCCAGGGATTATGATTTTTTCATGCCAGTCCGGATCAGTGTGAGACAGCAGACTCAACAGGATGGGTTGCTGTAATTTAAGCAGTAAAAGTCCAGAGCCTTTTACATGGCATTTGATGAATTACCAGCTGGGACCAAGAAAGCTTTGAGGAAGGAAAGAATGGAGGTGGGGCTAGTGCTTATCCAGGTGTTTAAACTAAAATATACACCCAAGTGCAACTTCTCTGATGGGATGATTATGAACTTGAACCTCTTCCTAGAGGAACGAGAGTGCATTAGGGACTCTTGCTCAGTCCTTAGGGAGGACACAAGTTTTAGCACAGCTACAACCAAGGGTCAGGGCTTCAATCCAGACATCTGAATGGGGATAGCAAACTTGCTGTTAAATGAACAATCTAAGTGGGACCTGGAAGAGCCGGAAGAAGAGAGCTGCAGCAAAGAAACAGAATGGTGCAGCCTGCTTGGGAATGAGGAGAGGGAGTATTTGGGCCTGTTTGTTTCCAGTAACTCCAGCACTGACATCTGGAATGCTTACAGAGACCGCAGTCACGATGCCTGCCTGCCTGCTCTTGGATATATGGTGGGACATACATGCTGGCCTTTGTCAGTGGCTGGCTGTTCTCCCTTTACAACTTTGATAGATTGAGAAGGATTCCCTTCTGCAAGCTACTTGAGGTGCAATTTAGCCTTAAAGCATCACTCAGAAAGCACAAAGGGTCATGTTCTACAGAGGCTTCATTCTTCCTACCTACATCTGCTATCAGAAAAGCATTTCTTGCCATGGCTGCAAAGCAGCTTATTGCACAGATCAGGCCCTAAATGTGGAGTCTCTGGCTGCTGGTGAATCCTGCTGGGCCAACAGAGGTCTCGGTTGAGAGCATGGGAACACAAAGTCTCGGAGAAGACCAAATGCCTTAGGAGAATCTATTGCAATGGGTTAAACACAGGAACGTGCACTTCCGAAGGTCTCTAGGGGGATAGAAATGATGTGACAATTCGGGGCTATTAGATCTAGCATTCATTCAATTACCATGCTTAGTTAAGTACTGCACAGTGAAGTGAAGATTGCAGTCTGTTAGGATGGATGTTACTATAAGTCATTTAATTATGAGGTTGCTCATATGCCATTTTAACATATGTAGAGTAACATTATCCCTCTTTTGTAGGTCACTATTCTCATAAGTCTGGCTCTTGCATTCCTTGCCTGCATAGTGTTTCTTGTGGTATACAAAGCCTTTACTTACGACCACAGTTGCCCAGATGGATTTGTTTATAAGGTAAGAAACTTCAGATGGATGAATTGCCTGAGATAATGATATACTCTAATTGACTACATGGTTACAGTCTAGTCTGCTTTTTTGACCAGGCCAAACAGAACATTTGGCAAGAATGTGTTGAAATGGGAAAAGTGTTATGGGAAATTTGGACTTGCATCTGCCTCCATCAGCTACTGTTACACTGTAATTGTTGGGATTAGCGTTTGGTGAACACTACAGACAGATGTTCAGGAACAATCCCTCATATTTGTGAATGGATTTATTGCAGCTGGAATCCTGCGCTTTCTTCCCACACATTTAAGCGACTGAGGTTTACTGTTGTACATTTTAATGCAAAGCAAACTCCCAGAGTGCTGGCACATGTGTCCTTTGTGAAAGAAATCCAAATTTGCCTATGGGGTTCATTTTTTTGGTGTGCTTTTGAGGTCCATGAAGAACGAAACCATGTAACCTACTTGCTAAAAAACCACTGCCCTGTGGTTTTATATCAAATATTTGCAGAGAACTATTTGCCTACTCTGTTGAGATTTAAAAAGAAAAAAAATTAAAAAATTAAAAATAAACTTTGCAAAACAGTTCAATGACTCTTTGCTGCAAATAAACTCATAAACATGTAGGAGTCTTGACCACACTGAGGTTATTCTGTGAGCTGGAAAATAGAGTAAGTATGTTTCTGTGTTTGTCGTTGTGAATTATTCTTTTAAGTTATATAAAAGTGAAGTTGGGACTCAGACATGAATTTCAGAAACAGATCCAAACCTGAACTTCTGAAAAGATAAAAAGCTTTGAACTCAGATTTCAGCTAGTCACATTGATGTGGGAGTTGAGGAGTCTCATCATTTAATAATAATCATACCTGAGGCCCTTTATGTCATTGGTGCTACTTTGAATCTGGTGAATACCAACCTGTCCGGCATTTTTACTATTTCATTGCTCTTTTACAGCTGTTTCAAAATGAATTATTTTATCTGTACAGTTCTTAGCACACAAGTGACCTCAGTAGCACAGAGGAGATGCATTGGCAGTGTCTGCACGGACAAGAAGCTCTGACAAGGGCTGGCCAGCTGGGCTGTGCTTCCTACCATTCCCATCCAAGGTGGCTGTCCTACAGGTCAGGGATGACATACAGTAACATAGCAGAACTCTGCCTGTCCTCTGCCTGGATGAGGATTAATTCTAGACTTCACTTGACAGAGCTTTCAGTCCAGCACAGGGTAGGAGCTGCCCCGTGTACTCTGCTAGGACTCCAGCAAGGGGCCTTGATCTCTGTATGTGCCAGTAACGTACCAAACCCCTCAGATCTTTATTTTACAGTCCTCATTTCCAATCCAGCAATGAAATCAGCCTGCAATCAGGGTTGCCAATAGCAACAGGTTTGGAAGGCTGCTGCCCGAGTCTAAACTTTGTGCATTCCCACGTGGCTGGTGAAAGGCAGTAGGGGTTGCACAGCAGATGCTCTCGCTGCAGCATATGACTCAAACATCATACATGCAAACACCTAACCCAGAGATTTTTAAAGGGAGAACCTCAGGCTGGTGGGACCCTGCTTTACTTCTCTTGCTTTCTCCCCTTTTTTAGCATAAGCGGTGCATCCCGGCCTCGCTGGACGCGTACTACTCTGCACAGGATTCCAACTCCCGGGGCAGGTTCTACACTGTCATCAGCCACTACAGCATGGCCAAGCAGACCAGCTCCCGGGCTGTATCGCCTTGGCTGTCTTCAGGGTCAGTAAACCATGAAGCCAAGGCTGCCAAGACAGAAGGTCATTAAAGTTAACAAGTGATGATGGGCAAAGTGGGAGGGTGGGGGGACAACACCATGTCTATACTGCATTGCTCTAGTTGAGAGAGGGTGCTGTGCTAGCAGCACGGTGGGAATAAATAGAACCCAAGTGCGGGAGTCATCTTAATGGATATTTCTTTTCGTGCATTGTTCTCGTTGATTTGTAACCGAGTCGAGCTCTTGTACAAAGGCATGTTTGATGTTGACTGTACCTTACGATGTAAAAATATTTTTAAATCATTGCTTAACTATTTGTTAGAAAAAGAAATTAAAAAACAAAAAAAGCAAATTAGGTAAACAGCCAGAGAGGATAAAAGCAGCAAAGAGAATCCCACAAAGTTTCATTGTTGCTGGATAGCTGTGGCACAGACTTAACATGCTGAAAATCCTTTTGAGATACAGGATAGAGAGAACCTGTTAGACACTGCAGTGTTGTTTAGCTTGCCAAAGGGGGGATATTTTGCTGTCAAATCAAATCTAGTATCAATGTGCATTTACTGATAAATGCAAGCATCCCCTCCTCCCTCAAACATACACACATGCAAAGACATAGGCACGCAGCCCTGCACAGTGGCCTAAGCAAATCCAGGCAGATCTCGGTATTTGTAGAGAGCTGCACTGTGCTGGTGATCTTGGCTGGGATCTGAGGCTGAAACCCTGGCTGGAATGTGGATTTGGAGCAGGATGGAAGCTGCTGTAGAGAAATCATGGGCATACTTCTGAGCACAGAGCTAGGAGTCAGGAGATGAGGGCTTCATTTCTGCTTCTGGCTTGGCTTTCCTGCATGACCTTTGGTAAGTTACACAAGGCCTCCCTCAGAGGGTCACCACGAGACAAAGAAATGCCATTGTAATATGTGGAGCCTTTCAAGAGTGGTGATAGTATAAAACAATATTAAACCTCTAACTTCTCAGCCCCTAATTTTCCTCTCACCCATGAAATGGGATGCTCCAGCTTCCCTCCTTCAGCTTCAGATATGTCAATATAGAGTTTCATTCCAGATAATTAGAGAGGGGTGGCCATAGTGTACTCTCAGTACAAGGGTCCCATCAAACCTCTGCTTGCATACACAGACTAGACCCCAAGCTTAGTCCAATCCTGGCCAGTGTGAAACATCCTCTCCTCACAAATGGCACGTACAACTAGAACAGACTGATGGGATTAAAAAATAATAATAACAAAAGGATTCTCTGTTTTTTAGAGCCTCTGCTTGGCCCATTGCTGCAAAGTGGTTCTGCTGCTCAGTAATGCAGGCAGGGAAAGGCTGAGCAGCAGGATCAGAGCACACATGGAGGGCAAGATTAACGTGTTACTAAGGCTGCTTTTTCAGATTTGTCGCTAGACTGGGATGGAAATTAGGAACTGACCCCTTCTTCCCCCGCATTGGGCAGTTTTGTCCTTCATTTTGCATACATAGACACTAGAGGGTGTAAATGAGGGCAGAACTCCTCAGTCCTTACAGGCATCATGATAAATAACTGTATAGCATAGCTAAAAATGTAGTGCCAAATGCCATTGTCTGATTTCCTACCCTTCCTTCTCCTTCCACCTGTAAATTCATTTCTCACCCAAAATGTACAAACCACTCCCTCCACCAAAAATCAGAACTCCAGCAAACCACTGAACAGTTTATAATTTTGTGGTGTATTTTTTGTCAGTAGGTAGCAGAGACTGAAGTATTTTTTGGTGTAATTCTTGAACTTTTCTGACGGGATTAAAATAAAGCTAGATGTGACCGAGTGTCTCTGTGGCTTGGGCAGGTTTCTTTGGCGACGTGCCGGGACGTGGCGGTGGCGGCGGTGGCGGGTGAGTGTCAGGAGCTGCAGAACGTGGCTGCAGCAGAGACTGCGCCTTTGCGTGGGGCATGGGATGGCTCTGGCTTTCAGGAGGCATTTTCAGAACTTGCTGTTTTCTGCTTTAATCACTGGGGGTTATTCTGTGCATTCCTGCCCAATTTTTAATTGGAAACAGAAAAATTGTACTTAAAACCAAGCTGATCTTCAAAGCCCGCAGAGCACAGAGCGTGTTGCATGACCACAACTCCTGGATCCATGACTCTATTAGAAGCCTATTTTGCTTTTCCCTAAAGTTTTAACAAGAAAACCAGGCAAAAAATACTTCTCTTCAGCTTGCACCATGATGTGCTATTCTGTGTTATTCCTATCACAATGCCAGCACTCGCTTGGAAATGTGGCAGTGTAGGGGGTGACAGAGAAGAAATGTAATGGTTGCAAAAATGGTTCTCCATGGGTCCTTTTGGAACAGGGCACTTTTCTGGACTGTCCTGTGACCTTGAAAAAAGACCAGATGGGTTCTGATGGCCTCAGAGTAAGGATGCAGCCAAGGCATAATCTTGGTTTAAGAGCAACTTCAATCTTTTCTCCAGCATCCTCTCAAACACAGTGATAAAACTGCTGAAAATAAGGGCTAATGCTTTCGATTGGTGATTCTTGGCTTTATGGAGGGACCTCTCCTCCCCTCCTATTTTAAGGCCAGTGACTGATAGAAATTTTGGCTAGCAGCAATGTCTCCTTTGTTATCTACTCCTGAGGCACTTGTCCTGTCCTGCTGGAGCAGGCTTAGAAAGGAGGGCTGATACAAAAAGAACATTGCAGGAAAGTACAGCTGACAAACCAAGAGCTGCTGCTGAACTTTGGAAAAGTTGAGCTCTGTATCCAAACTCTGCAGCTTGGTTTCTAATGAAACCACAACTGTATTCATTTCACATTGTTCAGAAAGCAGATTGTGTTTCCTCAAATCCTTCAGCTCTTTGAAATGGAATGATACCCTGGCATTAAATTGACTCATTCCCAAGGGCTAAAGAATGTTTTATAAAAATCTTTGGATGGCTTTCCTTTAAAAAAAAAAAAAAGTGTATTCAGAGTTGTGAAATTGAGCTACTGCAGGAGAGAAACCACTCTGGTGTTAGAGGTCACTACTGAGTACTTGTGAAATGTATTAAAAAGGATTCAGTGTGCTCTGCAGAATTGAGTCACAAGATAATTTGACCATGGTATTTCTATTGCCACTCTCCCAGTAATACCCTAACCGTATGTTTACTTTAATAAAAATAATAATAAAAAAAAAACACTCAAAGGAATCAAATCATTTGAATTAAAAGGGTCTAGCTATTATTAGATAAGTGAGTCAGTGGGGATAGCTATTTCTATTTAATAAAGATCAAAATCTATATGGAGCAAAGTGAAAAAAAAAAAAACAAAAAAAAAAACAAGGAAGACTCATGGGAGAGCGAAAGAAAACAAACAACTCCAGCTGCAAGTTCCATGACTGCAAATGTTATTATGGTTTTCGTACAATCTGCTGTAGAGCTTCCAAGATCAACCATGGATTTTAATCACAGTAACTGAGACAGAGAGATGTTAAATTGAAATCATAGCACATCTTTTACTTATTTCAGTCTTTAAAAGCCTCCTTCAGGGTTGATCATGTGTTTTCAGTGCTGATTAAAGTTGCCTATTGGTGATAGTGCAACCTCATCTGGCTGTCATCTCTCTGTGAAGTCTGAAGCTCCTGACTGACTCTACAGAGCCATGTTTTTGCAAACTACTGCCTGGGCTGGGGCTCCATCTCAGCTCTTAATGGAGCAAACTAGGGAGAGCCTTTGCTGTGTTTCTCCCAACATTTATGTGGTGGCCAAGTCAAGTCATCTCCTGATTCATTTGGGCAATCCCCTCCCTTATAGCAGATTGCTGCAGTGAACTCAGTTCCTCAAAACATCCTGTAGAGTCTTCTCTATAGATGTTCCCTGGTTGTATCTGGCTTGTGGGAGGCTTCTTTTTTTTATGTATTTTATGGAGACCACCAAAATATATGTTTGGGTCAGTGGGAGTGGGAGAGTTGATTTCTCTTCTGAGAGAGGAGATGGGTGCCAGGACTCTGTCCTAACCAGAGTGCTAGGAAGAGATGAACGAGATGTGTCAGCACAAGTGAGCTCCTCTGGAGAGACAACAGCATCCTGAGCAGGCTGCCATCCTGTAGAATTACTGGCAGAACATGTAGGAAAAAATAGCATAACTAAAGGTGTGGGGATGCCACCATGGGAATTCAGCTGCTCTCAGCCCATGCTCAGGAGGGGAAGGAAGAAATTGTGGCTGTTTGAGCCTGAGAAAGATTGAGAGCAAGAGAAAAGGGGATTGCTACCAGCTAAGACATGGAAGTCAGCGTTGCTTTTCTATTGTAACCTGATGACCCTAAAGCATTATATCCTGCTTGACTAATACAGATTGTCTTGTTTTGGAAAAGCTGCCCATTGTTGCTATGAACATCTGCTGACTGCAGCATACCCCGCGGGGAATAACTCCACCGCTACAGCAAATCCTCTTGGACTGCCTGGAAAAACAGTGTCAGAAAGACAGGGGTGGGCTCAGGACCCTGCTGGCTGGTGGGGTACCCCTTCCAAAAACACAAGCATCTATCAGGTTCTTGGAGGTGACTTCACACTGTGGATCTGCGTTAGACAGACAGCCCAAGGTGCTGGCAGTGCCTCGCTCTGAGATCAGAAAAGGAACAGTTCGTGTCCTTTCGTGTGTGCATTTTTTTCCCCTTTATCCTCCTCCTCTGTGCTTGCCAGCTGTTTCTGGTTTGTAATAATACCTCAAGTGATAAGTGTAAGGGTCGTGCACTGAACTGTCTACAATCACATTTTATACGATTAGTCAGGGTTTTTTTAAAGCACCCTAATTATTACAGTCAAACCGGATTAAGCTATTGCTCTAATAGATTTCCAGTTCCTGTAAAATAGGCCAAGAGGATGACTTACGGGAGAAGATGGGGGAAGGGAGGCCCTTTCCTGCCGTCTCTTTTGCCTTGTCTGCTTTTTAAAAAATGCTGTGCAGTACTGGGATCCCACTGGGAGCACCGGGTGACTGCCCAGCAAAGTAAGGGTCTCTCAGGTACCCTTCTGACCTAGGCTGGTGCCCTTCTGGGGCAAAAAAAAAAAGTAAAAATCCTTTTGATTGAGACTCTTACTTTACTCAGGAGGGTGGCTGGCAAGTCATTTGATCAATTTGGGGTTGCTCCATCATGGAAAATAATCTGCAGCAAGCTGAAGTACAGGAAGGTGACAAACGCAGTGGCATTATGTCTGAACCACTCTTCACCAGGAAAGGCTGAACAGGATCAGTGCTGAAGAGGCTTTTGTCCTGCAGTAGGCAGACTATGGATGCTAAAAGCAGAGCAGGAGGAAATGGAAAAGCCTCTTAACAGCAGGTTACACAGTTGATCCTGGCACGGCTGGTGCCCTGCTCTGCTCTGACCTGACGGAATTGCCTGAGCCCGTGGCAGGAGCCGGCTGCTGTGGCTGTGTATCACCTCCCTTGCTGCTGCTGACAGCCCCTTATGAGCACAGGGGCATGGGTGGGAAATGAGACACCCCACAGTGTCCCTTGCTGATAGCATAGGGTATGAGCAGCAACGAAAATGCTGAAAGCTGAGCTAGCCATTTATAAAGTATTTACACCTCACGGGCAGTGGTGTTTTAGATGAATCTTGTGCTGAGGCCTCCCCGAGGGAACTGGGAATTGGTGACTTTATTTACCTCTCCACTGCCCTTCTCCATCAACGTGCTTGTTGTAGACCAACATTTGCAAATGGTAAAGGAGACTCCAACAGACCTGGGGGTTAAAAAGACCAGAGCTCATGCTACATGGGGAGGGAAGTGACAGCAAGCCTGGGTCTCCTTTAGAGTCAGCGGGTTCTGAGCTTGCTTTTTGGATGTCCTTCAGCCTCGTGAAAGCTCTCCTGGGCTGGTGGTGGTGCCCTGGGGCAGTACATCCTCAGCGTTCATCTCCATTTGTACAGCACCAAGTGCAGCTGTGTAGGAGTGTGCTTTGAGCAGCAGCGGGGTGCCAGGCCATGGGAGGTACTGTGTGCTGTGGCAAAAGGAACGATGCCCAGCAGCAATGCCAGCATCTCACCAAACACTGCTTGAAAGCTCTGGTGGCACCAGATCTCTGCTTGTTCCAGTGCTGGGGGCTTCACCAGTACCTTCCTCCCTGCTGGATGAGTGCACACCTAGAGGTGGCCTTCAGATAACCCCAAAACCCAAGCTCCTGAGCTCTCAGCAAGCTGCCTTGGAAGCCTATGGGTGAACCCTGCTCGGCTGGCCAAAAGCCAGAGCAGGTAATTAGCTCGCCCTGTCACTCAGATAGAAGCAGCACCACAGCACTGCGCCAGTTTCTGCTGAACACTCTCTTGCTCCCAACCCCTCCAGCCGTGGCTACATTTCAATGGCGGGTAAATTGATTTCTGTGTATATTTTGTATGCCAGGTTATTACAATTACTCTTCAGGATCCTTTGGGATGAAAGGCTATTACAGAGATGAAAGCTCATTAACAATAAATATAAAGGGTCAAAACTCCCCATAAAAATGTATTAGAAACAGATTCTAGTTTGGAAATGTAAATATAGCATTTGGCAGAGGTCCGGACTGGCTAGTCTGGTGAGTAAGACAGCTTAATCCACTGGGAAGATGTGGCTATTTTAATAGCAGCACACAGAATTACTGTGTGAATTATGGAGTTTTGCCTCACTGGAAAGACAACTCCTCCCTGCCCGAAAGAAGAAAAGAAATTGTTTTGTGGTGGTGGAGTAAGATCAAAAAATAAAAAGAAAGGTGAAGGAAATTTTTAAATGATAGAGATAGGAATGAAAATACCTAAAGGTGACCCCCACCTTTTTTTTTTTTTTTTTTTTTTTTTTTTAAGATTTCTTTTCAGAAATTCGTAAACGAAGGGGAACCTGAACTTCTCCATGGCTCACCAGTATTCTCCAGCTCCCCTAGACACAGCAGGATGTGACTGAGCCCACATCACACCAGGTTGTGGCCCCACCCTGCACCAAGAAACCTATTGTAGGTGCCAGTTTGGTTTGCAGAGTCTCAGCTGTTACTGTGGAGGAGCCATGGTTGTATCCGTGATCCTATAACAAAAGGAGGATGCAAGCAAACACTCATGGCATGATGGGGAGATAGAGATGGCTCCATGCATTTAAGCAGGACCAGTGTTTCAAACACAAGCTCACGAGCTGTCAGAAGATCTAGCAGAATGCCTAAGAAGAGGTCGCAGGTTGCACGAGCTCGTTTGAGTCGAGTTTTGGTTTGATGCTGCGAGTAAGGGTTTTTTCACAGGAGCCATTTTTCTCAATCTGATCCTCAGGCTGAAGGTCTAGAATAGAATAACAGGGCAAGAGCAGTGGGTTTGTGATTTCTGTTGAAGAAGGGGCAGCAGCAGCAGCAGCGGGCTCCTGCGGGCTCTGGCACTGCTCAGCAGGAGCTGGCCCAGCCTCAGTGCAGGGAGGTGTCGCGGTCACCTCCCCTTTGAGAATGCAGCATCACTCTTCACTCCATCTTATCCCCTGAGAAGGTATTTTGATGGTGGTTTTGATCAATTGGCATAATCACGGAGAGTTTCAGATGAGGAATTAATGTATTAAAGTCTTTGGGTTGCACAAATATCAATCTGTGCATGCTCCATGGGCTGTCACCCCGGATTGCTGCATACCCCATTATTTGCTTATTTCCATGTCTTGATATCGCTTAAAAAAAAAAAAACTGACAATTTATTTATTTATTTATTTATTTATTTATTCATTTATTTTAATAATGAGTAAGACTTGTTACTTTAACCTTCTCAAATAAAATAAGCAAAGAAGGGGAGAAAAATCTACTCTGTTTCGCATGCAGCACAACGGTTTTGCTGCTTTTCCCTTGCTGCATTCAATCTGTGTGGCAGAGTGCTGACTGTCTATAAGGAAGGGATGCCTGGCCCCCTCTTCAGCCCTTCTATTTCCAGTAATATTTTGGCATGTGTATGATGGAAAAGCTGTTGATTTTTGCACAAACCCGTATTAATAACCTGCCTGACAGAGGGAGCACAAGAAAGGTCAGGAGAGTACAGAGAGTAGAAGGAAATAAAACATTCAGGTTCCTGCAACAGCTGACATTTAGGAGGTATCACTGGTTGCTTCTGTGAAAAGTTATTATGAGGCCCATTAAAAATGCAGCAGGACTGGAAGGGTTCAAGCATGCCGTCAGAGTCTGACAGAAGGAAATGAAGTATGAAAGGGCATACCCAGGCTGCTACCCGGTGTCTCTGCCGACGTGTGTGAATGGCATGCATACACCTATCTACATCTCTGCCTCTCTGTCTAGCTGGATATACACAAGTACTCCCCACAAAAATCCACATACAAGCAAGAAGATTAAACTCTGATAACCCATAAGTTTAAATCATTCAAGAAAACACCTCCTGCCATTACTATTATTACCCCTTTAAGGAACATACATACTGCCATAATCCACCTGCTAGAACTAATTCTGATTCAAGGTGGATTTACTATCATTAAAATGCCATCACCCTTCAAGAAATGGGCCCTATGCTGCTTTCTGAGGGCCCCACATATGCATTATTGCTTCATAAAATGAGACCTGGAAGTCCTAGGCTAGCTCAGGGTCTTACAGCTGTCCGAGGGACCCTCCAACCACCCAGCAGACGTGCGCTGTGAGCTGCACCCAGCATCTGCAATTTCTGGCTTATCCAGGGAGCCTCAGCAAGGGTTCATCTGTGTGAGTCCTCTTCTGCACAGCAGTCATTCTGGTGGTCAAGTACTACAAGGAGAAAATAAACTCTGCAGGAACAATAAGCCCTGAATACCTGACTTCGGATGTGTCTGTGGGCAAGCAGTGAACTGAAATGTCAGCTCAGGAAGCAAAGTGTATCCAGTACTGTTCTCCTTGCTTATCACCCCACTAGCAGTGGCTAATCTTCCACCCAATTAAAATCACAGAACAAAGTTATCTGTAACAAATAGCTCTTGTTTATTAAAATAAATAAATGAACGGCACTGGATGAGACAGAGCCTCCCACTAACTGGTTGGGGTTGCAGGGAATGGTGAGAAGGTTGCAGCCTGATGACACATTTTAAACATCAAGAATATAATTAATGCAGCCACAGACCATGTTGATTCTGGTGCAAAACAAGGTGGAAAACAACTGGGTTTTAAAAAGAAAAGATAAATAAATGGGAAACATTTCTTCTTCCTCCCACCAGGCCAAAGAGAGGCAGATGCTAAATGGAGCAATGAATTTATCCTTCTTCTTCTTTTTCTTTCGGGGATGGTGGTGGTCGTGGGGAAATTCTGGGTTGTTTCTTGTACTAGGGCAGGCTGCATGCCCACCACACAGTGCTGGCTGTCATGGGGACAGTCCCATTGCAGCACTGCTTGGGCACCTTACCCAGCTTCCCATGTGAGGGAAATGGATGAATTGTGCAGGGCTTCAGAAGGAGGATTTGTTCATGGTGGTGAGCCATATGTCAAGGACTGAAACACTGGAAGACATTGCTGTGGGCTTTGTGTAATGTCAGTGTGTGCCTCTGGGAAGTAACAAGGAATTAAGAAGCTGCAGGTTTTTAGGAAGCACCATGTAACCTACAAAGAGACAACAAAGTCCTCCGTAAGCTAAGATCAAACACCTTTTTTCTAAGCTTTTGCACAAACATAGGGTAGAATAGACAGTGCATTTCCCCTAGACTGGTTTCTTCTGAATACTGAATCTGTCCATAGGGAAGTTTTCACTTTATTTCTGCAGGTTCCCCTACTCCCAAGCTGCTGTATCTCCGAACCAGTGAGGGCTCCTGCCAGCAGCGCAGCGGCTGGGCAGAGGCAAGACATGGGGTCAGCCCCTGTGGGACATCCCGGGGCTCCAGCACTGCTGGTGGGGACATCCCCAGAACCTGTGCACGGCCAGGCCACACGTGTTACCCCAAAAAGCAGCAGCAGCCAGGAGCTGTGCCCAAGCTGCACACAGAAAAAAGTCCTTCAAAGAACATCAGACGCTCCCGGAGCTTTTCATCTCCCAGCTGGAAGTCAGGAGCACTCGGCAGCTCCTCTGTACTTCCAGTATCTATTGACTTCCCATTTGTTCCTCGGGTTATTTAATCCTTTCTGTCCAAGTCTCTGTGAGAGAGGTCTTTATTAGAGATGTGTCACTAGCAGCTAGGGCACTGTGCACGCAGCATTTGCTGAGCTTTGCAGCTGGTTTTGGCAGTGTAGGAGTCGAGAAGCACTGCAAGTCCCATGGCATCCTAGACCTGTATGGAAATGTGTGGGGCTGAGCACACATTCCTGCTTTACCACCAAGCATCACAACCCAGCCATGCATCATCTAGCTCATTAAATAGATTTTCCCCTCCTTCCCTTTAAAGTCTGTGTGTCTATGAAGGAAAGGCACCAAATTCAGCCCCAAAACCCTGTGCCGGCTCTCTGCAATCAGGCCCTCTGGGAGAGCCATACAAGCAAAATGCACAGCCCCGTGGTGGAAAACGGCCTGTTCTGGGACTCTGAATGACAAACTCAGCTGAGAGCATTTAAATCTGCATCTAATCTGCCACGATAATAAAAGTGTTCCTCTGGGAACTCTCTAAAATTGGCACAAGACAGACAAATGCAGGAGAGTGACTGAAGTTTTGGGAATAGAGCGAGAATAGGAGAATGGCTAGAGAGCAGACAGGGCGGTATGGAGCTTTAAATTTCAGTGGTACAGGTGTCAGGATGTGCCAGACGTAAGTGAGGTACCAGCGATGTTACAGAGCAGAGAGTGCACAGCCCTGTGCAGGGACTCAGCCTGAGGGCCCTGCTGGCTGCCAGTGGGGCATGGCTTGGTTCCCCCTGCCCATCAGGACCAGCTGTGCTTACATTTACCTATAGGTTTGTTCTCAGCCCTCCTTCGCTTGGCTTCTGCCTGCAGGAAGGGCTCATCCTCTGCATGGACTGGGCATGAACACCTGAGCCCAGAGCCAGGCATTGGAGGTGGCACCACAGCAGAGCCCCAAAATGTGACCCAGAGAGAGGAAGCAGCACCTGAGCCGTGCCAGCAGTGCTGGTGATCTGACCACCTTTGTCCACGTGGCTTTTTAAATCAGATTCACTTGCTCCCATGAGAATATAGGCAGTGCTAGCCTGTTGGTTTTTTCCCCCCCTTTTTTGTTACTGAAAGGCAGCTGTTGTCTTCTGCTCATTCAGAGCTGCCGAGGCAGAGCTGTGCCCTGCAGAGTGGGCAGTGCAGTGCACCCGAGGGCCGCTAGCCCCAGGCTTTAGTGCATGCCCAAAACTGAAGAGGACAAACAAGCTCTTGAGGCCCCAGCAAGGCAGCTTTTATCCGGGCTGTGTCTGCTGTGAGTAATTCCAGCACTTGCAGGAGCAAGAGCCTCTCTGTAATCACTCGTGCAGGGACTAAACAAGACAACCTAATTACTTTCAGAGAGAGCATTTTGCATCACATAATTGGGCGGAAAGATGAGAGAAAGTCGGTGTGGTTTGGCTGTGGGTCTGGGATCCCTGATTGCCTCTGCCTGCGACTCACTTTGTGCTGGGAGCTGCCTGCTGCAAGAAATGAAAACTGTCACCATCATTTTGGGGCCAGCGCCTGATGCCACGTTCTTTGTCAGTTGATGGAGGAATGATGCCTTGAGGTGAGAGGCTTGTGGGGCCCATAGGGGCTGCTGCTCCTCACTCCTGGGGCCCCTTTGTAATGTGTAGGACCCGTTGGGCTGCAGAGCATCCCCACACTGCGCTGTTAGCTGCTGCGAGCAGGAGATACAAAATCTCCATTTTATTTCTCTGGACTGTCATTAGATTCAGCTTCCACTGGAAAGAAGAGCATTGTCATTGAGATGAAATGCTGCTCTGATTTTTTTTTTCCCTCCCTGTACAGCACAGCTTCATGGGCTTCAGCAGAAATCACTTCGGCATTGCCCTCCTCTTGCTTCTGTTCTAAAGTCTGTTCTTTATTTCCTTTCCCTGTTTTAAGAGCACAAAGAAAGCAAGGAAAATAGCATGTTTCAAACCCAAACAGAAGGCCTCCTGGTCACCAATTCCTTCAGACACAGAGGGATGAGAAAACACAAGCTCACACCCCGTGGCTGGCTCCTGCAGGCTGAGCTGCCCTGGGGCTTTCCTGCTGCCAGGCCCAGGCTCACTGCTCTTCTCTGCTGAAGACAAGGCGTGATCTAGTGAAGGATCTCACCTAAGGCTGCCTTTAAGGTCCAACTTCACATTTTTAATTCTGTGAGATTTGAAATTAGCCTGTGAGGCTGCTGGTTGAGACCACATAAATTATGATGCATTTCCCCGTGTTCCCCTGCCCAGGCAGGCTGCCTGATGCTTTGCTTCAGTTCATGCACTTGGTAAGGGCTGGAGACCACACTCTCTTCACCCATACTCTCTGCTTTCACTGAAAAGCCAAACTCTCTCTCACTTATCTTCCAGCCCACGACCCAGTCCACTTGCACTAGGAATACTACCACCAGCTGTAAGAATGAGGTTATATTCCACAATTGAAAAACCACATTAAAAAAATTAAAATACTGGCTATAATCTTGTGCCAACTGTGGAGTCTGGCTGGAAGGAGTTAGTGAAGTTTAGGGGAGTTTCATCATTGCTGTAAGACAATGAATGGTGAGGTGTGCTAATGGCTTACTGCTCTGGCTGCATGTTTCTCTGAGATAACAGCAGACATAGAGGCATTATCGGATTAATTATCATTGTAATGGGTCTGTACTATAAAAAAAGACCTGATACTATATAACCCAGGATAAGTGCAAGCACCTGCTGACAAATGGCTCTACGGAGAAATAAGAGGATGTAAATGTCTGATCCCCTGGAATATAGAGCGTGCCCAGGCTAGCAAATGTATCCTAAACCAACCCTGCCTCCAAATTGTCATAATGGAAAACGGGTGGGTGCAGACTGCCAAGGCATGTAGGAAGGAGAGAAGTGCTGACGCCTGGGGATTTTTGGTGCTAGCCCTTACAGTGTCCACCAGTCAGCTCCTAATTTGAATTCAGGCTGGCAGTTCCCAGGGTTTCCTTTCCAATGTGTAAAAGGCAAGCCCCGCTGGCAGCAGCTTGCTGCCTTGTGCCTGTGGGATCATCGATGGCACCCCCGAGTCCCTAAGCTGGCTGGAGAAGGTGTGCATCCCCTCTGCTGTGGCTGGGACTATTCTGGGTATTCATGATGATAACTGGTGAACTGAGAAATAGTGAATTTTCTTCAAGAAATCCCACTATATTTGCGGGCAGTTATCCCACATCTATTCTCAGTTTCAAAGTAGACATCCACGTTTTTGGAAAACTTGAACCACCATGTTTAGACTTGATGCCACTTGGGAACTGGACTCTTTGGAGAAAGCTCTCTGTAGCTCCATCGCTGGGGGAAGGTCTCAGCTCCCTGAGGAGATGTCAGTCACCTCTCACCCTGCCAGGTACCCACTGCCGTGGCTGCTGACTCTGAGCATGTTCCTGGAGGTGCTGAGACAGGCAACACATCTCCCATTGACTGGAAAGCCCCAGATGTTTACTTAGGTAACTTGCAGATATAGAACAGCTATTTTTAAAGTAATTCAGGTGTTTCAAATGCTTGTCTCTGAGTCCTGTTCAATGCCAAGAAACCTTGCTTTAGGGTTTAGCAGTAAATAGCACCAACAATATATTTTTAGCCTTCTAAAATAGTTTTCAAACTGCCTTTGGTACAACAAAAAATATATATGGTGGAGCAGACTGGCTTAAGGGAATTTTCAGCTTGTTGTTGTATCAGTCAGAATGATTTAATCCCAGCTTCACCACTACTGAATACTATACTCATCCCAAATTAGAATGAGACAGCTTTTTGTTTCATCGTTTTACTACCTTCGAAATTGTCTAGCTAAATGCACTTACAGTTCTCTATATATTCCAGAGACGCTAAGAACCGTACCAGTTCTTATTAATGGAAGGTCTGTCCCTCTGCTTTTTAATAATTCACACCCCTGATTTTTTACTCTGTCTGTATTCCTGCAGTCACCTGCAGGTTTTGGAAATTACGACGTAAACCCAGGCAGTTGCTGGGCTGCACCAAGATCTATTTTTCCAATACAGTTCTATCATTTCTCTCCTCAATGGTCTGTTTATGCCAGCTATAACTCTCTTTAATAGTCTTGTCCATTTTCAGCAATTTTCCTACTCAGGAGCTAAGCAAACTGAAAGAAATGATTTAATTTAGGGAGGCACAGAATAGAGAACAACTATTTCAGCTGTTCATTAAAGTTTTTTATTCTTCACTGTCAGCACCTACATTTTGTCAAAACGTACAAGGTACCAGAGTAAACACTTTTATCCCATCTTAATTGCACTAATGTTCAAGATTGAATCTGTGGCACTGCAGAGGGGAGGTGTAGTTAAAGGACTGCTGATGAGACCTGATTCATTACATGTTTCCTTTGACCTTGGTCTGCTGGCTACAACCATGGGAGTGTCAAACCAACCGTCATCTCCTCTGCTCCCCAGAGAAGATTTCCCAGCATATGGAGTCTTCTCTTCCCAAACTTTGGTACCATGGCAAGTCAGGGGGTGCGGTCTCAGACCGACTTACTGCTTTTGTTAAGAAAAACTGTTTATGTGTTTGTTTGTTTGTTTGTTTGTTTTTCATCTGGAGATTATGTTAGAGAGTGTGTGTGAGGAGGAGGTGGTGCTGGGAAGGACAAAGTCAGAGGAAGAGCTGGAAATGGAGGATGTTTTGGTGACACTCCTCTTCATATGATCATTCCCCTCTTTCCCAGTACAGGGAAGTTTGGCACTTCCATCCCTGGGTAGGGAGCTTATGAATAAGAGAAAGATTTTGGTTTTGCCTTTGTTCCAGCCAGCACTGCCATGCAGACCTTATCAGCATTAATGTCCCCCAGCTGTTAATCAGGGCAATACACACACACAGGCTATTAAAAAGCATTTGCGCTGCTTTTCATGACGGGAGGCTCCCCACACCTTTGGACCGCCATCTCTCCCAGTTAGGTTCTGCAGCAGCTCCCAGCAGCTGGTGGGAACACAGAGATGTGCTGCTCTGACCAGGGTGCCGGCCAGAGCTGACAGAGGTCACCTCGATGGCTTGCCTAGGACAGCATGAAGCTTCCTGCCATACTCTGTCTGTCCCTCTGGGGGAGGTGACCTTGTCTGAGGAGGTTGTCCCCCAGCCTGTTGGCATCTGGTGGGATCACCCCCCAAAAGCCACATTGGGCTACGGTGATATTGTGCTTGATCAGGGAGGATGGAAGGGAAAATATACCAGATCCTCCCTTTCATCCTTCAAACAGTGTGAGTCAAATGCAGAGGTTTGCTATAGGGAACCAAGTGCCTCTGTTGTGTGTGGCTGTGGGAGCAAAAGAAGTGATCCCACCCCCCAGGAAGAATCCTGACCCATGCAGTCCTACCTTTGGCTTTTGGTGACTCTGCAAGACAAGGTGATGTACTCTTTTTTTGGAGTGTACAGTATACCTCTTTATTAACCCAGCTTGCTGCAAAAGCCTGCCATTTTTGTACAAGCACATATATAATTTAACAGAGTCCTTTTCAAAATAGAGTGTGCAATGGGAAGCCCTGACCCCCAAAGCACTTGGCTGATATTTATAATCCAAACAAAGGATGCACTATCACTGCCCTTTTGTTTACAAATCAGATGTTAGTGCACCTCGCATAGGCTGCTAAATGTGGCTTTGAGGATAAGGCTGCAGTAAATTGTACCAGCCAGCAAAATATGAATTGTTGAGCACGGATTCTCATGATATTGAAGCCTGAGTCTAATAGCTTGGCTAGAGGCAAAAGGAATGGCTGTAAATATGTAGTGTGGCAACATGCTTGGGATGAGAGATCCTCCAGTGATGCTGGTCCTGACATTCCCTTTTCAGTCTGTGACATTACCATGACATAACCATGATGACATTGTTATTACCAGTCATTGACTTTTATGGGATACACAACGGTAGGGCAAGCCACAAGATCCCTTCAAATGCTTTTCTTCTAAATTTCAGACACTGCTGTCAATATAGCTCACAGAAGGGCTTGGTAGATCCAGTTTCTCAGTTGTGATGCCTCCTCCTACAGATCCCAGGCCTCTGTAAATAAGTGGTACAATTTTTAGACTTCCCATCTTTTTTACAGTCCTTACCAGGTTACATTCATAGCTGCAGATTTATATATATATATATATATATATATATATATATATATATATTCTGTTTCCAATGAAATACACGCATTGAGTGGCAAAGACCACAGTGAAGCATGATCATACTTATGCTTAAGCTAAACTTGCCAGACCTTTAGGAAATACTTTAAGAAAAGCAATGAAAAAGAAATTCCATTATTCTTATCTTCTTATTCCCCTATCATTTTGTCAGGCTCGCACTGGAATATGTATCTCATAGTGGCAGACTGTCCAGTGTTCAGTGCTGCTATTGTCACATTGTGCTTCATCCCTACCTCTGGCTTCCCTTGTACACCCTCCTGTAATACAACTGATACACCCTGCAGCATGGCTGCACATTCAGGATTACATCTTTCTACCTTTTATCTTTTCTTTTGCATATTGGTGCCGACATGACTATACTTGTAGTATCTCCTTTTAATCCAGCTTTGACAAGACTCTCATTTGCCACATTCTTTTCTAACATGATCTTTTCAAAGACAACTATCACCACCTTTTTTTCCCCCAATTCTTTAATTATGTATTTCTTGCCATTATCTATCTAATGACTGCCTCAATTACAATGTAGTCCTCATTTAGTTGTGATATTAGAGAACCATTCAGTCTCATGCCAATGTCTTGCATTGCTTATCATCACATTATATGGTCCTATTCTGCAACACCTGCACACCCTGACCTTCCCATCAGCATAAAACATATCTTTGTACATGTGTAACTTCACAGCTGTGATTTTAAACATTGCTAATTTCTTCCTAATCCCTCCGTTTACCCTGTCCAGTTTACTATTGCATTTAAATATCGTATATATGCTTCTTCCCTTGTCAATGTGTATGTAGAGCTGAACTGAGTTTAACTAACATTTTAACCCCATAATTTTTCTTCTTTAATACTACATTTTATTTTACTTCACAGTTGTTTTCCTTTTGAAGAGCTTCTAAATTATTACAGAAATCAATTCTCTCACTGTCTCTTAATACCCTGTTAAGTGGTCCTATCCTCCATCACATTCATGAAGGTCTTAATACCTCAGAATACCCCCACTTGCTTCATCTCAATACTCTTTCTCTATATTTTTTTGGAATTTAAAAAGAAAACGTCTGCAGTTTTAGCCATAAAACTCACATCAGCCCTGTAATTCCAGATCCACTATTAAAAGAAATGCAAAATAGGCCCTTTTAGAATTAAATACTCTTCCTTTGCATGTAGCAGCACTGAATCTCGTATTTAACTTTGCACAAATATTGCTATTATGAATGCTGCTGTGGTTGTTATTTCCCACAAGGAAAGTCAAGAAAAAATCCTACCCATTTCTATTCTTGGTATAATTTACCTCCCTTTCAGTGAGAGCCCATCACTATGGTAATGCACCGGGAGTGATCTGCTATGGCAAGGAGACAACATGGAGGGGAAAAGGCATGGCCCCACCGGAGCAGCTTGCTCTGACCCAGCTGCCTTGGGACAGGTGGTGAGCAGCAACGTGGGCACTGCATTTCCCTATCTGCAGGCACTGAGGGACAAATTGCACAGCTTTAAGAAGCTGGTCTGTTTAGTTGGATGTCTCTTTGGAAACCGAGTTAGCTTAATAATTGTGATTGGTAATGACTGCTGCTTGCTGGGGAGAGTACAAACGAGTTCTGCTTATCAAGGGCACACTTGGGCACTGCCCTACTGGTGACAGTGGTGTTTGCTCAGTGGTGCAGAAAAACAGCCCCACTGCTTTGTAACGTCCCTATTCCACTGCATCCAGATGTAGTGCCAGAAAACCCCAACATTATTATTTATAATAATAATTTATAATAATAACTTACAATAATAATTTATATTTATATATGTAAAGTGTGAAAACAGTCAAACTGAGCTGTCCAGCACAAACAGCCAGGGAGGTTTCAGGGATGGCTTGTTGAAGGAATAAGACGTGAAGAAGTGACAGCTTAGTTTGATTCCTATTCATAATCCCCTTTTCTCTCTGATTTATAGGTTGTTATTTTTGTTTGTTCATTTGTTTTGTTTTGTTTTGTTTTTCCTTGTGGCCTAAATACTGCAGCTTTTTAAAGGCCTCCTCTTTCAGGCTCAGCAAAACCTCACAGTGCATTCTTACCCCTGTGCCTGAACTGAACACACATTTAATCTAGAGCTGAAGCAGATCCCTAACCCAGAAGGGGAGCTGGGGCTGCTGGCTAGCTGGGGAAGCCAAGGACGGGGCACGATGTCTGCAGCAGAGTGAAGTCCCGAGCTGCTGCCCTGTGCCATGTGAGGTGGAGCATCCCCCCGCACAGAACCTGGGGTCCTGCTCTGCAGTCTGGAAAAAGCAGAGTGGGACCAGACATGAGGCACTGCACCATCACCCTCAAGGATGGAGGGGAGACCATTGCTGTCCTCTGCCTCTGACAGATGCCAGAAGGAGTCCAGGTTTCTTTGTTTTGGAAGGGACTGAGGAGCAAGATGCTTAGGGTGGAGGATGCAGTTGTGATCTCCTCCAAGTAGTGGGGACAATGGGGGCATCCCATCCAGTGTTTCATGCAGCAAGGTAGCCCCCAGCAAGAAACAGCCATATTCAATAGATATACGGCAAAGGAGGGGAAGAGATGTAAGGCTATGAGAAGAGGCAGGCTTGGGGTCAAGCAGAAATGAGAGCTGGTAGAATGTTTTCCTACCTTGTCCCTACAGGACACTGTCCTGGTCGTGAAATAACAGTGTTTCCTAATGCATGGCTTTACTTGACTGCCTGTAAGTGTGATTTTCCTGCAAGATCTGTTTCAGTTTGGCTGTCAGCTGTGCACTGGTGGATGCTGTACTTGCAGCCTAAGGCTGCTGATTTCAGCCTGGGTGTCTTTGCTTCTTGCAGAAGCAAAAACTTGTTATTTCAGAAGGTAATGGGAAATAGCTTGGGCTGAAGAAAAGCAAACTGTGGCATTGGGTTCAGGGGATGTGAAAGTGAGTGCCTCCAATCAACTGGTATTTCTGCAAGGTAGGGATGAATGAGGAAAACTCAGACCTGACTGAAATGTTTGCTGCAATGCCTTTTCACCCATTGTCTTTGAATTGTGCCATCCATTACTGAAATACCATTCATTCAAAACCTCCTCTTGCTCATGATGATTCCTCTGGATTAGGAAAAAGCAGGATGATCTTTTACCACCTCAATTCAGTTGGTACCTTCTGAGCCAAGCACCAGAACAGTCCTTATAAAGAGAGGGAACATCAAAATTCGTCACAGCGCTTGGAATACAAAATGAAAAATGTAAACCATTCCCCTGCAACTTTCAGAACAGTTAACGATGAGAGCATGGATTTATTGCTGGGCCACTTTGATCATTTTCTTCACACACCGTCTCATCCTGCACAGGGCTGAACGCCTCCTGCTAGGAGCAGAGGACCTTAGAGTCCCTTTGCAGGGCTGAGGACACTCAACATCACACAGAGAGGGGTCCCCAGAACTAATTTCATCCTGACAACAAATTCATGTAGAGAAATAGCCCTACAGAGCTCTGCATGCAATAAGGTAATTAACAGATCATAGGACCACTTGGGACATTAAAGACTCAGAGAACCCAGCAGACCAAAGGGCCATAAATTCTGCCAAGGCTAATTCAACTGTGATGCTTTAAAATAAGAAGTGAGAGAACAGAAATAAGTAGGCTTAGAGTTTCTCACATAGCAGCTCTGAGCTATTGTTTTGCTCTGCCATCTGAAACCTTATTAACCTATGAGTGATTTTTCTATTTTTTTTTACACTCCTTTCCCCCCTCCCTTTTTGATTGCTTGGTTTGTGTCACATCCAAGAGACCCTGGAGTGTATAACTTCCAAGAAAGCTTTTGAAGTAGTTTGTAAATGTGGAGGAAAATGGTTGTAAACAGTAAATGAAAAAGGTAAGAAAGCACTGTCTGCCTTTTTTAAAAGCATTGCTCACTAGGCAGCTCAAATGTATATTCAGCTAATTTTGCATGAAGGACTTAGGAATTTGGAGGGAATCCTCTCAGTCTGTGGGCTGCCTGTCCAGGTCAGATGTCCTGCGATGCTGGCTCTGCTGCTTGTTACGAGCATGTAGAGGGCTGGGCAGAGTGGAACTCTCCTTGGCATCTTGGGCTAGTCACCATCATTTCAGTTAAAAAAGTGGCAGAGTAGCTGGCTGAGAGCTCAGCTTGTAGAAGAACAGCCATGGGTTGGAAAGTGTGGTTCTGCTGGAGGTGTTTGAGGGATGCTGAGGGGTCCTGTGCACCTGTAGCTGCCTGGCAGCTACAGGCAGCAAGGGCACTCATCTAACTGTATTTCTGATGTCCATTTGTCACCCAAATTGAATTTCACTGACTGGAATTCAACTCTCACTTCCCCTAAATGGCACCTCCAGCAGCTCGTCCCCTGCCTCTTGTCCCCTGTTTCAGTGCCTCTTGCTGTCCCTATTTCCACCTTCCCAACAGCAGGGTGAAGTCACCCAGAGCACTTGCCATTTGCTGGCCACAGTCATACAAAAGCAGCGTTTGGGTCACCAGGATGCCAGGAACTGCCAGCATCTGTTAATACAATATTTTGCAGTGATGTATTACAGAAATGTCAGGTCAAAAGAAGCCTTAACATGAATGTTTTAAAGGGGTTAAAGGACTTTTTCAAATGAATACTCTAGCAGCTATAGACTCAAGTCATGATGTGCCAATCTTGATCAAGCCCCAGATTTCAATTTTCCTTAGTTCTCATTTAATCCTTTTACAAGGAGAACTGTTCCTGCTTATTTTCTAGCACAAGCCCTTGCTCAGTGCCTCCAGTAGAGCCAGGCTGGCCCCAGAGTTATAGAAAGTCACTGGAGACCTTAGGAGGAAATCCATCAGGCTGACTTCTTGCTGCTGATGTTACAGCAGCATTGAAAAGATCCAGATTTATTGCTGCTAGGTACTTCAATCTTGTGCAACGTGATAAAACAGAGCAGGGACAGAGAAAAGGCGTTTTGGCTCTTCCCCATCATTAAGCCTGGGCAACTCACATCTGAAGCTATGCGGCAGCTTTAAAGGTCAGGGCAAGAGTGAGAAGAATTTGTGAAGGTCTCCTGGGTCCCTGCTTGGGGATTTCAGCCTGAATGTGCTCCTGAGGTAGGTGAGATGCAGAAATTCCTGTCTTGTGGGATGTCCCCCATGTATTAAGGAGACCAAGGGGGGATTCTCTCAGACTTGCAGCTGTCTGCAGGGAGGTCATTAACCAGGACTGCTGCAGGCACCCATCGGGCTCTGGTAACCAAATTGGGTGAAGTTTCCCTAGACTGCTGCCACTGATATTCCCACTTGAGTGAGGAGAAAAAAAGCCCTTCTATCTTATCATCCACTCAAGCTGATGCACTGCTTTTTTTCATCACAAAAATATTTTCCAGCTCTTCCTCATACACTTCAGCCTTACAGCCCCACTGCTTCTGCCAGAGTGGTGGTCAGATATTCGCTCTCAAGTCTGGAGGCATGAGGAATAGGCTCAAGGGCAAATGGATCACAGAGGAAATTGTTTTCCTTTCCTGACATCTCTATTTTCTCATACAAGGCTCAGGCAACTCGGTGCTTTCGCTGAGGACATCTGTTTGTATGAAATACTACAGCACACACCTGTCTCCTGGCAGGCGTGGGTGCGCAGGTGTCATGTGGTGTTAGATTTGCTCAGCCATCAGAGATGCACTTTGTCGTCCCCCTGGGGACAAGCTGTAAATTCCCTCATGTTGGAACATGCTAGAGACTTGGGGCCAGATTTTGTGTTTCTATTTTTTATTTTGCTGATGCTGATCTAAACAGCTCTTACTGCTGTCAGTGGACTGGTTTTCTTTGGTAACATGTCAGTATCTGAAGCTGCATAATTTCCAAAAATGGGACACGGAAGAAGGGCCAATTGGCAGGAGAACAGCAATGTTACCTTAAAAATAAAAACCAAAACAGAAATGTCGGCTCTTTCTTTGTTATTGGCTTTCCAGTGATGCTATTGTGCAGCAAGCCTGCCTGCTACAAGATGGAACAGGCCGTGCATTTTTAATCTGACAAATAATCTGTTGTCCCAATTTCCTTCTGCAGAATGAAAATCATTAAGTCTTTTAGGATCACTCCTAACTGAACATCTCTCTATAGCTTTTCTAAACCTCCTACCACTGTACTGTCCAGATGCCAACATAAATAATCCTTTCTCCAGAGCATCTTCATAAGACTTCAAACATTTACAGAAATGAAGAAAATAAACCCAGTTATTGTCTGAATAATCACTTGTTTATTGATGGAGACAAGTATGCTCATTTTTCTTGCTCTCTGGTGATTAGATTATGATAAACTGTGACATTTAGTGATAAACTTGATATGGTTGGTTACATACAGCTTAAGAAAGTAGCGATCCAATTATTCTTTCATGTGCTGGTGGAATGCATTAACCACTTCTGAAGGGTACTGCAGCAGTTACGAAGCAAAGTGAGAACCCTCTTCTCTAAGCTGCTGTGACAAATGCAAAGGTCACACATGTTCCTTGCCCCACAGATATCAATTTTTGGTGTATCCCTTTGCTTTCCCATGTTCCAGCAAAACCTGAAGCCCGAGTCAGAATGGTAATGTTAATGGTAATGTAAAGGGTGCTGAGGCACTGGAACAGGTTGCCTAGAGAGGTTGTGGATGCCCCATCCCTGGAAGTGTTCAAGATCAGGCTGGATGAGACCCTGGACAACCTGATCTGGTGGGACTTGACCCTGTTCATGGCAGGGGGGTTGGAACCAGGTGATCTTTAAGGTCCCTTCTAACCAGAGCCATTCTATGATTCCATGATTCTATTTCTTAGCAGCTGTGGAAGGATGATTCCAAAGCCCCAAGACTGGAAAGGAGATGCCCCTGGACATGACTTTCCATTTTACCTGGAGAACATAATCTTCACAGCACAGGTTCTCTGGGGTAAAAAAAAAAAAAAAAAAAAAAAAAAAAAAAAAAAAAAGAGAGAGAGAGAGAGAGAGAGAGAGACAAAAAAGAGACATCCAATGACAGGTGCTCCTCTGGCTTGCAAGCCACCAGACACGTTCCCGTTGGCAGGCCCTTTCCTTATTTCCTTATTGCTCTTGTTCACTGATCAAAATCTTCTGTATCATCAGGAGTCTTCTGTCATAAAACTGTGAATTTTAGACTACAACAGTATTTTGGCAGAAGCAATAAGGCATCTGGGCCAGCCAAGGGGTTGAACCATCCAAGCAAGTTGATTGGGATTATTTTCAATGAGGAAAGAAATCAGCAGTCTCCTGAGGGAGCAAGGTATGGGCTAGATGAAAAAAAGATGGCACAAAATTAAATTCTTGGCCATGGACTGGCAAGGTTTAGAGGCAGGTTTGTTCTTCTGTGCTCCTTCCCTGGGGCAAACAGTGTGCCTGGGAGTTTGTCTGCCTTGGCTGGTGCTCGGAGATGGGAGAGTGCTCCAGAAAGATCTTTTGGGAGACAGTTCCTCATTCCTTGGATTTGCTGCTTTCCTGGCTGTATTTTAGTGCTTAGACCATGCATGGCACTGGAAGATTAGGGGGCATACAGAAACTAAGGTGTCTGGCTCTGCACCGTGCTCTTGGGCTCCTCGCTAGGTCCCTGCTAGGTTGTGGGCAGCTCACTCCCCGTGGCATTGCAGCCTGCCAAGGCTCCCTGCCTGATAACTGGTGATATTCAGCTCCCCCACTGTTCCCCCACCCACATTCCCCAGCCTTCAGCCTGGCACCTGGGGGCTCATCCATAACCCACTGTCTGCAGGGAGCTGTCTCTGCTCACGCTCCTGCTGCTGCTAGCTGGAGGCTTGCTCCCAAAACAGGATCCTCTTTCTGCTCCTGGGGGTTTGCACATCCCCTCGCCACGTTCAGCTCCTCCTCAGCAGGTGGCTCACGCTGTGCGGCATGTTTTGGTTTTACCTGCAGTTTCCTGCAGAACTGCCTTCTGCTCTGGGTAATGGGGGATCTGCCAATCAGCCTGGGCTCAGTCCCTTGCAGCCAAAGCTGCTGCCTTCTGTGTTTTCTTGTTCGCCTGAGGAGACAAACCCCAGCACGAAGCTAGCCTTGGAGGCCCAAATGTATTTAGGAGACCCAGCAGGGCAGGGAATGGCAAAGGATTTGAGAGTTTATTTTCCTCCTAACTTCAGTAACTCTTTCTGGCATCATGACTTACAAATAAGCATCAATAGCAGGTGCACTTGCTGCGGGTGAGGATTTGAGTCCTAAAGCTCAGCAGTTCCCTGCAGTGAAGCATTGCTGAGCAGCAAGGTGTGTGATAGAGCAGAATACATTTAAGACCGTAATAAGGCACTTTGTTGTCCTAGGATAACTGCCTTCTTCCCTCCTGCACTATCTGCAGTCAGCAGGGGCAAAGACAGCTCTTCTCTCCCTGCTCTTGAGTTTGCCACCAGAAGTGTATCTTGATGAGGTGAGATGCTGCTGCGAAGGCAATTTGGGGTCTCACAGGTGATAGGTGTCAGCCTCTGCTCCAACTTTGATACAGCCCTGTGCGACTTCCACTACTCCACAGCACACACACACCACCCTGGAAATATATTTTAACATATTGCATAAGAACACTGTTACTATATTTACTGTTCACTCTGGGTATGCACAAAGGATGTACACTATTGCTTTGCAGCATGGCATAAGCTCTAGCGCAGAGCACAGCAGCATGTTACAGAACATGCTTTCCTGCTCTTGGGCTGGATTTTTTAACACCCATCTTCAGTTTGCTGAGCAAGGACTGCACAAACAGGAGCAGCAGAGAGGCTGCTCGGCTCTCTCTGAATGCAGTATTGAGAAGCACCAAGAATCAGCACCTCACTGCTGCTGCAAATGCCCAGGGTGGCTGAGCACCTCCCCACACCATGCTGCAGGGTTGTGATGGCTGGGGCTGGGGCTCGCCGTCAGATCTGGTTTGTTAGTACTCCTCCCCAAACCAGCTACTCTAAATAATATTAATATTATTAATAATAAACAATTTCAGATACATATCAGGAAAACATAAATTAGTCTGTAGAATACAAGTAATTTATTCTGACTCACTGAAATATTGACTCATTTTTAAGACGGGGGTATAAGGGCTTTGATTTTTATCTCCAAACTTTTGGGGGGTTGGTCTGTTTTTGGTCTGTGCTGCTCTGATTTTCCTTCAGCTACTTCTGAATTCTCCTTTTCTGCCTCCCAATTTAATACCTAATTTAATTTCTCTATTTCTCCTAATGCGTTTTGCAGCTCTGCATTTCTTGTACATATTTAACTTCAGTTTTCTCTTTGCTTTCTCTTCTATTCTTTTGGTCTACTTTGTTTTCTTTCCTCCCACATTCTTTACCTCTCAGTCCAAAAATCCACCAAACCACGTAAGCTTGTTTAGAGCTAAGCATGTGATTAAGTACTTCCCTTAAGAACAACAGATTCGAATACTCATTTCCTGAAGGAGAATCACTGTGTGAAACAGCCGTGAGCTGGCCCTGCTTCAGCCATGTTCCTGGGAATGCTGCTCTTCTCTCGTAGGCAGCTGGGGTATAAATAATCAATATCCCTTTAGCTGAGGCTGAGTGGTGGGGCCATAACAGCCTCTTGCCAGGTCCAACAGCCCAGTGAGGCACAGCATGGCCAGTTTAGAGGTTGTAACACACCAAGAAGCTGGTAACAACTTTACTGGCCATCAACAGCAACACTTTGCAGGGTCTTTTTTAGGCTGACAGAATATGGGAAATAGCTGATATATGGTAGTGTACTAAGTTTCTAGTCCATTGTCCAAGGAACTATACACTAAGCTGCTGTAAACAGTGATTGATTCCACTGGGTTTGTTAATAAGATGAATGGGAAAGCAGAACCATATTAGCCAGGAAAAAAAAGAAAGAAAGAAAAAAAAAAAGAAACCACTGTGCAGTGACCATATGGTCCCGAAATTTATTCTTAACATTCCTAAGTTATTAAGAACAATGCACATTTGGTTTTTTGAATGTTTATGGATGTTATTCCAGTGTAACCCCAGTTAAGCACAAGCCTAACTTTAAAGAGGAGTTTCACTGACGTTGTCTGGGTTTGCTGTACATATGCACCAAGGACTCCAGAATTTCAATGGCAACTGCAGTAATGCAAGCACTTCCTTAGCACCTAAGCCCCAGATATAACCAGATTATAAGATTACCTTCCTTGCTCTGTATGTGCACAGCTGTGAATTTTCTCCCTGGAGCCACCTAGGGCAGCATGGACTCAAGATCCAGAGACTTGCAGTTCCACAGACTCCCACTGCTAACCAAGTGTACATTCTTTTTCCATTTAGGCTTTTGCACTGAAAACATCTACTCACAATTAATGTTTTGTTTTGGCAATGACCCATAGCATGCCCTCTGGCAGTACATAAAAACGGTAGTGGAAAAGCAAGAGACATTTGTTTGGGGATGTGTTTATGTCAGAGATTTAGGAAGGAGTTAAGATGTCAAAGAGACGCCACCACTAACTATAATGGCTCGGCTGCTCTCAGCAATGCTCTGCAGAGCTAAAAATCCAGCAACACCTGGAAGTCTAGGCAAGAGGCTTACTGCGTGTACTTAGCTCCTTAGAGCATAGCAGCAATCACTGGGAAAACACAGAAGCTTAATAATTGAGACATTGACATTCGCATTTTCCATCTGTTCGGAACTGTCACACAGATCCTATTTCAGATCCTACCCGTGGTTAAAGCAGGAGGATATATGCGCACAGACTCGCAGAGAAGCAGATTCTCAGCTGAACATGTTCGGATCAGACATATATGCGAATGGCACGTAAGAGAGGGTGCAATTCTGTATATACATTAACATTGCTGCTTTTGATGCCTTGCCAAGATGACAGACAAAGGCAGTGCAAGGAATGGCAAAACTGGCATCCAGGCTTTAGCTCACCGTTGCTCATTTTCTGTGTTTCTCACGTGTTTGTCTCTGGTGGTGTTTCACAGCACTGCTGATCATGGCACAAGGCAACATTGGAGGGACAGCCCTGGCTTTCTGGTTAAAGCATCTCTTGTATGGCACTGGGCTTGGGTAAGAGTTCTTAAAATTAAAACTTGAAAAAGTAAAAGCCTCCTTGCAGGAGAGGAGGACATCTGCACCACCCAAATTCATGCATGGTGAGCTTGTGACCCTCAAACTCTGCTGGGAACTTTCCCACAGCATTGATACCTGTGATCTTTATTAACAGCATGATGTGGGGTTGATTATCAGCGGAACAGGTCAGCAGGCTGCTGGTCAGACTCCCCTGTTTCTATGGTGCCAAGAAAATGTCTGACAGGTTTAGATTATTTTGGAAACCATAGTATGCTGAGCTTTGTTAGCTGTCTTGGGAATAAGAGCTCTTGCTGCATTGTGAGGAATAGCTGTGTATGTACCCTTAGATCATATTGTGCACTTAACCTGGGATTACACAGAGGCAGGAATATCTGGTCTTTGATGGTCTGGCACTGCTTACAGCGAGAACAGAAAAGGAAAGAGTTTTGTGAAGATCTCACAGGGGAAAAGAAGAAAGTACCTCCTTGTCCTTGACTCTGTACAAGGAAAGGGAACACAAATCCCCAGCCGTTAGCTCCTGTCACATTACAAAGCTCGGAGCTACAGCACTGGGTGAGGGCTCTGGCTGTGATGTACATCAGCATTGCCCCGGGAAGGGGGTGTCCTGTGGGGCGTCGCTCCTTTCTGCCATGTTCCTCACCTGTCGGTGCCCAGGTGCTTCACCTGCCTTCAGGTAATGAAGTCACAGGGCAGCAAGTGGGTGCAGGCAGGAGAAAGCAGGTCCCATGTTGTTGGGTGCTCTGTTGCCCCTCGCTCCTAGCAGCTGTGGTGGCTGACAGCACACCCTAGCCTTCCCTGCTGCATGCTACCTAATAGGGCTCTTAATTTTGCCACATGAGCATAGTTGTTAATTTAATTAAAAAAAAAATAAACTTTTAATTTTTTTTTCTCTTGCAACACAGCCAAGTGAAGGGATCCCAGTAGAGGTGGGGATAGTGGGGACAGGGTCAGCAGCCAGGGCAGGCATGGGAACATCCTCAGTGGGATCCCCTGCCTGGTTTTGGAGCATCGGTTGGTGGTGAGGACAGGGAGCACCTGGCAGGGAACTCACCTGCTGCTACCTGGGGGAAACAGCAGCCCTTAAAATGGCCATAAAGAGGGAAAAGCAATTGTAATTTGTGAAGGTGATAATAGATAACCATGTACCATTTAATACCTCTTCTAAGATATAATGGAGGATATCCCCTCTCCATGTATCTCAGAATTTATTCCATTTCTTTTATTGCTCAGATTCATTTTGAATTCAGTGCCAAAAGCACCTTGTCACCATGGAAGACTTTTAATACTTTGATTTGTCATGTCATCAACCCGCTTTGGAAATGAGCTTTATCTAAGAAGACAGAAGACTGATTTTTTGCCACACTTTTTTTTTTTTTTTTTTCTTATAATATATATATATGTATATATATTAATAGAGGTAGAAGAAATAGAGGGAGCAAGGAACTGGAGCACTTCATTGGTTCCTGTGGCTTTGGAAAATCAGTTACCAAGAGGTGGTCCTTTTGGGGAGATTCAACTGATGCTCTGGTGTTCAATTAGACTTATTGGAAAGAAGATTAAGAGACAATTTAATCACAGTTTGTGAGTACCTACACAGGGAGAATATTTGATACAAGAGGGTTCTTTATTCTAACAGACAAAGGCATTAAATTGCTGGAAGTTGAATTCAACAAAGATTAAATCAGAAATGAAATGATTTATATACATATATATTTTTTTTAATGGCAAGGGCACTTCATCATTGGAACAAGTGATCAAAAGAGTCAGGAAAAGCTGGCTTTAAATCAAGATGAGACAAACTGATATTCAGTATTCTCACCACTGCCTAGGTTTGGGGTTATGAAGTGTCCACCCAGGTGCTGTGTGCCCATGAAGCGCAGTAGGTCCTCTGGGGCTTTTTCCTCTTTGCTGAGTGATGTGCCTGGGGACAATGCTGGTAACAAGGGGCCACATCCTGCCTGCGGTGCGCCTCGGCCTCCCAGCCGCAGCTGGCAGGCTGGGAGGTTTGATGCACATCATACAGAAATTGGATTATTTCAGGTTTGGCAGAATGATAACACTTTCTAGCACTGTAGATTAAAGGACTATCCTGGCCAAAAACACTGACTGTAAGGAAATTAAAAAGAAAGTGCCAAGCTGTTTTAGTCAGGGTCTGAAATCCGAAAATACTTTCCAACATGAGCTGTAAAAATATAAGACTCCTTTTCAAAGCAGTACAAGCCACCTCACACCACAAAACAACTGAGAGCCATAAATCTCCCAGAAGAGAACTTATTTTTCTCCTAATTTTCATGTTAGCTGCATTCCACTGTCTTCCCATTACCAGTTTTGGCATCTAGGTGTAGTCGTGATGTAAACATCAATATTTTAACGTCAAAGAAGAATACAAAATGAAATTGAATTCCAGCAAGTATAAGAGAAATGTAACAATGGCTTTCCTATTGAATCCTCTGCAGATTCCAGATAATGGATTATTCATAGACCTTCCGCTCATAAGAAGGTGCCCTTTATTCCTGGAATTTGAAGCATTTCTCTCTTAAATTGCGATTATTTTCTGATTCCATTACTAAGTTCAGTTTTGACACAGTGGAACAATTTCTTTATCTCTCTCTTAAAAGTCACTGCATTATACCGTGTAAATGAAAACAGCAACATTTTCCATGTGTATGTTTTTCCATATGTGTGATGTTTATTAAAAAAATCAAAGTGATATTTCATAGCCCAGCAAAATGTTGTGTGATGGGAAATGCAGTTGTACCTTGCAGGTGTTTCTAGCTGATATATAATCAGTGCTGCTTGGCCACGCACAGCAATGACTTTTAACAAACAGCGGAAGCATCTGTAACTCCAGCACCAGCTACCTATTTGAAAAGACTGCAGAGATGAAGAATATCTGTAACAGGTGTGAAATGGTAATTGATCCCAATTCACCTGGGAACACCAGCTCGTGCCTGACTCCAGTGTGTACCTGACCATGCGTTCACCCAAAGTCAGGTGTGTACAAAACTTCCCGCTGATTGTGGCTTTTGTTATTGGGGATGAAAACATCAGCTCTGAGGGTTTTGATCTTTTTTTTTCAATACAGGGATCTATTTCAGCTTGGCTATTCCTTGTGAAATTCAGCTGTGAAAACACCATGCAACTCAGAAGTCCCCTGCTAGCTGTTGAAATCTGTACTGTTGTACAGAAGGTAGAATTTGTCTTTCACAGATCAAGAAGTTCCCTAATTACTCTACCCGACACGGTTCCCCACATTTATATAGATGTTTTATTTCTCTGGCGTTTTCTAGATATAAAACAAGGGTACAGATTGATTTCCCAGTTAGCACCATGCTAAAATCACCCTAACAGTCTTAATTTCTTTTAAAATGAGATTTTAAAACCTCTACTGCATTCAATTCAGCCTATTATTCTTTAAGAATAGTCCTGCATTAAGAGGGAAGTGACCCAATGTTCTCATAGGCTTTTCCCCTCTCTGAGTGGTATGATCTTTTGCCACTGATGTTCAGGCTGGCTTTAGACAAACTGAACTCTGAAGGCTCCTTTTTTTTTTTTTTATTATTAATTTTTTTAATGCCTACTAATTCAACAGGGTATTAGATGGCTTAATTAATATGGTAAAGCTTTGATAGGTTCAGATGTTAGGCCCTCCAGAAGAGCTGGCTATGAGGCAGATAAAACCATAGTCCACCATCGGCAGTTCCTTTTTAATGAACTTCAGACCCTGATCACAGGCATGCAAAGAGATTTGGTTCCCTTATTGTTTGTCTCCAATGCTGCAACCCTCTGTGACGCTGATGACCTGTTAGTGCTGCTTTGAAGAAAAAGCACAACTAAAGCAACTTTAGCATTGAATAACTGCCTTTTTAATAATAGGGTTTACCAGAAACAGCTCACTTTGCAGGAGAACTGTAGCACAAGATAATTGACCTTAATACAGTTATGTGCCTTTGCCTTTGATTTGGGCCATAGAACTAAATTTGTGGTCAATTACAGAGCCTGCAAGAGTGAGCATGAAGGCATAATTAAAGGTTAGTAAGAGGTGGACACAAAAGGAGTAGCTCTGAAATTAAACTCCACTAATTCACTCTGGTTACAGGGACATAAACAAGCTCTCACCTCTGCAGAGTTCAAAAAGCCATCTGCACAGGTAGCCCCAGTTTTCCACTGCCAGAGATCTTCAGGGCAACAGAGACACAGCACACCCATCTCACTAAATGGATGAAAGAATCTCTTTTAGTATGACTAAGTTTTCTTTATGGTAGGAAATGCTTTCAGATAAAGAAAACTCCTTTCTGCATTTCCATCCATGGAGCTTGTAGTCAAGACATAGAAATCCAACCAAGCTCTTCATGAGGGTTCATAGTCTTTTTGATCCTCATATGTCACAGAAAAAAAATCTCCAGTGGTAGCACATCAGTGTACAGTCCTCTGAATAAGAAGGACGCACCACTTACATTTTAAATTAACGAAGTGAGATTTATGAGGACAGAGCTACATTTGATTTTATGCTATCCTATTCTCCCCAACACAGTTCCATCATGACCTTAGGTATGTCACCTTGCCTCCTCATTACTTGAATTCCCTACCTGTAAAATGGGAATAATATTGATATATTTCCAAGGAGTGCCACAAACCTCATTTGGTAATGTACCTTTGGAGATCATCATATGGAAATTATTACAGTCATTATGAAGTGTTGTAAAGAATCTTTCAAAAGAGGTTGCTTTTCAGGATTTTGTGATCAAAAATAACTTAATGAAACACAACTAAAAAAAAAAAAAAAAGGCAAGCTCTGGGTGTAACATTGGATGTTTCTCAAATGGCTCCATGTTTCTCAAACGGCTCCAGTCCATGAGGATAAATCGAGGCATGATGAGAATTCATGAGCCCACACCTGCCAGCAAAATACACAAGTACTGCATTCAGGAGAGATATATACCTGTTCTGGGATGATTGCTTGTTGCGATGAGAATACAGAGAAAGCAATAGACAACCCAAATGATTAAAGGCAAGAAGCAGAAGTCCACTATAAAAGCAGAAGCCCAGAATGTGTGTCAAAAGTGAATTATGAAAATAGCCTTGTACATCCATGGCAATTTCACAGAGCCATTCTGATAACAATGAACACGACAGCATGCAATAGGAATAACAATGCCTAGAATTATTTCAGCCAATATATTTTTTAAGGACCATCACTTTAGCTCTCTCTTTGCAACTGTAAATGGTAGCTGAATTAATGATAAATATGACTCAAGCAACAAAAGGCTCTGTGTTACACTCTATTATCTGCCTCCCTTCCTGCCTAGAAATAGCATGAAGATATTCCTTACAACTGAACAGCAGATGATCTTGTTCCTAGTGAACCATAGTTTGTTCAGAGAAACGAAGAGGCTGGGAAAGAACAAAAAGCCTCACAGGTCACTTGGTGACTGCCTGCAAGGTTGTAGGGATCTGTGTACTTTAATATTTCACTGTAAAGCAATTTCCCTGCTGGGGTCTCAGAGCACTTCACAAACATTAATGCTACGATTCACACATGGTTATTACCTTGCATGGGTAATTTCCAGGGCTGAGTTTTGCTGCTGTTATTAAGGCAGAGCAGTGCTGGGTGCCAAAGAAATAGGCGTCTTGTGTGACCACTGCGTGTCAGCAAGGGTAGGCACGATCAGCCCAAAGTGAGGCTGACAAAGCATGTGGCTGTGTAAAAGGAGAAACTGACTCTGGACAATTTCAATAGAAAGGGGAAAAGAAAAAAACACTTCTACCTGTAAGCTATGCCTCCATCAGACCAACGAATAGGAAGCACAGCAAGGGCAGTGAGAAGTAGCAGCCTCAGCATGGCAGGAGATATTCTGGGCATGGGTGATGACTATTTCCTGGACGCAGCTGTGTGGTGGTTTTACCGTGCTGGGCAGCTAAACCCCACAACCGCTCTCTCACTCCCCCTCCTTTAGATAAGGAGGGGGAGAAGTAAAGCAAAGAACAACTCACGGGTTGAGATAAGGATAATTTAATTAAAGGGAAATAATTATAATAATTAAATAAAGACTACCATGAACTAAACAATTTAACTAAGGGGAAATAAAAGGGAAAGGGGAAAAAGGGAGGAAAACAAACAAACAAAATAAATGAAAGCTATATGGAAGTGCAGAGGAAAGAAATTACTCTCTACTTCCCACAAATGAGCGATGATTGACCACGTCCTTGAAGCAAGGCCTCAACGCACGCAGACGGTGTTCGAGAGGAGGACCGACGTCTTCTCAACGAGAGCCCACCCCTCCTCACTTCTTCCTGTTTCCACCTTTTATTGCTGAGTGTGACACCACATGGTATGGAATATCCCTTTGATTGGTTTAGGTCAGCTGCCCTAGTGATGTTTCTCTCCTCACTTTTTGCCCACCCCCTAGGAGGGTTAGAGAAAGGCCCAATGCTGTTCCACTGCTGCTCAGCAGTAGACACAACACTGGTGTGATAACACTGCTGTTCCAGCTACAAGTACAGAGTACGGCACTGTATGGGCTGCTGCCGGGAAAGTTAACATTCCAGCCAGACCCAGTACAAGCTGTGAGTGAAAGGGGGACAGCAAAGGCTGCCCTAACACTTCCCTGGTGGGTGTGAATGGGTGTGCACAGCCCTCCCAGCTCCCCATCTGCTTACTAAACTAGCACCATGCAGGAACACAACTCTGTGCCTTGAGGCAGGCAGATACTCAGTGCCTCTAGCTGTTCTCAGACAGCTCTGTATTCCTCCTTCTCCTATGGCTTCATTACTGAAGTCCGTGCATGTCAAGTGGTATCACCCTGACAGCATTTTCCCTATGGGCTCTTTCCTAAAGAAATTTTGTCTTCACTAGTGCTTCTGCTCATCTTGGCTTTGGCAAGAGGCAAAGTTACACCCTGTCACTGCAGGTGCCTTCTCCTTCTTCCAGGTTTATGATAAGATCATGTATCTGTTTAAAAACAAAACAAAACAAAACAAAACAAAACAAAACAAAAAACTAACCAGGCAACCAAACAAGCCCCAAACCAGCTCATATTTAGGGGGGCAAAACTGCTGTGGGCATCATACAAGATGCCAATGGTAGAGATCATTTTTCTTTTACTTTGGCTGTACCCCTCTACCTGTATGTTTTGATTGGATTAGGACCCCTCACTCCACAGCAGAGCAATTTGTTGCTGTTCTGTTCAGATTCAATTTTACCCAATCTTGTGGGGAACAATCCGCAGTCAGCGAGTGAGCAAGGGCATTACTTCACTTCTACCAGTCTGCTTTAAACAAATATTAGAGAGCAGTGCTCCCTTGGGTACCATTACAGCAAACAGCAATTTTCAAGCAAGCTCCAGAGTAGATTGCTCCTGAGATGTTCTGTATTTGTAGGATGTGCATTATGCATTTATGGCATTTGCGAGGAGGACAGCAATGGGGAAGCTCTTACTGACCTTATACAGGAACAACAGTGCACCAAGCTGATAAACCCCATAGTTTCCTCAGTGTCTGCAGGTTTGTGCCCGTTTCACACAACCTTATTCTTCATTTCTTTTCTGAGCACAGAACTAGAGCTGGGTCTGCTGATACAGACCCCTCTACATGAAGAAGGGAGCACGGTGCAGGGACAGAAGATGTTTGCTGCTTGTGTGTGTGTCCTTTCCTGTGACATATCTACTCCCAGAGCCCCCTGTCCTTCTGGGACAGACCCAGCATGGAGGGCAGCAGCATAGACTCACCCCAAGCAGCATTTCCTAAATAGACAGAAGAGCTGGCAGTCAGGAAAGATCACCCATGAAAGGAGTGAGCCAGAGCAAGAAAGGGCCAGGCTGGACAATTCCAGCCTGCTCCCAGCAGTGCTCAGCACCATTTGGTTCTCCTTCCCCCAAATTGCTTTGCTTCAGTTTCACTCCCCACATGTCTTTTTACTCATCTCCTCACATGACTCTTGCCATGGAAATCATGATTTCCATCAAACTTATTCCTTTCTACACATTTTCCCTCCCTCACGCTCCCAGGCCATTTGCCTCCATGGGTCCTGCAGGGGTGGCCAGTGTCTGTCTGTCCTGTTTGCTCCCTGAACAGCCACACTGGAGGGACACCTCTCAGTCAAACCTGCTGCAATACAGGCAAGGAAAATACAGGGATTACAGTCCTGCTCCCACCACTAAGCAATGGGTAGTTATCTATTAGACTTTAGCTCACATCCTACATCAAGGATCTCCCCAGCAGAGCTCAAAGGCTCTATTAACAAATGCCTGGGTGAGGAGACCCTCACACAAGTTAAACAGGCTCCTTTTTATTAAACTGTGAAGCTGTGCAAAAACCCCTGATGTGTGCTTGTCGACACGGGTTTCTGGTCATGACCAGGAGAGAATTCCAAGCATTTCTGATTTATCTCTCCAGAATAAAAGCTCACAGAGTGACCAGATGTTCATTAGCTAGCAATCTTTGGTAATGTTGGGCTGGAACTCGGAGCTGGGCACATTGCATGGTCCAGTTCTTCCCCACAGCAGGGATGTACCAGGCAGCCCTGGTTTTTCTTGGCAGTCTGGGTTGCAGGGGGATTGGCGTGCAGGGAGCAGTGATTCCCTGTGTGTATAGCAAGGGAAACACAGAATTGGCGGGGTCTGCATACTGCCTAATACTGGATCAGACCAGCTAGTGAAAACAGAGTTGCTGTCTCAGATGTACTTCATTGGTATTCTGAAGGCAGCTGGGCTAGAGACTGCACGAAATTATTTTCAAACAAGAATTACAATTGGAAAGGCAAAAAGGGAGAGACAGAGAGAATTTTGGGGGCATTTGTCAGCTGAGAGCCTCAAGGTTGCATTCAAGCTGCCTTGTTGATGACAGAATAAACACAGAAAAACCTGAAACAAATGGTGCTTCCAGGATCAAAAAGACGAGATTCTGCCACAGATACTTAGCGTTAAAAAAGGTTTTCATTGTGAAAAGAGGGAGTGGGACCAATCTGAATCCATGATGAATGGAAAAACAAGACTCTCTTATGCTAAACACGGGCTGGCAAGGGAGTGCTGGTTGGGGTAAAACCTGCACGTCCTTCTAAAGCCAGATTTATGCAACGGAGCAGCAACCCTTACATGTTGAAGCACCATTCCCCTTCATATCTGTTATTGTGCTGATAGACATGATGCTTAATTCTGCTAAATTTGTCAGTCTTGACCTGCAAGTCTGATCTTCGGGAAAATCTATTCATTGCTGAATAAATAATGCATGGGCAGTCATGCATTTTTCATGCTAAGACTCTTAAAGGCCACTGTAGTGATGCATGTAAATTCAATTCCCACCCACCCCTCTCTGCACACTCAACTGCAAAATAATTATTAACATCTGACTTGCAGCACGGTGAGCTGCTGCACCATCCAGAGAATCTGCTGTTGCTTTGACATCGCTGCCTCCTCACCACCCTGATAAAGTCGAGGAGAGATAATACCAGGCAATAGCAAAGCAATCTGTCTCTTCCTTCCATCCATCCCATTTATTTATTTATTTATTTGTTTCTTTTTTTATAAGCCTCAACAAAAACACATGTGTATGAAGTGGAGCAGAATAAAAGGAACGGCTTGTGGATTTTATATTCTTCTGGAAGCACACTAATCCCTTCCAGAAAAGCAAAGCTGGTGCCTTTATTTGTAGCTGTTGGCTAATCTGTGTGTCAGGGAACTGAGCGGACGATATTGGGGCAGCTTTATCAGGCCAGGAACTGAAGGGCTGTAACTGAAGGAGGCAGAAGCAGTGCTGCTAAACAAGGGCTTAGAAAACAAAGCTAGAGAGCAAAGCTGGTGTGATGGAGGTTGGGAATGGGGATGGTAAAACCCTGCAGGTTAACTCCGTGCACATGGGCGCTGGCTGAGGATGAGCTCAGGACAAGAGCAGGGTCCTCCGTGGGGCATGGGGATGACGCAGGTTGGGGCAGCATTGAAATATAGGGCAGCTCTCAGAGGGTCAGCAAAAGGGTTGCTCCAGATAACACTGCTAATGTGGAAAGGATCAGGAAAATCCCCCCTGTGCCATCCAGTGTGCTGGATGAAATCCATCAGGCAACTCTGGTCCTCCTTTCGGGAAGGGGATGAGACAGAGAGCTTCCAGACTTCACTTAACTGAACCAAACTGCAGCTCCAACTATGCAGAGCCTTGCCAGACAGATCACTGAAGTAATAAATATGGAAAAGGCAAGCTACTGAAATGCATTTCAGTCTTTATCCCCTGGGAAAGAAACAGCACTTTTACTTAAGACTTCAGGATTTCCTGCAGCAGAATCAAATGGCCAGCAAGTACAAGGGATGTGCAGAAGACATCTTTTAGGGTGTAAGAAGTAAAAGGTTCACCTAGATTCTGAGCACCTGTCAGACCCATTCACAGGATCAAAGTGCCCATAGGGTTGCCACAATTGCATCTATACTTGAGTAATTTCCCCAATTAGAGCTTAAAGATGATGAATTTTGTATACACTTTCCTGTTTACACATTAACATTTTAGGCTGCTAACTCTGCAGTCTGGCAAAGAACTTTTTCGACCAAAAGGATGTTTCCATACACGCTCAGTGAGATTACTCATATGCGTAAAGTGCACGATTAAATGCTCTGCTGCCATTGGGACCTAGCTTTGTCATTATATGCTTAACTTGATGACATTTCAGACCTAAAATCTGATGTTAAGTCAGGGTGAAGCAGACTGCAGAACTGTCTGCTTCAGTGCTTTTTGGGCTCTTCTCATGAAATATATGCGGCCATTCCACAGGTCAGAAGAGGTGAGCTTGCTTTTTCAGAAAGTCACAGCTGCTCTCAAGAGAAGGGCACAGGAAGGGCCATTTGCATGGAGAACTGTGTTGATTTTATCCCATGGTAGCAGAGAGAACAAACTGGGGAGGAAGGAGAAAAAAGAGAAGTGAAGACACATGCTGAGGTCTCAGTGGGAATGAAAGGAAGGACAACATGCCACTTGGAGGCATCCACTGCTCTTCTCTTGGGGGATTTCATGTGCTCATGAGAGCCTGGTCTTGTGTATTATCAGCAAAGTGAAGAAAAGGAGTCCATCCAGATGTAACCCAATGCTTACAGTAAAATAGCAGCCTGCATTGAAAGATTCTTGCTGAAGCCACTCACAACAGACTTACATATAAGCCTTTTACAAATTCTCCTGCCTGGGTTGAAGAAATGAAATACAGATGAGAGCTGACTGCAAAGACATCTGGAGAACTCGGAGAGAAACCTATCAGAGACAAATTATGGAAATGAAATGCCCATCTTTACAGATCAATGCAGGGGAGTCCCTGGTGAGGAGCATATAGATCGTTTAAAAGACCTCTCATCCTGTTCACTAGGACTCAGCTCCAAAGTGCATTGGCTGATGTGGGGTGTTATTAAAAGTGTCGGCATCAGGGAATCAGTCCCCTGCACATAGTCCATGGACTTCTCTTGCCCATGTGAAGCTTTGGGCTGGTAAAAGATTTGCATTTAGATGAAGGTAAAACTGATCACAGTAAGGATGGAAAGGGAAGATGGCCACTTATTGATCCTGACAGCAAAGTCTTCTCCTCAGCAGTCTATTTTAATTGGCAGTGAAAATGATAAATTGTCTAATCTTCCTAGAAAATGGACCCCTCTCTGTGGTTTGAAATCCTGTGCTGTGTCACGCCTCGTCCCGCACTCACACCACTGCTCTGATCACGTCCCCACCCTGCACTTGCAGCAGAGTTGTGCCGTGGTTTGTGCTGCGTTGTGCCCTGCAGTCCCAAGAAATGCTCCAGCACATCTTTTCATTCCCACCAGCACCTTTCTGCATGCAGAATTACACCTGGGGATGAAGGTCCCTCATCAAAACCAGCCCTTTGCCAATGTGCCAAAGCTCCCCTCTAGTCGAGACCTCTTCCCTGCATCCTCCGAGCCACCCTGCGAGGGGGAATTCAGGCTCATTTCAGGAAACCCACAGGTTGTCTGCTCCTGCATTCAGCACAGTTGTCAATCCTCGTAATGAAGAGGCTGAGGACAGGGGTGGAAAAGCTGTTAAATAAATCATAGTCATGCTCTGCATTTTTATAGGTGTTTTTCATGCCTCTCTTGCAGAATACCTCACGAAGGGAGGTAAATATCATTGTTCCCCCTTCACAAATGGCAAAACTGGAAGCCAGTGAGATCAAAGAGCTTACTCAAGGTCACCTATGAGCCTGTGGCAGAGAAAAGGCTGCAGCCCTCACCTGTTGTTGCCCAGTTTTACAGCCGAAGCAGTAAGCGATGCTACCTCTGCTGCAGGCTTGAAGAGCTGATCATTTAAAAGAAGGGCCAGATGTTATTTAAGGGGCATTGAATCGTTGCCATGCAGTCAGTTTGAAAGGGCAGCCCTGTCAGGATGTGACACGAGGGCTTGATGAAGCACCGCTGAAGCTTCCAGCAAAAGCCCTGCGGGCTGTGAGGATGCAGGCTGAGACCATAAATTGCAGAAGATTCCTTCTAGTTATCATGTGAATCTTGTCTCTGTGTGCATGAAGGATGTGCTTAGAGACAAACTCTCCTGTTAACACAGAGTATATAGGGACCATTATAGGATCCTCTGACAACAGAGGCATTTTTTTTCAGGTATAATCCCCTCTCCCTATGTCCTAACACCTTTCAGGTCTTGCCTTCCACCCTACGGATGCAAGTGGGATGCCAGCACCCCCGTATTCTTGTGAAAAAACTGCATGTCCTTCTGTCCTGGAGAACAACTGGCAGCAGGATGGAGGTATAAATGACCCTAGATACAGCCTGCTCTTTGGGCATTGAGGCAAAACTTGCGGGCATCCTGCTACTGCCCCCGCATAAGGAAAATGAGTCCCACTATGCGTTTTGCCTGGACCAGCCTCAAAAAGCTGCACCCTGTTGCTAGGTTACCCGGCTGCCTCCTGCAAATCCCCACAGCTGCTGGTAACCTCGCATCAAATTGCAGCTCACACATTGGGCTATTTTTAGCCTTTTTGGGGACATGGGGGACAGACGGTTCTTATTCAAGGGCTAAGATCCTCCGGTCATTGGGTTGTTTGGTGTCTGTCTGAAAAAAGGTTGTAAACATGAGCTTGTGTTTCTGATTCCTTAAATAGGTAGAAGATATGCTGGACCATAATGAAATATCTGGCAGACTAATGAATACCTAATGACACCTTTTGTGCTATTTTGAATCCTTGATAATTTGTCTTGTGTCCCGCAAAAGCCAAAAAGGAGCTGGAAACAGCTTTCACAAAATGCACTGATGCATCGGAAAACCGGTGAAGGGCTGGCAAGTGTGGAATAAAAAGCTCTTGGCATTTACACAGATACAGGATCCTTACGTGTTGCTTAGATTCAGATGATCTCATCAAAAAGAAAGCAAGAAGATGGGTAGAAGAGTGAAAAATGGTTGCAGAGAAATGATTTTCCCCCAGAAAAAGGGCTGAAGTCCCTTGTCCTTAGACACCCGTGAGACCCAGCCCTGAGCAAGACAGGGTGGCTCCTGGACTGCTGCACAGAGCAGCCTTTGGGGGCTGCACTCTGCAGCAGATAGAATAGGAAATTTGTGAGCAAGCAGGATCTTATTCACTATCTTCTAGGTACAAAGAACCTATTTATACTGTTATTAATGCACAGGATTTTGTATTCTTCTTTGCTTTCTTTTCTTTCTTTCTTCTTCTTTTTTTTTTTTTTTCTCTTTTATTATTATTTTTCACAAATGGGGAAACTGAGGCTTGCAGCAACTTACTAACAGCTGGCCAGCAACTGCCCACTGAGGGTTGGATCCCATCATGGTCCGTGCCACACCAAATTCAAAAGGACCTTTATGTATATATATGTCACTTCATTTCTTCTGTGTTGCTTCTAGGACTGGGGGCTTTCTGTATGGGCCAGGGATAGATTGCAAGAAAGAGTAGTTAGGCTTTTCTCTACCCCTTTTTCTGGGTAAGCAACCTAGTGCAGCTCAGACCACTATCACTGCTGGATGCTGGATTACCGCCATGGCAGGGGGTTGGAATTAGATGATATTTAAGGTCCCTTCTGACCCAAACCATCCTATGATTCTGTGATTACAGGAAAGGCTTTTGGTTCTGCTTTCAAGTCTTTGGAAAAAGAAGAAGGAAAAAGGCTTAAAAAGTGTCATCTTTAATCCTTTCTCCCTTCCCCTTGGTTAATTTGCATTAACCAAGGTCACCAGTTTGAAGGTGGATGGATGGAGAACACCAACCTCACCCTGACTGCAGATGAGCTGCCTGCCTGGGACCAAAGCCTCCCCAGGGATGCAGAGAGACTGAAATTGCCACTGAGAAACAGCCATCATCCAGGCAGCAAAATGATACCCACAGTTATTTCAGGTGTGAGACAGTGATGAAGGAGGGGAGGGGGAAGAAAAAATCCCCACTGCCTAGGACCCATTTGAACCTCACTCCAAGAGAACCCAATTCCCAGTACTGTCAGGAGAGACTCTGCTTTCAGTCAAAGATGGATTCCCCCTTCGATCAGAGCTGCCAATTGCAGAAGGAATAAATACAATCCATAAAACTCCGCTCAGATCAGATCTCCTGCCCTCATTCCCTCTGTTCTCCTGCATATCAAGCAGCCACCCTGGGCTGAGACCTGGCACCTCCCCACGGCGCCAGCAGCAGACTCATTGTTGGCACTCGCAATCACGGGCTCAATCAGCGACAAGGAGATTATTTCTATTTTCTCAGCAGCTGTTTGAATGGAAATAATCCTGGAAGAGCCTAATGAATTAGCGTTACGAGAGTTATCTGAACTAATGAGAAGGAGTGGAAATGGGTTGTGAAAAAGGGGCTGTGTTTCAAGGAGATGCAGTGCCTTTATTGGCTCTCTTCTGCTTTGGATGTTCAAAGATCCATTTTCTTTTCCTACAGCAATTTATTTCCTGAGTGACTGAAGAACAGAAACAATTACAAACTGCACCAATTTCTTTTTCCCTCTCAGGTTTCTCATTTTCACTTACTGAGATGCCCAAACTGATGACTTTCCGTTCTCTCCTTCCCTTCCTCCTCCTGTAGGACCTGAATAATTAGAGACTAGCTAGAAACAAAAACAATTCAGAGTAGCAGAAGCCTTTTGAGCAAGGCAGGGTTAGGTATTGTGCCATGGCATGCCAGTAGAATGAAAATAAATTAAAAAAAAAAAAAAAGAAAAAAAAAAAGAAAAGGGAAAGAAAAAAGAACATATTTTCTAGTTCTACCGAGATCAAAGGAGCAACCCTTGAAATGTGATGGCTGGGAACTTCTGAGAGAGGAGGTTGTTAAACCAGTCTTGACTTCTGTCTCCTTTATCAGTGGGGAGACAGTGACATTGTTTGAACTAGATACCGACTTTTCCCTCACTGAGGTTATGTGATGATTTCTGAGTGCGTTTCCCAAGGCTAAGGGTTTCCTGTGAGACTTCAGGAAGGGGTTATGCTCACATTTAGCACAGGCCTTCACAAATGCAGCCACAGACCTGGGTGATTCCTGTGTTGCCTGTGTCCACTGGCCTTTGAGGGAGCAGCAGGTACAGCTGCAGACCTCACCCATCGGCTTGTGGTGAGCTCTGCACAATTACTGCCCATTTTCTTTGGCTCATTGGAAAAGGCTGGTGTGCACAGCTGAAGGTGGCAGCTGCTTTCACATCACCCAGCCGTGCTGGCATGCACTGTCAGTTGCAGCACCGAGATCAAAGTCAAACCTGGTGTGTGCACGTGCAAAGCTGCTGCTTTGCTTACTGCACCCTGCCTGGCACGCCCCGTTGAGCTTCCTTGCTCATTCACCTTCTCCACTGCTCATAACACAGCCTTTGCATCCCTGGAAGATGTATCCCTCCCTCCTGCTCAAGATTTTCTCTCTCCATCACACAAATTATTTTTATAGCAAGATGCTTGCTTTTTATTTCTCTGCATGTTAACTCCAAGGAAACAGAGAAGGGATGATCTATTAAGATATTAAGTGAAAGGTTTGAGTATCTGGGGCCCTGGACCTGAACCACCTCACTGAGTGGTTGAGACTGACGTTGTGGACACAGGTCTGCTGGCACCAACTCTGAAGGCTGGAAAGGAAAGTGTCCCCACCATCTGCCACCTGGTCCTCACTGCCCTTTGGCTACGGCTGAGCTTCTGGTGTGGTCACTCCTTAATGACCCTCAATCATAACAAATTAAGCTAGCAGCAATCTACTATTTAAAGCACCTCAGCTCCCTTCACTGAAAAAAGCCAAAGAGCAACCAGATGAATGCTTAGCAGGCAGAGGTGAGTGCTTGGCTGTGATCTGCTGGCACAATAATAATTCTGGCACAGCTACAGCCAGAAGGTTAGGGACCTGTTGCTACCGCACCCCTCCTCCCTGGATATCTTATTATTTGCAGTACGTAAGTTTACTTGTTCTTTCCCCGCTGTTACTTCAGTCTACACTCAGCTTCTGTGCCTCACACTCTTAATTTCACTCATGGGTATCTCTCTGGATGTTCAGACCAAATTTTCTGTTTTCTAACATCTCTGAACCATGCCTATACTGTAGCCCCAGAATCCTGCTCTGTGCCGTGGTTGGTGGGAATACTGAGGGCTGTACAGCTAAACATGAGCAAATACACTCGCAGGCTGGAGACCACAGTTAGTTTTGCTCAGCAGTAAATGGACTGTGTGACACAGCAACGCCCCCACCTCCCTGAGTTTCTGTAATTTGGGGAGGGAATTATAAAGGGAAAGGGGTCGGCAGAACAGTGCAAATGCTTTCTCTTTGCTCATCAAGCAGCACACCCCACTTTGTATATGTGCTGCGTCCTGGGATGCCACAGCCTCCCTGGTGTCCTGCCCCTTTGCCCACAAGACTTGGAAGGCATCCAGAGCTGATTCAATGATAAATTTTCTGGCATGGCAGAGACTGGTCGGTGGTGCAGAACTAATATGTTTGCTGCTATCCTCTTAACTTCAGTGCAGAGAGGAGTGTTGGGATGGGGAGAGGCATGACCTGAGCAGTGTGCTCTAAGTGCACAGAGCTGGTGCATGATCCCATAGGTGTCATGGCCAAACAACATAAATATGAACATCCCCTGGTAGCTGGAAAGAGTGCAAAAGCTGAGGACCAGGTTTTCTCTAGGGCACTGGAATCTCTAAATGGTACCCCATCTGCCTCCTGACATAATGATAAATAAGTCTTTCTCTTTTGTCTGGATAACCATACATTCTAGGAAGGAAAAAATGTCACCCAATGGGATATATATGGGATAGATACATATAGAAAAGGATTTGGCAAGGCCTCTTTTGAATACTTGTTCTCTGGTTCAGCTTTACTTCACTGAGAAAGTGAAGTTTTATACTCCAAAAAATGTAAAAATAATACAGGAAAATCAGAAAGTAGCCTAAATAGATAGAAGTGGAATTGAAAATGACTGATGGAGGTTCATCTCTCAAAATGAAATGTGAAAAGAAAACATGAAGCATAAGAAATGGAGAAAAGCTGAAATGTAAATTAGAAGTTTAAAATTCTCCCCTCATTTACAAATCTATGCTGGGAATTTGTTTAGAAATAGATTAATTTTATGTTCTCTCTCTCTAAAATTATAGTTTTAAAATTACATGAAATATTCATGGAGGATGGGGAGAGAACTAACATCACCTTTGCTTTGCTGTTCAAATGAAACAAACTGAAGTGAAAAAGACAGTAAGTGACTAAAGAGCTTTTCATTCCAGGAGAGTATTAAAAAAAGAAAATTTTGCTTTCCTGTATTCAACGATTACAGTGATAATGGCCATATAAGAACCTAGACAGAGAAATTTCCAGTCTCTCTAAAATTCTCTGCAGCTTGCAATTACACATAGTCAAATTTATCACAGATGCCAGATGGCACAGCTAGTATATTGGCAGGGATTTTTGAAATAAAAGAGGAAAAATAGCTGGCCCGTTCTGTGCCTAGCTTGCCTTCTTTTCTTCCTCCCTTCTCCAATAACCTTCTCCTATTTTCCCTCTGGATATAAATTTTCCCTCTTCATAAACCAGTAATTTGGGGAAAGACACAGTCTAACTTATTTGGGGTTAGACCTTCATCTAAGCTGCCCACAGGTTCCCTGAATTATAAACAAATGAAATCACTTAATTCAAAGGCTTTTCTTGCAATTAGCACTATTATTTGCACTGGAATGAAGCTGAGAAATAAGAGTAGAGGGTGATCTTGCATGAAAAGACCCTTAGACTGCAATCAGCGAGTAGGCTGCTGGCTAGACAGACACACAGAGAGGTAGACATGCAGACACTGATGTCAAAAACTTGACACAGTGAAGATATTTCTCAGTTGCAACAACAAAAGACTGTTTGCTAAGGAACCAAAATCAAAAGATGATGCTGGATTGCATGCACCCCTGAATGCCTGATCCAGGTTTTTGCAAGGGCTTAGCATCACATTTGTAAGTGCTCAGCAACCAGCTGCTTCTCTTGTGTCACTTGTGGCCAGATTTTCAAAGCATCTCAATACCCTCCAGGAGTGCTGTGACATGCAATCTGCTCCCTGTCTCAAAGGAGACAAAATTCCTTTGAAAATCTGGCCCAGATGGTCAATGCCAATCAATTCTGGAAAAGCCTATAATGCCCAGAAAGTACCGAGATATGCATCTTGGAAGGATGAATGAAACCATGGCTCCTGGAGTGATGTGGACCTTATTATCTTTTGTAGGGTGAGGAATTCATGCCAAATCTCACTTTAGTTCTTTGTAATATAAACTTGGATCCTGCAAGGTAGTAATTTGATTTGCTTCTTTTGGTTTCTTTGTGAGCTACTTACTAACTATATCTGGAGATACAGACCATCATTTATCTGTTTATCTGTGTCTATTCCTCCATCCACCTGCTTTATTTTACTTTAGTATTCATGTCCCATCATTTGAGGGTTGTTTTCATAGCTCATGATAGCGTTGTCAGGTGTAGCATTTCCATATCTCTTTTTCTGAACGGTGTTGATAATTGTCACTATCCGGATAATACAAGTTAAAAACTTTTGTCTTCCTGTGTGTGCATGCTCTCTGTCTCTATTTAAATAAGCATCTGAAGGAAAAAAGGAGGCTGGAAGTAAGTGATGCAATTACCCTCTCTTTAATCTCAGCCCTTGTGTATTGCACTGTTCAAAGAAAAAACACTAACCCTGCAGATACAGAGCTGTTGCACTGCTTCAGTTTTTGACTTACACTCCCTGTCCTACGTGATTGGGTATGGATGTATCAGGGTTAGCAAAGAGAGGGAGCAGGCAAGAAATGTCTGCTGCCTGCTCTCAACACACTGAAATGGCTACAAGAACATCCATTCTTCAGCTAGCCCTAGGATATGTGCTCATTCCCCTTTTAGCCAGGTCTCTGAAGCATATCACTCGTGGGTATTTGGGAGGTGGGTTTACAGTGGTCATGCCGATCTTGCTCTCCCCATGTGCAGGTTTCAGCTCTTAAAAATGCACCAAAACCATTTATTTCCATAGGAGAGGTTATCCCTCAGTGGAATTAGGATAATATTGAGAGTACTGCCCCCAAAAAAGCTCATTTCTCCTGGACACTGTCATTAGAGACTAAAGTAGAGACTGCTACACTCAGGCTGATCTTCCCTTATGTGCTAATTTGTAGATCTTGTAGATCTGTAGTGTTTGCTGGTTTCCATAGGTGTGCTCACCCCCTCTGGAAATCCATAGTGGTTATGAAATGGTTTCCAGAGAACCATTTGGCATAAGAAAGGTAAAACAAGAGGAAAAATTACCAAAACCGGGGAGGAAAAAAAAAAAAGAGGAGTGTCTACAAAGAAATTGTTGGAGGTAGAATGAATCAGCCATGGCTGTAGTGTAATTATATATGTACATTTCTCAGGACATAAATATAATCTAATTGAGATGATGTGTCCTTCCCTCTCTTAAAACAAGAGAAAAATAATACCTCCTATCAAAAGTCTATCTGCCCATTTCTCAATTACTCATACAATCATGGTTCATTTCAGTCTCAAATTTACTCTGCAAAGCCAGGTGTGATTACCATAGATTGTTTCGTCTAGGGCCAAGTCCTGATGGTTCTATTCAGCCCCAACAATAAATAGCCTCTTAAGCACCCACCAGGAGGGTCCCCTGAGCCGAAGAATGGGAATTAAGCAAATGAGTGTTTATTCCTGGGCAAAGCTCTTGTTCTGACCAATTACATAATGACCAATGTAGCTCAGGTTAGTGCCAACAAGCATAATTGGCATGTGGGATAGGGTGCTAGAGATTTGCTTTTAACTGTTTAGTGCCTATAACAGGAGCTTTGGTGAAGTCTTTTCCTCTTTCAAGTGGAAAGGCCAGAATCTGGCCTTTGCCTGATAGTTGTGATAGTCTATCCCAGGGCCACAAGAAGTGCTGTTTATGCGGAAGCCTCTTAATGCCTTCTTTGGTTCCCTGTGCTGCTTGTCTAGATTATCTCCCTAGGAATCGAGAACTTTGAAAACATCCTCCTCAGGAGGGACAGAGCTGCTGTGTAGATTGGCAAAGACAGAAAGCGTAAGAAAACCAGAGGTGTGAGGGTCCTTCTGTCCACTTTCTAAGCCAGCGTGCCAAACCCTTGGTACAGCCGAGACCCAGCAGGTAACAAGACCCATCCCTTAACATCCTTTTCCTTTAGCAGGAGATGGATGCCTTTGGTTGTGGTATCTTTTTGGGCCCTGGGGGAAGCATCTGGTCCTTTTTTGGCATCTTAGCTTTCTGGTTTCACAGATTTTTACATTGCTTTGCCTTGAAGAGAGGACAGTGAAAAAGAGGAATTTCTGAGTAGACTGAGGACCCTCCAGGGGCTGCAAATGGAAGCTAAATTCACAGATCTGAGTGTTCAAAGTGTCCATGAGTGACAGTGACTCCAATAGGTGACAGGGATCTATTGACACAGATCTAACATGTACTTGCCAACAGGACAAGCTAGGGTACTCCTGACTTCTGTGAAGTATTTCAAGCCAGCCTCAGAGCAACCCCTTAAACAAATGAAATACCTATGGCATTTCCTCCTTTCTTGCTCATCTTTTGGTGCTAAACGTGTCACCTTTAGTGCTCTCTGCTCCCCACCTCGCACCATGTGCAGGGCCTGGGAAGCTCTATAGGTGCATAATGTGCTTTTCCATAACACTAAGGAAAAAGGGGCAAGATGATGACAGACAAGTCTGCTTTGAACCTGCAGTTTTCCCTGCCTTTTCTTTTTGGCTTCAATCAAAGCATTGCTGAGCAGTGGGGAGGCCCTCCTCTCCTCCCTGCATTTGAGTTTGTTGTTCTTTAATAGTGCAACACTCTATTTATTAACTCCTGCCACTGTAAATGCGTTAGAAATGAGGAGTTTCCATGTGTGTGGGAGAATCCTTTGAGAAAAGGAAAAAGTGAGGGGAAAAAATAATAATGTCACACAATTGCCTTGGCATTCTAGAGAAAAAAGACAGAGGTTTATGCCTGGAAAACAGCCTGTCATTCGTCTTTAATAAGGAATGATTACAAACAGATTTCCTACAGACACTGGCCACATATTGAACAGATTAAAAATCATGTGCTTATTGATTGCCGCATTCTTTCCCCACACTGCTGCATTTCCTCCCCATTGCCACCACATCCTTGTGCATTGCTGAGGGTGAAGCCTCATGCCAGCACATGGGCAAGGGGGGACACCTGCCCAGGCTGCATTGCCTTCTCAAAAGGGTTGGTCCAGGGGCTGTGGGGAAGATGAGGGGACTGCGGTTTTGTTCCCAGCTTGCTACTGGCCTGGCTGGAGTAGGGAGGAAGATGAAGTGCTTGGTCCCTTCATGCTCAGTTCTCTTCTCCATACAAATATCCCTGGAAGATTTTTTCCCTGTTATCAAAAGTTGTGAGCTCTTACAAGATGGAACAAGTATGTGCGCCTGATCCCATACATTTGCCTTGTTGTTTAATGAAATACTTACGTGGGCAACTCTGGGTTAACGGTGCTGAAGTACACCTCACCCATCACATGGCTGCTCAGAGCCACAGCACTGAAGGGGATGAGCTAGCTGAATGCTGCAGCGAGGAGTCCCAAAAGAGGGGCTACAGCCCCCCCTACCATCCAGCTAAATCCGTGCCTGTCTTAAAACACAAACAGACATGCAAGGAAAGCCATATATTATACCAGTGCTCTAGACCACATTTTAACATTCACACTTCAGTCTTTCTCACTGCCTACAGGAATGAGTTAAATACTACGGGATAAGCAGTCTTCCACCTCTGGCCTTTCCCTCCACCCTCGCTTGTTTTTGCTGTCCTACAGCTGGATCAGCATCCCAGGAGAGCAACAAGCACCTGCCAAGGCTCCATCCATTGAGGGCCTAGAAGGTAATAATCAGACTCTTGTTGGTTTGGCCTACTTGTTTTGGTGGTGTGTTGGTTGTTTTTTTTTTTTTATATATATATATATATATATATTATTTTTTTTTCTGTCATGAAATATTTCCTCTCTGTGTTGTTTCACTATTTTCTGGATGCAATGTTTCCTTCCAGGCATGGATATTTAATCAGGTCTCAGCCCCAGAGAATCTGGGACCTTCTAGGGCTGAGGGACACCACAAACACCAGAGTAGACATTGCAGGTCAGGATGGGACTTGGGCTTATGGAGTACAGAGGAGGTAACAGCAGTCCCTGACTGGTCATGGTGCAATGCTGAATCTCTGGTCCTACTAAAAGCCTGAAGTGGCCAAGGCCCTGACATGACTGCCACAGTACTTACCTAACGTAAGACTGGCTGACTTCAGGACGTGGCATATTTAATGCCAGAAACACACATCTGTGTCAAAATTTCAATCAATCATTTCACTTTGAAGCCAAGGGTCTTGACAGAAGTTGGCACCTGTTTCTGAAGTATCTATAAAAAGCCTGATTGCTTAAAACAAACAAACAAACAAACAAAAAAGAACACCTGAGCAACCTCATTCTGGAATCTGGAAGTCACCAATCTAACCTGCAGAAGTGAAGTGATTCCAAATCACTAGTCACTGTTGAAAACCACATGCTCAATTCAGTCCAGGATACTCTAATGGCAGAGAAAAAAAAAATAAGAAAAATCAAAAGTCAGGAGCTCCACAACTGATATTCTGAACTGCGACAATAGCTGACTGCCACTCCAAAGAGACAATGTCTGAGGAAAGAGTTAATTCTGCTTCTACGCTTTTTTAAAATAATCATTTGTTGTCACCGTGAAGAGTGGCTGATAATAATAATTACATCTCAAGAATACTTTTCAGTTGTTTTCTGTCAAAAGGGCTAAGTGCAAATCAGCTAGTCTTTTTTTTTTTTTTTTTTTGAGTGTTCATAATTAGATTCTTACCGTATTCTCTCTTATCTTACAGAAAGGAGGGAAACTGCCTTCCAAAGTATCAGAGACATTTTTACGTAATAATAACAGCTCGCAATGGAGTGATGTGTGAAATCCATGGGGGAAGGGAGAAAACACAGCAAATGAGCAAGATTTACCCAGCAGCATCTATGTATTGTCATTTCTTTTTCTTTTTTCTCCTTGCCTTATAATGTTTCAAAGAGAGCTATAAAATGGTGTTTATTTTTTTAGTTTAGTACTGTTCTGAGCTCAGCTAAATCTGTTGCCTGATCACGTCACTTTTTCTCTCAGTAAAAGCAGGCTTCAGAGATGTTTATTAGAGATGCTGAACCCTGTAAACACATACATACAGCCAGGAAAAGGGCACACAAGGAATAGAGAAAACATGCAAGCACATGTTCATAGACAAAGAAGAAAAGAAGACATCTTGGTTGAGAGCTACATGGTGAAATGGTGGCAATATGGGAGAAATTGCCATGTTGTAACTAGGCCTTAACAGAAAAAGCCTATACAATGGCTTGTCTTCTAATTTTTTAAAAACTGTTTTGTAAAACAGATGAAATCATGTGTTGTTGTTGTTTTTGTTTGTTTTGTTTTGTTGGTTTTGTTTTTTTTTACAACCTTGCTTCCTGTTAAGGCTGCGGGCTATGTCACTATCAGTTCACGTAACAAATATATACATATGTTTACATATGAGCCATATTTTACCATCTTTTCAGGTTTCATCCCTATCTTGTTCTATGGATTTTTTTCCCCTGAGGATGAGCACAGCAGATGGCAGAGACCACGGAGAAGATGGAGGTCAGCATATGGGAGTTTAACCTATGTTGTGAGTTCATAAAAGAATCAGACGAGTGACTTAGCTTCATCCTCCTTTTTGAACAAGGTTGAAGTACTAGTGCAGCTTTAAGTGTTCCAAAGAAAGTGCCAAAGCATGTGAAATTCCCTGATTTGTTGGTGTTGTTTGCTGTTGTTGTTTGTTTCTGTCTACCTGAATTCTAAGTCTGTCTCCAAAGAAAGGTGTTCAAACAGGGTCAGCAACCTGAGTACTAAATCCTTGAAGAACACATGAAAGTCCTGCAGCATGAGCTTTCTCCCAGAAAGCTAGTGCAAGAGTGGGTGGTTTTACGGCAATTGCTTGAATGCGGGACTGGTCTTTAGAAGAGAATTCTGCAAAATGCCTGGTGGACATGTAGACAATAGGGGAGTGTCTGCAATAACAATGGAAAGCACTTTCCCTAATGGGAAACATCCTCATCATTCATGCCATATCCTTGCGCTATGTGGTTCTTTGGGTGTTGAAATGTAGGGTGGATCCAAAACCCTGAGTGCAGCTGATCCAAGTTATCTAATTGCTGCTAATGTTTTTCTCCTTGGTGGGCACAGGAAACTTGTGTAATGAAAAACAACATTGAAATAGCACTAGGATTCTGTCTTACTGCACCAAGAGAAAAGAGGCACTAGTCTTTCTGCATTAAGGATGCCAGCCACTCCAGCTCCCCAGCCAGCTCTCTTTGAACATTTTGTACAGTATCTGCAACAATACTAACGAATGCAATTAGGATGAATCACGTAACAAGGATGAATCAAGGGTACAAAGGGGATCTGGCTGCTCAACAGAAATCTAAAACTAAAACCACCCACTGCATCCCTTTCAGAGCAGGAATGGTTTGACCGGAATGTGCCTCAATAAAGTATTTTTCTGTTCTTTAGCCTAACGCTGTAGCTATGGCCATGGAAATCTTTCTTATTTTTAATAATAGAGCCACGCATAAGTTCTTTCAGAAGGGCTCATCAAATAACACGCTCCCATCCAAATGGTGTGACACCTTCTTTGCACCAGCAACTTCTGTTCAAGGCAAGTAACACAATGAGTACCTTCCTTGGTAAAGGAGGGGATGTGTTCAGTTTAGTATGCTAGAGTATGGCTGGACAAGTAAGGCACTTTCAATACTTATTCCCTGCTGGTTCTTCCACTGTAGAGTGCCTGCCTGCAAACTCTCAGGAAAAAGTACAGAGGGAGGAAAAGGGTGCAGGAATTGATGGTTATAATAAAAACTGGAAGGCAGACATTCTGTTCAAAACTACCTGGATTTTGCTGTGGACATGTGAAAACATAAATCATCTAGAAAGACAGCTAGCACACAAATCAAAAAGAAAATGCCTTTCCCCAGAACTCATCTCTTTACTGGTGGGCAAGTTCTGAGCAAAGAGCTGGCTTACTTCTATCACTCTGCATTCTTAACTGATACAGTTGAATAAATACAGTTGTTCCCTTTTTTGGAATATGCATTAGTTGATTTTTAAATATCAAGCTAGTAGCCCCCAAGGGTAAGCTGGAAAAAACCATCCAACCAATTTCACAGCAAATAATTTATTCCACAAATATTGCTTCCCTTCCCAGCTCCTGAATTGGTTCTGGATGGTTCACAAAACTCTCAGATTTATTTGTTATTCAGAGTTGCTTATAAAATTCTTCCATGAATAATGAAATTGGGCTGGAGATTGTTCACTAACAGCCTTTTGTGAATAGTTGTAATTCACTATACAAAATTCATGTTGTGATTTGATATGTTAGCAATGTTTTGTGATACCGTCTCTGACTGGATGAATTATATAGCTCACCAGGGAGTGTGGAGTGAATTGTGATTGTAAAAGTCTTGATTGGCCATTTCTAGGCAAAGTGGGAGAAATAATGTAAGTGTGGATGCTTGTTAATGGCAGGTATGTTTCTCCATCCACTTACACTGACATAATTGAGAGATTGCTTCACTGATGTCAGCAGAAATGCTGGCTGTAAAACTGAGGTAAAAAAGGCATTACAGTCAGTATTTCTGAGATAATGCAGTCTTCGGGGGTTTCCTGACTGGCATCTGGTCACAGCTGAAAATGACAGGAGAAGCAGAACACTTTACATCCTTTTTTTCATTTCATTTATATGGGATTTTTCCCATTGAATTTGATGTACTTGTGAGTCAAGAGAAAGGGTTCATAAAGGCTTCTCTAGCTGTTGCTTGCTTTGTAGCAGTACAGGCTGTAGCAGCGCATTTTGCTCCAGTGGCAATGCTAACTCCAGGTGAGCAATAAGAACAAACATTAGCCTAGACCATGTCCTCCTTGCCCTGAAATCCTTCCTCAAGTTCTCAGCATGGCCCCTTTGCCTGGATCCTCCACATCAGCATCTTTCCTGTGCTGCATGTGGGGCTGAGGCTCGCCACATCTCCCTGCAGCATGGCTCCAGAGGGACCAGGGATAAGCTGAGCCCCTTATGCTCTCTGTATTAAGGGCAGGGCTTTTTAGCCTCTTAAATGGGCCAACCTGAGTATTGCAACAGCTCTGCAGTCTTCCCTCCTGTTGCTTGCAGGTGGCAATAAACCAGAGGAGAGGTTGGTGGGACAATGTAAGCACCAATCTAGTTTGCACAGCAGAGGTTTCCCCTGCAGAGGCTATGCATTGCTTCCTCCTTTTTTTTCCTTCCTTGTTTTTTTCTTTTGTTTGTGTTCACGTGGCATTTTTTTCTAAAACAATTTGATTCAATTGACTTTCTAAATTGCATTTATTTTGTCACAAGGGTATAGGGCAACCCAAGGTGAGAGGAGGGGAAGGCACAGCCATGCTTTATAAATCCAAACTCAATTCTTAAGTCAGGAAAATCGAACCCTTAAGGCTCCGTAAACAGAAACACACACATACACAAACAGATAATGCTCCTTTATAACTTCACAGACATCATCTGTCCCTCCCATAGCGTTTATATCTACCTGCCCCCTCCAGTACGATCAAAGCAAGAGGTCCCTCATTCCCAGCTCTCTTTCCCATTGCCAAATGTCAGAAGAGGTGTCAGTGCTGAGCTGTGTGCGTGTGCATACACAAAGGGCTCATCTGGATGCTGTATGCACTGCAACAGCCATGTTCATTCCTCCAATGCATCTCCACTCTGCATGTTTATGATCTCTCTCCCTCTCTGATTTGGATGGACAAAAGAATTGCTGTTTGTTCAGGGCTTTTTTGTTTGTTTTGTTTTGTCTTGTCTAAGACAATGAGTAGAATTTAATAAAACATCTTTACAAACAATAAGAAAAAGTGGACATTTCCTAAAGAAAGGGGTGGGGGAGGGAGATGCTGTTCTTAATTTGACAAATCTTTTTTGATTTAGGCTTTTTTTTTTTATTATTATTATTATTATTCCATTCCCCTCCCCTGCTAATGAAATTCCTAAAGATGAGATGGGCTGTTGTTGCCATAGAAACTTGGTGCTGGCAGAAACTAAGACTGCAGATTTATTCACACAGCTTGTTAGTCAAACTTGATGCAATAACATGGAATTAATATTTTGGTCTCATCGAGATCTTGCAGCTTTTTGCAGAACTGTTGAACAGAAGGAAATACCAAACTCTGCGTTGCTGGGCTAAATTCCTCGGTCATCCTTGAGCACTGCACCATGGGCAGCTCTGCTTTATGCTCAGGGAGGGCTGAATCCCCTTGCTGCTGACTGCTGCAGGGATGCTCTCATTGCTAGTCATAGCAGACACAGGCCTGAATAGCGATTGCAGGAAATCCGTCCTCTTTTTCTTTTTAAAGCCTCTCAGATGAGCTTGGCAGGGAAATGATTCTTCTACTCAGAGGTATCTTAACTTACAAAGGGTCTTAACCCTCTGGTAACACACAATATATTTTGTGTTCTCAGTAATGCACAGTCTGCAATTACTGATGAATATAACCTTGCCCTGTTGGGTAAATAAACATATATCCCCTTACCTGCCTGATGACAGGGAAACTGAGGTGGGGAGTACACATGAATGTGCCATACAAACAGCAAGTCCAAATCCATCCCAGCAGAACAGAATTGGGGTTGGTATTTAAGATCTCTTTTTAACTGAGTCCCCATGCGTGTTACTCCTGTCTGTATTTGTCCCCCTTGGGCTTTACTTTTGTTGTGGGAATCAGCTCTGATCACAAGACATGAAAATTGTCTCCCTATTCCGTTTCCCCTCAAATATCACATGCTTATTTTCACATAGCTCTTCCAAATGAAGATGTGACACCATAAATAGGATTATAGCTGCAGAAGGGGAAATGGTCAGTAGTGGACTACTCCTAAGGGGTTAAAAGGGAGAAATCTTTTCATTGTGACATCTGCTGTTACAGCTTAGGCTGCTTACGGTTCTTGGGCACAAAGTCTCAAGCCACGTTTTTTCTGCCCCCCAGACCCAATCAACATAAATCTGTAAGCAGAGTTGCTCAGCTACATGTCAGAAGTTCTGCACCACCATGAGGCAACACAGAGACTTGCTTGGCCAAATCACTCAGCAGTTGAACCTTTGGCTTCTCTGATAACATCTCATGGATTGCATCAAAGAAATCAATCTTTTGAGGTGTTCTGGTTCAAGCATGATGAGTCCAAATTCATTTTCTGCTTAATGAATGAAGAAATTTTTATTTTTCGCATGGTGTAGATTCCAAAACAACACACCAGCCAGCTAAAAAACACATGGACGAAGAAAGGAACACAGCAGGCCAATGGAGCAGTTTATCTGGTAAACTGACTCAGCTCACGGTTCTCAGATACAATAAAAAGCAGCCAAAGACTCCTATCTCAAGTCCACCCAGATGCAAGTTTACTGCAGATATCTCAACAATTCAGTGAGTTGCAGAGGAATTTCAAAGTGGTAAGGGTCGTGCCAATGACATGGATAAGAGGCACCCCACAATGTTTACTACAGCACCCAAATATGCCTGTATATGCATGTGCTTGCTTACACAGACACTGTTTCATTGTATCTACAGAAATTATTCTGCCTTTTCACAGACAAACTGCTAAAGTCTGTCTAAAGGATCCCTAGCACAGGTAGGGAAAAAAAAACACACTAAAGGGACTAGCTGAACTGGCTTTGATTCATGAAGGGTAGAAAATATTTACACTCCATTGGGATTTTAATTGTGGAGGGTTACACTGCTATAAACTAGACCCATGTTTTAATAAAAAAAAAAATAAATACATAGAATGAGTTGGGTTGGAAGGGCCCTTATAAAGATCTAGTTCCAACCCCGCAAGCATGTGAATTTCTGCCACAGAATTAACAATTCAAACCCCCCACCAGAGTCTCATTATTTTCATTCTTCTCCAAAAAGATAGGTGTTGTGTTGTGTTTTTTTTTTTTTTTTCCTCTCTGACATTAGCAGATGTTTTGATTAAAATGTGCACAATGAACCTGGAAGCTAATTGTTCTTATGAAAAACTCAGAGAACACAAGGCAAGTGGGTGTGAGCAGTCATCATCTTTAGAGGATGCCACTGCCATTCTGAGAAGGGCTCAGCACCAGCCATCCCCATTGGCTTTGCTACTTGTGCTGGCCACTCTTCCAGAAATACTTCAGTAGCAAAGAGCTATATCTACTTCACAGCAATTAGTGTAAGTCAGTGAATTCAAATCTGAAGTCAATAAACCTATGAAAAGTCGGTTTTATTTACAAACACTTGAATACCAGGTGTAAGCCTTTAGTATGAGGCCCTCACAAGGCTCAGGATAGTTCACAGCTAAGCATACTGGGCAAGATCTTGCACTTATCTATTTCTCTAGGTTTTCTAAGAGGTGTAAATCAGTGCAGCATCTGCCCTATAATCATTAGTAAAATAAATTATAATGCTTGAAGGAGCAGCCTGATTAGGAAGTGAAGTGATCACTAGCAACTATTGTCAATGTTGTGTTCTTTGTTCCACTTACAAGGCTAATTACTGTAACAAAGTAGATCATTTTAAATGGAAATTCTGGATGACTCTCAATGCAAATGTTCGTGATTTTTTCCTGGATGCATCACAACCACATACAGGAAACAAGGGACAATGGAAATAATCAAAACACAACTAAATTGAACAAACTATTCAATAGACTTTTGTTAGAACTCATTATAAGCGTTCATTTGTCTTCATTCTTTATAAGTTCTTTGTCTGAGGTCCTCTATCAAATCCTACCATCTCTACATCTCTTTGCAAAACAGGATTTTCCACCCAATGAGTCTATTTTACTTTCTGACTTTGGCCCAAAGAACCCAGTCCACCTTCCAGGGGAACCACTGGCTGAACTCCTGTTAATCTTGGCATCATGAGACTGAGCAGAAATTGTTCATTTGGTCACGTTCTTAACTTGCAACACATGTCCGCTCTTACTCAGCCATGTTCCTTGGTGCTGAAGTTGCACTTAAGGAAAAGCTGCAAGTTAATTTTGTGTTCAAGTGTTTGGCATATTTACCGTAAAGCCCATATTATCTGGAATAACCACCTGACAGTTGGGTAATGCCCTTCTCCTGTTTGCATCAACTGAGCTGGTTGCTCAGTGATATGACAGCTAGGTATGTGGCAGGAAGAGTCTACAGGAGTGAGCCAAATGTTGCCTTGTTTGCTTGATTCATAGATGGTTTTTGTGACAAAAAAAAAAAACAAAAAAAAAAAAAAAAACAATCTAATAAGGAGAAATACAGTTTTCCAGAAGGTGTTCTAAGCATATATTAATCATCTTGAATGGTCTTCAGTATACTGTGGTCCTCACCCATTAACTGGCAAAGCCCAAGGCTGTTTATAATACTCTGTGCTTATAGAAAACTTTTTCATTTGAATGTATCCTCTCTAGCCTTCTCAGTCTTTTCTAGAGTGGAAATTAGAAAAAAATGTATATTCCTTTAGACAGTGAGAAAGACGTGAAATCATTCCCCTCCCAGGTAAAATCAGATTCTGACATTCCCCTTCTCCTTTGGTGTATTTACTCCTTATTTGAGATGTAGTGTTTACTCCTGGGAAAAATACCTTGGAATAACTGCAGAAGTATTATTCCACAACAGAAATTTTGGCAAGCTTGGACTGACAGCTGTTTACCCTTTCAGTGAATACCACATGCCTAGGGAGAGCACTGACTTGTAACAAGCACAGCAAAGCAACCACCTAGGACCAGTTCTTTTCTAAATGGGGTTGAAAGCACACAGACCAGACATGTGTCCACATTTCCACAGTTATTTTCTCTGGATTTTAAAATAACGCTGTAGGTTTCCTTTCATAATCCTTCAGAAGTGGTAGATTTTCATTTTATGTTTGAGAACCAAGGGTAGCCAAGAGGCTTGCAATTAGTCTCACCATTGTCTGTCCCCAGCAAAAGTCTTTGTGCAAATACTTCTCTTGTCATTGCTGCTAGAGCTGGGGAACTGGCATCCAACAGTCCTGATCCAAAACTGAAGGGCAGTAAAAATACATACGTCTTGTAGAGGGCTCATGCAGACATCCCAACCCTATGGCTTTATATGGTCCACTATTGCTTTTAGAAACAATCTGCACATACACATGGAGTTCAATCCATCCTCAGTACCACAGATGTGCTGCAAATGCTTAGACCAATTGTGCCTGCACAGCAAGTCTGTGTGAAACCTATTGGTCTTATGCTCTTTTAGGGCATGCCAATTTGGTTTGTCCATGAATAATTGGAAACAACTGAAAAAAAGTAGCCAACTTGGACTATTTCATCCCAGGCAGCTCTGTCTTTATAAAGAGAAAAAATAGGAGAACACATCAAACTTTATCTTAAATGCACAAAATCAAACATTTTTCAGGCCACCAGTGTAGTCAAGTCAATGGTATTGTACTGGTCTGAGTCTAATGTCAAACCAGTAAAAGATGAACAATTATTGTGATCACTGTCATTACGTGCTGTAAAACTGGTGTAAGCGGGAAGAGAATCAGCCTGACTGTGCTAGCAAGAAAGAAAACAAATGTTTGTAATAAAGTGCAACTTTGACTGTTGTGGCTTCCAGTAATGGTACAAAATGAATATAACTTACACCACAGGCAGAAGTGTGTAGCAGACAAAACAGGGGCATGAAGGGCAATCACTGAAATGCGTGATTGTTTTTTTTTGTTTTTTGTTTTTTTTTTGACATCTGTGTAAATCCACTGACTTCAACCGTTACCTAAGGCAACTAAAAAAAAAGAAGAAAACATTATGACCTGAGAACCAGGAAATGAAAATTATTAGAATAAAGAACAAAACAGATGAGTGCAAGAGAAGTTAAACTCCAACATAACACCAGTTTCACTTGCATTTCTCTTATACACTAATATGCTCCATGAATATGACATTCATGGGGTGAATGAATTTCTGATCTGGCCAAATGAGTGACTTAGGAAAGGATAAGGAAACTGAACAAAGAAAAGTAGGGAGTGTTAAACAGAGTGAGGATGATGAATATGATTTTGTTCTAAGCCAAATATTTGCTATTCTCAATAAAATATATCTGCCAAATCTGAGAAGGTAAATAATTTGTCCTGGGTAAAATTGCCATAGTCACTGGGACACAGATTAAAAAAAATATATATATATTTTTTCCTATTTGTGGGAGCATGTTGAGCTGAGTGCCTGTTTTGTTAGACTCTACCTAATTGAAGCAGGAGAGACATTTCTAGCCCAAATCAATCAATAAATAAATGGAGTTGGTACCTACTGACATTTGGACTGATTTTGGCTCAGAAAGTTTTATGAATATTCTGAGCTGCTGACTTCCACTGAAATCAATTTTGTGATTAGGGTATTCCTGAAAGTTTCACCAGTATGGCAGAAGCTTCACTTTGTTTTGACATGAGTGCAGCTTTCTTAAGTTGACAAAACTGCATGGCTGAATGCCTGTGGCAGTGTTGGAGCCAGAAGTACATTTTTGATGAACCTACTTGGGATATTTTGCAGCCCAGCCAAGCAAATACTAACTGAGGACATTCTTTGTGAATGTATGGGGGAAACAGTGGTAATTAAGCCCATGTACCGTAATTGGTCAGCCCTGCAATGTTCAGCAGCTGAGGTCTAGGCATTTTTTAGTTGACAAAACCACTTGACTACTGTCCTATCACAACAACCTCTTGAGAAAGCCTCAGCCAAGTGAAGGTTAGAGACAGCTTTGAAATGCATTCAAATTCATGGCTGCTTGGAGCAGATTTTCCTTTGAGTATCTCTATTTACAGTGAGGTTAGTGGCTGGGGACTTGCCATGCTTTTTGTCAGAGTAATCCACTTGCATTTCTACAAATAGGACATCACAGCAAGTAGTACAATGCCTGAGCCATCTTCACCCTGTGTTTTGGATGGTTCCTTTTTCTTCTTAATTATTTCAGCCACCATTTACAGCTTGATACAATAATCCTACATGGTGCAAAGGTTTCTCACATACCTTGTCATCCTTGGGAATTTCTATATATGTAAAAGGCAGCTTCAAGATCTGAGGCCTACAGCCCATATCCACAGCTAGTACGTGTATCTTGATGCTTCTTTAAAGAGCAGAGGTTCATGTGATTCGCTGTGACTCTTTGGACATATCTTTCATAGCCATGACCTCCAGCAAATCCCTCTGGGGTATGTGCTCAAAGGATGGCTGAAAGGAATTAACTTACACATTTTAGCCGTGGTCCAAGCAGCATTTTCTGTTCATGCTACTGACTTGATATCACAGGGAAGCTTGTTTTGTTACAGGTTCTTCTGCCATGACTTGCAAGGGTGCTTGTTACATGGAAGCGCTAAAAAGGTCACAATTATTTCCCTTGCTTCACCAAGGAGACATGAAAAGCAAGTGCCATTTAACGGAGCGAAGTGGGGTGGGCAGCACTGCATGCTTGAGAATGTTATCAGCAGGCTGAGGATGGAAGTGGGTGGACAGGTGAGCCCTGGGGTGGGAACCTGCCATTTTCTTGCTTAAACTTTAGACTTCATGTCCATTTTAGTCAGCATGTAATGGGCAGGGGCATAGCCATTTCAGAAAGCTAATTATTCTGGAAGGCACCTCTCCAAGTATTTGACAAAATGCCTGTGATGCATGTTGAAGATAATTATCACTTGTTCCGTTGTCCTTAAATGTCCCTCACAAAATGTCAGCCCCGTCAGATAAAGCAGAGGCATTGAGAATCCCTGTTTCAGAATGCACTGGGAAAGCAGCAACCATTTTCATGTCTGTTAGAATAGCTCATATTAATGCATTTCGTTTGTGCAGCAGTATTTTTAGGTTTCAGAATTATGCAAATTGTTCTCCAAATTACACACAGCCCTGAGATAGCAGCTAGTAGCAGTTGCAGCTGTCAGAGTCATATGGCACTGAGCACCCAGCAAGATGCAGGAGAGAATGCAGAAATGGTTCTGGGCATCACTGTAGTCACAAGTATCTGCTAATGGACAGGCGAGTCGCATACAGTGCTGATGGGCCTGATATAAGGGAGACAGAACTGAAAATGGACCTCTCCACTAGCGTCAGGGGGCATTGGATGTCATTACCACTACAAACTAGAATGGACAGCTTTATTATCAAGGTCAACAGTGCCATTAAAATACTTCCAGGCATCAATCCTCCCCTCCTAATGGAAAGCAACACAAAATAAATTAGCTGACCACTTAACCAACTGGTAAAGACAGGAGAAGGACTAAACAGAGTGACAGGTTTGTTTTTATAGGACGCAAATCTTGGGAGGGTATAAATCTGTCCAGCAGATAGTGCTCTGGGACTCTAAGCACTAAGGGTATTGTTACAGAGTTTTCCTGTTTTTTCCTGGCTTGCCTCCAAAGCAGATATTCTGGTATGTAGGAACTCTGGGACTAGGCCTTGCTCCACTACTTGGGGCTAGAAACTGAGGCATGGGCCTGTGGCTCCTCATTTCTGGTTTGCCCATATTCACCAAGGAGATCTGAACTAAGCTGAGAACCCAGGTTTCCCAAGCACCAGTCTGGTGCTGCTGATGAAGGGGGAAGTCATTTACAATTAGCAACACTTCCTTGGCTTGCAAAAAAATTGAGTTGCTATTTTACTCTGTTGGCAATTGCTCTCTTTTCTGCCTACAAAACCTCACTTCTATATGGCTGACCTCAATTGAAGAAAACCACAATGAAAGTAAGAAGAGATGTAAGTCCCTGCTAGAAGATTAGTGTCAAAGGTTGTTTCTGGTGAAGGTTTAATTCCACAGAGCTTGGATTTACTTTTACTCGTGCTATTAAAAAGAAAAAAAAAAAAAAAGTGGGTTTTCTTTTGTTATTTAAGTAGCTTGGCTGTATAGAAGGTTCATATAAAACCTTTCACATTGAGAGAACTGGTGCCAGAGCCTGAATTTTGCAACCCAGTGGGGTGCTCCTCGGTTTTTACCATTGCTCTTCTCCTTGAATACCTGCCTTGGACTTTGTCTGACTTGCAAGCTCAAGGACCATGTTCATCATATGGTGAGATATGGCTACAGCTGTGATGCACAATATGGGGAAGCAGGAGCTGGTGAAGATCAGGAGAAGCTGGACGAATGCACAGGAGTCACACCCCACCAGCTCAGCATGGTGGTTAGCTGGTGGCTGAAGAGTTTTGCAGAGGCATGCACATTGCACATCCCTTACTTATAGCTTTATCTGATCACAGCCATTTGTACAGGGCTTATTCACGTTGTTACCTGGTTCTTAGTCATGAGAAACAAAAATCAGTTACCATCTTTTATTGCTCTTTACAAAAAGAAAAAAATCCAGCAACCAAAATCAGACAACACAAATGGATGTAAATCAACAGGAGGTATTTTAAGGCTGCAGATAGAGTCTTATATCTGGGTAAATATGGGCTAAAGGATAATCAGCAGTAGATGTGAGGAATTAATGGGATAGAAAGGCAATGGTTCAGGAGGGATAGACAGGTTGTCATGATAAGTCTTGTGAATTGTTTACTAAATTCTGTTTACATTGTAAACATTTTGTTCAAAGGCTGCTAAAAAGATTTAAGAGAGCTGAGTAAAAGTGTTCTCTGCTCTATAAAATGCTACTGCTTTGCCTTTGTCTGGGTAGCAGGATAAATAAGAACTACAAAAGTGCTATTGCAACTGACACTGCACATCATTTTTCAATTGGTGAAATGACCAATCTATATATTTCTCTTCTTTGTGATGGAAAGAAATTAAAGGAAAGGGAGACAAAACACTTTGGAGGGTCCTGAAGTGCTCTGACAAAGGGTGGCACTTGGGATCTGCTTGCCTAGCACCATGGTTTAATTGTATGAAGATGCCTAAGTGCATCATGTGGTTGCAAAGCTCATTAGCAAAATTAATTCACTGTGCTCTATTCATTTTCTACAATCCTGACATACAGCCATTTCGCATCTGGAGCTATTTGAAAATAAAGGCACTCTCGAAACATTTTTCCTGGTTGCTTTTAGTAGAATATAAATTGCATGTTTATGGAAAACAGATATTTTTTTTTCTAATATGGGATCTCCCACATAACACCCTTTACACTGACAGACAAATAGTACTATTCCAAAAGAATAAGGACCACAGGGGTAAAACAGAAGCCTTAACTTAAATTTTAAATCAAAGATATAAATGACAGGTACAACAACTGATTTGCACAGCGACATTGGATCACCCACTGGTTAGGAGGTGAACAGGAGTGTGGAGCGCTGGTTTCCCACATTTGTGGTTTTGACACGTAAGTCACAAAGGTGACTATGCTCTGCTGAAATTGAAGATCTGGAACGTAGCTGGAAGGTAGTGGCCCGAAAACCACAGACAGATCGAGGCTTTTTCTCAACACCAGAATGCGTGCCAGTGAGTTGGCAAAACCACGCTGCTGTCATCTCTTGTAGGACTTGAAAGATTCACCCAATCAATATGTGAAAACAACAAGAAGCCCCCCTGTAAAGATCTGGGGAGAACTACAAAGTTTTAATATTGGTGTGGGAAATAAGAGCAAAGATGGAGATTAATAAAACATCCCCTAAGCAGAAATCCAATCACAGCAAATCAGAAGATTCCCTGCCTCAATCAAACTGACTCTTTCTTCGTTTGCAAGCTAACACTTGGGTCTAATGTTTCACTGCCAGAGGTAACTTTACAAATTGGAAGCTTGAATTCATCCAATCAAGCCTGCAATAGAGCAGGCACTGAACACTCCTGTATGGTGTTATGTAGACATATTGCTTTGGGATGGACTCTTCTAAACTGTTAATTGATGGAGATCTTGCCCTGTGAATTTCATTGGGGCATTTGCTCCAATTTCATTAGCGTGCTCTTATGTAAGACACTCCTCCTGCAATTAATTAGCTATTTGTGTGGGCATTTATTTTATCTACAGACATGGATCCAGACCCTCAGATGACATAAATGAATCCAACTTGCTTTTTTACCACTGGAAGACCAAGCCCAGAAGCAGAGCATAAAGATAAACTCCCAACTCGTGGGTGGTTCCCAGCCATTTGCTGTCATTTTTCTGCTTCATACAGTTTTGTGATCTAATTGCTTTTTCAGGCACTTGTGTTTTAGGGATATTTCTTTTTTCCTTCTAACAACCCAAATTGCTCCAGGAAGAGTCAGTTGTCATGACTCCCTGCTTTTAAGGCTGCTGCTGCCACCGTTGCCCAACAATAAGAGGAACAGAGGACTAAAGCAGACAGGAGAAAAAAAAAAACTAATTATAGCCCAGACTCCCTTTCTCTCTCTAAGGTGGAAGAGAATGTAAATTATCATTCCTGGATACGAAATCAAATAGAATTACTTATCTCTTGAAATCCCCGCTGATCTGGCCACTGCACAGTTAAGCGACATGCTGCCTCATTATTCCAATGACATACTGCTGCAGAAGAAACTCCCAGGCAGTGCCATAAACCAGCAAAGATACAGGAGATGGATCACAGTTTTCCTCCACTCTTTCCCATGTAGATTTCCATATCTTTCAAATTAAAATTATTTTCCCTGGATCCTGAACAAGTCTGTTCTGCGAAGAAACACAAGAAAATGACCCCTGGAATAGCAGACAATCAAGAAACCAGAACATGGCTAGACTGCTGCAGGGAAAGCCTGCATCAGGGTTATTAGATCTTTGATTAGGCTATTTTCTGGAGAGATTTGGAGCCTTTCAGTTCTCTTGCTGTTCATTAGACACAGATCTCTCTAATTTTGATGGAGTCTCACATGCTGTGTAGAAAAGGAAGATCAGCATTGCATGTTCATGTAATGGAATAAATCCATTGCTTAGCAAAGTCTTTCACTGCATTATCAGAAGGCTCAAATTATAAAGGTATTTGTATAGCCTAAGGAATAGATAAGTACCTATTAGATATGCAAAACTACCACATGCTCCTTATTTCTCTTTAAGCCCATGTGGTTAAGAACAACTGAAAGGACATGCCAGCCTGGAAAAGGCAATTGTTCATACAAAAATACAATGTGCTCACAAGGAACCTGGGGAGGTGAACAGGGGAACATACATTGACCAAAACCAATGCCCTTCCTTGCTAATGCTTGCTGCTGGGTGTACAAGCTTTGGTGGAACCCAAGGCAAGGGCTGACATTTGGACAGCTTAGCATGAGGGAAGAAAACCCATGGCCACGTATGACAGAGCTCTACAGTAAGCATTCTCCAGGAGAACTGTGATTTAGACCTTATTGAAAGCATTAGCAAGTGGTTGGAAAAATCAAAAGACGGCACACACTGCAATGGATTTCGTGACATTTCTATTGCAGGGTTGAGAACAAGGCACCAAAGGATTCAGTGTATCATAAACTGTAAACATGAAATACAGCAGGGGAGCTGCAGCCTCAAAACACAAAACAACCCTCCCTACGAGCATTCAGTTGCACTTTCAAACCCACAGAAAATAAATCTCTTCAGCCATGGCTTACAAATGCAAGGAGAGATCAGGGAGCACGCACCCGGGTTATTCTCAGCCTCTCTGGTGGAAGTAGGTTAACACACGCTTGCAGGCTGACATTTCCATCCCAGCCCTGCCTGCCTCCCCCAACAAACAGACGATGCAGAGGGTGCGCAGCCCACACCAGCACTTTGAGGATTCCTCCTTCTGCACTGCTCTGCACACACGCTCCCTCCGCCTGTGCTCTTTAATAGTGATGGCAGTGATTTGTATGAAGCAAGCCCAGTGTATTCGCCTCTTACATCTCCCTTTGCTCAAAGCTGCAGTTCTTTTAACAGGTCGGGTGTAGGGATTTAAGAGGAAACAAGTTTTCTTTCACCCTTCACAGAATGTACTTTCAAGTCTCCATTCAAGACAATGGAGAAATGGCAAGACTTTGAGAAAAAATTAATCTGAGTAGACACCAATAAATACAGGATTTGGGTTTTTATTTTTCTCTCCCTCCCCCAACATCTCATGAATATGAGATGCTGCTGCAACACTTGGCCACAGCATAGATTGTTACAATAGAACTTGAAGGGAAGAGACACCCACTGGTGCTTTACCCCTTGAAAGGACTACTGAGACACTAGATATGTTGCTTTGGACGGCTTTGCTATGTAACCCATCCGTTCAGCTCCAGTCATCAGGAAATCACAGAGAATCCACAAATTACAGAATCACACACAGAATCACAGAATTTCTAGGTTGGAAGGGACCTCAAGATCATCGAGTCCAACCTCTTACCTAACGCTAGCAGTCCCCACTAAACCATATCCCTAAGCTCTACATCTAAACATCTTTTGAAGACTTCCAGGGATGGTGACTCCACCACTTCCCTGGGCAGCCTGTTCCAATGCCTCACAAGCCTTTCACCTGCCAAAGGATCACAACAAAAGGAAGATAGCCCAAAGAAATGATGCTGTGGAACAATGAATGTTTTCATGGAGACTTTCCAGCCACTTGCAATGGAAGATGGCAGTGCTGTTTCTTTCCCACTACCAAACAAATTGTGTGTGGAATTTGTGGGGGCTGACACCTCTTACATTATCGCAGAGCTGGAGCAGCTATGGTAACAGTAGTGTTTCTCACGGAAACAATGACACAGCCAACACCCCTTGAAGGAAAAATGGAAAACAATCCATGTCAGTGCAAACCAAAAGCTAGTCAGAGGATTTTGGGGATGCCACAGAGAGAAGACTGGCCAAGTCAAGTTTTACAGGTGCCCCCACCTCCTTTTGAGCATGCCATGATCTTGCTTTAGCAGGAGTGAAGCTACAGTCTGATGTGTCTGGCTGTATGTGGATTTAAAGCTGTTAAGTTGCTTGAAACACTATTATATAGCTACCAAAGGTAAGCAGTTCAGAAGTTTTAGCATGACTGCTACAATCCCTATGTATTTGCTGGAGATATCCCTCCATCAGTGTGGTCACAGAAGATAACTGGCTTCTTACTCCCTCTATCTTTTTGGGTGAAATAACACTGAGTAGTGTCTTTGTTGTGCATGTGTGCTGTGTATGAACATGTATCACCATTAAAAAAAGGGAAAGAGAATGAAAGAAGGACAAAGCCATCCAGAGAACAGGGCTGTTTGCCTTAAGGCTTGCTTTTAAAAGGCTAGAGTCAGTCCCAACCCAATGCATTACAAAGCAATATAGTGTGCAGCACCTCATAGATCTTCATGCTCCTCGAGATGCTACTAGAGAAGAGAGGGCAAGGAGGGATCTCACGCCCCTCTGCTTGGGTCTGGCAATGAAAGCTGAAACCCCTAAGAATGGGGACTAGAATACTTCAAGGACAGAGATTGGATTTCAGTTCAAAGGGCTACTAGAGCTGTACCAGAGTGAAAGGGAAGTGGTATTTGCATGCATATGTAGCTGACAGGGCAGAAAGAGCAACTCTTCCTCCTGAAGAGCAAAATACCTTACAAACCTCCAATAGGTAAGTCTGCATATTTTTACACCTCTCTACCACCTTTCCAGTACAGACAGGAGTTTTGTTCTCAAAGGCAAGTTTAAACTAAACCCCCAGCTCCACACAATTGCGTGCACTAAGACACAGGTAACCCTACTGGATATCAAACATCAGGTTTTTTAAGAACCACGATCATAAAAAATAAACCAGACTTCATTCAAATGCAGCAGCAAAAGCATTTTACATTTTCAGAAGGACTTCTGACCGCTCCTTTCCTGCTTCTGAACCCCCTGTGAATAGCATATCTTCAGTCCTGAAATACAGTATATTATATTTTGTCTTGGTGATAGAAATAACTCCACCTACTCAGACAATTTCTTACTTATTCCATGCTGTTAGAACACTTCATCTTAAAGACAATTATAGTTTCTTTATATGTCATCATACATTTATGTACATTAACCTTGCACTAAATTCCAAAGGCTAGAAACAACCACCTAAATCATGCTAATTAAGATGAATTACTGGAATGCTTTGAAGAACTCTGGGAAATGCATTTTGCTGCATACCACAATAATGAAAACAAAGCTAAATTCCATAACACTTATTAGCGCTCTTATTTCAGCCCTTTATTTTTTCTAGTCTTTTCTGGTATCCAAATTCCCTTCCCCTCTGTCAGGGATGCAATTTAAATTAATTCCTCCAACCAACACCTCAAAGCGAGTACATCCTTTCTAGAAGCTGGCTGTTCACAAAAAAGTTAATGGGCCAAATTCATCCCCAGGTATAATACCTGAGTTCTGCAGAGTTGCACGATGATGAATACAGCCCAGATTTGGGAGATACATGCTTCTTCATTTTCTGTGCTCCATACTTCATTAACGTTCATTGATATCACACATATTCTGAAACATCACAAGTAGACTGAAAAGAGGCAGGAGCCAGCCCACTGAGATGAAGAAAATCCCTGCTAACAGATTTACTTCAGCTGGCTTCTTTATGACCTCTGTTAGGGGACTCAGTGGTGGAAAAGTCAAGAATACAGGAGTGGTGCAATGCCAGGACAAGCAAAGAGCTTAAGTGATGCACAATTCATTGCCTTGGCCTTCAGAAGACACCTCTTGACCCTACAGATCTGATTCCTCTGCTTCAGGGATTTTATCAAAAATTAGGTTAATTCCAGATTTGCATGTACAATACACTGAACAGGTGGACACCCTCCAGTAACAAGGTGCAACAGTAGGATCTTAAAAACACACGCAGAGATGGGTCTCACAGCAATTCCAGCTCTTCATGTTATTAAAAGGAAAAAAAGCCTCCCATCCCCAGCCTGCCTGAGCAGCCCAACACTCCAAAACCCTTAAATGAAGGGAAAGGAGCAACATGAAGGAGGGGCAGCTTAAAGGAAATAAAGAGGCTCTGCATGAAATTAGTATGAAACTATCCATACCATGCTGAGCATGTAATAGAAATTAATTTTACTCCTGAAAAAGCCCCTGTAATTAGACCTTTATGTCACCTTGTTCTGTTTGCCATATAATCATGCTTGAAGTTGCTGCTCTGGAAGTGAACTCTTACCAAGGCCTCTTTTTTCTCAAATGAAAAGAGAAACATCTATAAATTATCATCAGAAAGAAGATAATGGTTGCTGACTGCTCCCTAAAAGCCATTTTTTGAGTTTTCCTTTCCAAGCAGAAGCTAAACAGTGTCTACTGATACTCATTAAGCAGTCAGCATCCTCCTCTGAAGAGCTGACGTCAGTCTGCAGCCTAGGACCTGCAATTATCATCCCTTACCATTGAAGTGGATGGCTGCTTAGTTACAGCACGATGTGAAGTCTGAAAGGAGCTGGCTGACACCAGCTGCCCTCCCTCAAAGAGTTTCAAGTGGGAGGTAAAGAATGAGAACTAGTCAAATTTAATAATTTTTGACCTTAGGAAAACTTTTACCAGGCCACATGATTTTCCCACCCTTTCCTCCCCTCACCATTTGTATCTCTTCATTGCTTGCAGGCAGGAAAGTGAATAATAGCCAATTTAAAATCAGTTCAGATAAACAACCGAAGTTCTGTATCTGTATCTAAACTGTAACCCTTAGGAGCATCTCAAAATTGTGCTCATCAGTACGCAAAGAAAAAGCAAAGATTTTCCTCTAGCTTTGTAAGCCACCAGGAAAATGCCCAACAAAGCTTCTTCATGTCCACAGGCAGCATCAGGTTTAAAATAGAGTTCCCAGGACTGGTCTGGTGCTGAAAAGGCAAACAGGACAAGCTGTGTTGGTAGGAAAGCTAAGGCACCTTGTTCTGGGAAAGGGAGAACACCCTTCAAAAATGTCATGGAGAGCAGCAGCCATTCTCTGCTGTTAGCTCTGCTGTATCCCAGCTGGACCTGTAAATCTGGCTAGACCCACTTTTTCCAGATATCTGAGCTACTGCTCAGCAGAAAGCAACTGCAGGAGACTGTTAACACCCTAACGCCTCCACTCCATTGAGTACTGATGGTTTTTGGTTTTCTCCCCTAGTCCTATAAAGATCTCTACAGGTCCCTAAAATAGGAACTGCCAAGATACTCACCCCTACAAAGGGATGGGTGTGTGAGCCCAAGTCATACAGCGGGACAAGAAATCACAAAAGCTCCTCACTGCAAATAAAAAGCAGGTGGGCGAGCATGGCAGCATGAAGAGAGGGACAGTCAATGCTGGAGAAGGGACAAAGCAAGGACTGTGAAGGTGACTCCCTAAATACCATTTTCCTGAGGTTTCTGCCATTCTGGCACAGGATAAAAACATCACCTTACATTTGTATGGGGATGGTATTCAGCCCGGCCTGTTAAATGTGCAAGTTGCACCCAAAACAGGCTGTAGGATGTAGCTTTGAAAGATGACAAAATATATTGTTTTACAACTGCCAGGGGAGGGGGGCGTGCTTTGCATGTGTACTAAATCAGAGGCTGATGACGACTTCTACCTTACACCTTGCATTATACCACCCATTCTTCTTCCATGACACTTTCCCCTAACGACTCACATTTGTTTGATGAATATCTAAACTTTATCAGACATTCCTACTCTTGTTCCTTTTGAGCCTTCTTACTAACATTTGGTTGCTATTAACTTCAATACATAATAGCCTGGTATTTGCATTCATTGCACTGAGCCATCCATCATGCGTGCTTATTTTTTTGCTTTGTTTTTGAGATGAGTACAATTATCCAACTGCTTCAAGCACTTCATTACCTACCTTTCCTACATTTTTCACTACTAGGTGAGCATGCATTTAAACCACAGTATTGCTTAGTGCATAGGGCTAGGCTCTCTTTTCTCAGGATGCTCCTTCAGCAAACCCCACAACAGCAATAAGTATCAGAAAATGCTAGAAACGAACAAAACTAGTGATTTGTATCCACAGAAAAACAGACATCCAATTTCTAAGTTGTTTATGTGCTTAATGCTGCAAGACTGCTTGCTAGGATGATCAGAGATACCTGAGGAATAGAAGTGCCAAAGGATGTCTAATGTTTAAGAAATCCCTCTGGACATCTTACTGATGGTCCACAGTTTGATTATATTGTGTCAGACAGATCCCCAGTGTTTTATACTCAGTAGAGATGACATGAATCACTTCATTCTCCATTGAAATTCAGTATCTGCTGGATGGAAGGCAGGATATAGATTTTCTTTCAGGGCATTTTGTGAATAGAAATAAAGACGAATTCCATAAACCATTGAAATTACAGGTAGAATGTAACAATGTGGAATGCAGGCTGACTGGCATGTCTTCATCACTGTGAGCCATGCAATGGGAGATTTAATGACCCTGCTATGACAGGACCTTAGCTTCATGAGCAAACCCAGGGAGAAAGGTGAAAGGATGTGAGGTGACACTGATTTTCCAGTGCTGTGGGAACTGGGGCAGTTATTATCTGGATCAGGCTGAACTGAAATTAGTGAGACTAGGGATGAGTCATCCTTTCACATCCTGTGGAGCTTCAGAAGGTCATTTAATTAACAACACAGTGACAGAAAGGTCCTGCAGATGGGATTACTGCACAGTAAGCAGTGGTTGCTCCAAGTGCAGTCATGCAGGAGGCTCAATTTGGGAACAAGCAGGCCTCAGAGCTTCTCTCCTGCATGCCTGACCCCATCAAGAAGTTGTTTCTTAGGGGACCACATTGCTGAAAATGATCCAAGGAAGTGCAATTTCTTCTTTTTCTTGGCAGGTTGTTTTTCCTAGATCAGTTCAGTGACCCACCTCACAGCTTAGCCCAACATAGGGCTGTGCTGCCAAAAGCAAGGTGGTGGTGAGCTACAGCACAGAAGGGGGAACAGGCAAGCTTTTTGCTGAACAGCATCCTCCTTTTCTGCTCAGAGGTACGTACCCTTCTCTTAGACATAGGTCACCTCCAGTTCTGCTTAGAGACACCTGGCACAGTGAAAAAGCAGTTGGAAGATGACAATGAGGTTGTGTTCATTTAGGTGTTCAGGCTGCTCTCCTGAATCAGAGATGGGCACATGACTAAGCTTCCTGGGATGATTTATGCTGTCTCAAAGGGTATTCTGTGGAGACATGATGTATAATAGACTAGGAGGAGGTTGAGTTCAATGTTTTGCAAAGAGATCTCCTGTGTCACAATTTGTATTGCGCTTAAACACTGCTAAGGCATCTGAAAATAATTCAGGGAGCTGGGGAACTGCTGTGCCTGTCAGTTCCTGAAGAGTTGAGTCATGTACCAGATCCGATCTCTAACTCATATCAACAGCCTAAACAGATGAATTAAGCCAAGCTGATACCGAGCAGTTCCTGACGGGTCATCCAACCTGAAGATAACGTGCTCACAAAAGCAGAGACATCCATGCAGTTGCTTACTCTGTATATCTTGCACAGATCCCAGTGCGGCACAGCCTCTTTTCAGGCTGCATTACACACAACTAGTCTACAGGGGGACCAGAGAGGCTGAGCATCTCACAGTGATGTGCGGTGCCATCTGACCACAGAGGCAGCAGTCAGGCAGAAGACTATCCCTGAAGGACTGGGCTGTCTTCCTCAATTTACCCCAACCACTCACTGGGCCATGGGTGTATATGATCTTTATGGCTTGCTATAGCCTAGCAAGCGAGCTGAGGGAATCTGATCTGTTTGGCAAGCAAGAGTCAGCTCCTTAGTCATTGTTCCAGTAGTTTAGCAGGCCAGTGGCTAAGCTTAACAGGTAACAAGGGGAAGAAAGGACAAACAGGACACTCCAGAGCTGCTTGGAAGAGCCCTGTGAGACTTCCCCCACAGGGATCACATAGGTGCTGTTAAATGAGGAGAAACAAAGGTCTTACAGCCCATCTGTGCCTCCTCAAGACAAAACATCTCCCAAGTATTGTCCCATTCCTCCAGATTTTCAGATTGTAGAGCTTTCTGCTGGTCATTGTTCATAAGTGATAAAATTGCTTTAATCTTTCATTTGCTATTCCCCCCTCATTTATCCTTTAATTTAGTTTTCTCCACTTACATTCCTATTCCAATCACTTTTTTATCCTTCCAGCTTCAGAATGTTTTGCAGATTTTAAATGTTTCCTTTTTATTTGATCAACATCTTCCTGTTCTATATTTGTACTTGCAAACAGATACCTGCATATACACCCACATTCTGACTCAATCTTTGTTTTGTTTTCAAGGTTCATTTCCCACTTTCATTTGTCACTCGCCCTTCTTCAATCCAACTTTATTTATCCTCTTTATTGCTGGAGCATTAATTTTGTTGCTCGTTTAGTATCTGACTCCAACCTATCTGGACTCACCTATCTCTCAGGCTTATCTCTACACATTTCTTTATTCTTTCTCCCTCTGATGCAAGCACAGCATCTACTCCAATTCATTTTCTCCCTCTTTGTGTACCATTTCATGTTCCTGAGGCCATACCACGTTGATGTCCCTTCTTGCTAGAATAAGCACAGAACATCCTGTCCTAACAGCACATTAGAAATTTCATGAAAGCAATCATTTTGTTGGTATTTACACTGATTTATCTGTGCATTTATATGATGCTCAGCACTAGGATGTAGAAAGATGGGACACCAAGCTGTGATACTTACATTAATATTGCATTCATTTTCAGTAGTTCTTGCAGGACATAAGAGCAGCTGATATTAAAGTGTCCCATTCACTTATACTTGCCATTCAGCTGCATAGCAACTGCAGACTACCTTTTGCAGACTTATTGAACTATTTTTAGTTCAATTACTTGTTCCCCTGACTCAGACTGCAGGGAGAGTCTGAGCTCCCTTTTATTCAGTATGCGCAAATGAACCTCATTGCTTGCACTCATTCTGACCAAAACAGCATGCAGCTTTTAGCAGGAAATTTTAGTTACTGAGATATAAACTTATATGTTTGTGCCTTGTGCCTGACAGATTTTCAGGCTAATTTAGTTCCCATCTTGTTTTCATAGCCTGAAGTTTTATCGTGTGCATATCTTTCTCACCTACCTTTGGTGACAGAAGCTACCTGCAGGTTGATTTACTGGCTTGAAGAATGGCTCGTTGCCGGGGAAGCACAGGCCTCTAATGATGATTGCCCAATATTCTATCAAAGTAAATCTCTAAAAAGGAAGAGGGAGGGACAGCAGGAGCCTTGTTTATCATCTTTAGAAGCTGAAGTGAGCAAACTTTTTTCAAACCCTGCAGGAGTAAATCCAAGTGAGGCTAAGGGAAGGTTTGGAAGCAAATCTGTGATAGCTCCTGAACACCACCAGGAACAGGATCTGCTCCTTGTTGCTGGATGGCCATACTGAAGGGACAGGATGCACCTGTGCGTGTGTCATTTAAGTTGAAATTGTTCACTGTGTTATCATTTCATAATAAAGGCTGTTAAGCTGAGAACTCAGAATACTTAGTATCCAGACGTAACATCAAAGTAGCCTTCTCTGCAGATTTTTGGAATAAATATTGCTCTCTAACCTCAAAAATTGCCCTTCTAGTTTTTTTTCAAGCTTCAACAAGATAAGAAAGTCTAGAGTACATTATTGATAAAAGTTAATGTAACATTAATTCTTAGCCCCCACAAACAGCTTCCATGAAAGAATATTTCCCATACTCAGCTACTACTAGAAAAAACCTTATATGCTCTGCTTTTCCTGAGATCCCCAGTATCTGGCCCAAGCAATAACTGTTTTGCTCCTGATTGGCATCTAGAAACCTGAAGCATCCCTCCCCATGAATGCTAACAGAAAAGTGAACATCTCACCTGTGCAGGCAAATCATTAAAGTTATGCACAGTGGATTTATAAGTGATGCTGAGAATGTCGTCCCCTACTTCTGTTTTGCACTGCCACTTTGAAGGCAGCATAATTAGAGTATATGTAAAGCAGTAAGTAACCACTTTATTGGAAAGTGTTGAGGATAAACAGGGACTTTACCTCACCGTAATCCACCAGGAGGTATCACAGGCTGGTGAAACACTATCTGTGGAGCATGATGTACTGTGGAACTACATTTCTTACTTCAGATCCCACTGAGGTGTTGTAAGGAGCACATGCTACGCACACTGCCTTTACTTTGCATTTCTACCTTTGTACCAAACACTGAAACACTACCAAACTGTCACTAAAAATCTAACTGGTAAATAATGTATCTATCAACTTTTTTTTCCTGTCACCTGTCAAGTTCCTTATCTCAAGATTCCTTTTTTTTTTCCCCCCCGGTTAGATGCTCTTTTCCTGTTATCATCTTACTGCTAATACCCTTGTGTTCTCTGCCCTTGCTTAATGAATTGAATGGTGGTCTTGCCACTTCAGTGCTGTTCTTTCCTATTTTTACTTTTATATTTAGCCCTTCATCCAATTTCTCATTTCTTTCCCAACTTTGTCAATGGCAAACTAAGATCTAGTTAATGTAGGTCACATTCTATCCTCCTCCTTTGAGGGGACATCAGACTACAGAATTTCTTTGAACCAGGCTATGCTCCACAGCTGCCATTACCAGCTGCTGGTTTAAGCCACTGAGCTGTAATAATCTCACTGATGCTAGAACTTCACATCTCCTTGTGTTTCTCTTAAGGAGCTCACTTAACCACAAAGATATTTACCTCCACAGAGATAAAATCATATTTTATTTTTTTTTTTCAGAGTGGAAACAGAGGTTATCTGATGGCCTGAAACTAGTGGAGATAAAAGCCTAGCTGGAAGTGAGGGAGAGGTGGAAGGAAGGGAAGAGAAATAGGGTTGCATGAGGTATGTATGGAAAGAGCAGGACCTGCAAAGCAGAGGCTGTCCTGCCACTGACCTGCTGGAAGCAGATTCTTGGTTCCTCCCTTTTATGCTTTGAAGGAGGAGCCACCATTTCCTGCGTCTGTGTGGTGACCATTAAAACACCACCAGAATGCCTATAATTAAAAGGAAGATCTCCCTGTCACAGGTTATAGATCCTCTCCCCACTTTCAGAAATGTAAAGCTGAGCATGACTTATTAAGGTAGGCGTCCAAACCAAGTGCCTCCAGGATGTCATTCCCTATTTGCTTTTACTAACCAGAGAGAAAATGGAGGACTGGATCACACAAGTCGTTAGATGGCAGTCAGTGCGATGGTTGCACAGTAAGAAGGAACAGCTAATCTGGAAGAAAGATGATCACGAGCCAAAGCAGTGCAGAATACAGGTCTGTGCAGATATTGTTACATGTAGTCATTCTGTCTCTGTCTGGAATTACTCACAGGTGAAGACTTATATGCATAGAGTATACTAAGATTTAAATATTAAGCAGATGCTCTTTACAAAAATATTGGTGTGAGGAGTCATTTTTGATAAAGGTTATGCTTTTGCAATGTGGCCTCTTATGATTACTTTATCATCCAATTTCTATTTAACAGACCCTTACAAGAGCATTGTATATGGAAATGGCACTGCACAGATTTCGATAGTAAATCCTACTTTGTGTCCTCCTTTAGTCTCCCCACTCTTTTCAAAATTGTTTTCAAGATCAGTCCTCATGCTGAAGAGAAGCCTCTTTTTGTGTTTACAACACTAAATGTTGAGTAACAAAATTATTAATGCTAATGACCCATAGTGCTGCTCCTAATTGCAGTAACAAAAATAGTTTAGAAACATTTAGATTTGGACTGCTCTTAACATTACATTGTATCTAAAAAAAAATTAAAACATGTTCCAAAAGAGAAGGCTTTCTTTCCTAAGTACACAGATTCAGAGCATTTTGCAGATCCCCAGCATTTTATCAGGCTATGAACCAAACCAACCCATCAGATTCTGTGACTGACCTGTCCCTCTCCTGGTATCAACTCAGCCATTCTGAGCACAACAGAACCTCCTCAGGTAGAGGATGCTGTAGCTGCCCTTGCTGCCAACTAATATTCTGCCCAATGTGACTAACCAGTATGCCACGTGTTCATCAGGAAAATAACACGGGAGCAACATTCACAATCTGTCTGAGCTAAAAATCTATGTAAAGCCATACCTTCTTAAATTTTCCAAGTTTCAATTACTTTAGTACTCATTGTTTTCCACTTCTTTTGCAATCCACTGTTTCCAACCTCAGCACGTGTGACTATTTACACACATTTCTGAACAACCCAGGCACCAACACGCTGCTCTGGAAATCACCCAGACCAAAGGTACTCCACAACTGCATCAACAGTGATAAAAGGTTACCTGTTGAATAACTTGTCTGAATACCCTGTGGCCTCAACCCAATCCCATGGGACACTCACCCACCTTGTCAGACCCACACATTTCATGATATGACACTGCCAAGAAATGAACTGCCAGATTGGTCTACACAAATACCCCAAATCATTTTCTCCCTCCATTTGGATAAGAAACAGCTGTCCCCACCCCCATCTCTTACTATATTTCTTTGACCTGCCCAAACCACATTGCAGGAACAGCAAATGTGCCTGATCTAAGCACCAAAAAGCAGCCTCTTACTCAGCCTCTCCCTACGGAGAAGCATCCTGGGTATTATCAGCTGGAATGAGCGCAGCTTGGGGAACAATGTTTGTTCATTTATTGCTTATTACAAAGCAGCAGGGGGAAGTCAGATTTTAAGCCCAATAAACAGGTTGGCAGATTTCCTGTAAATCTGCTGTGTTTTATTGCTGGCATAAAATGCAAATAACCCCAAGTACATTTGGAACAGGCCTGTTTTTTTGCAGTAAGCACAGTATTTCCTGTCTTAACAGGAACCTACTTCAAATGTGATTCTGGCCATAAAATTGTCTCTGAGAACAGCTCCTTGGTATACACTCTGCTCATGTTCCTTTAGCAGCTCCATTTCCTCACTTTAAAGGGAAAGTTAGTTATTAAGGGCATCTAATACAGCTGCAAAGCAATATTCCAGCCTGCCTCATGTGAAATCAGTGAGCCCTGCTGGGTAGGGTCTGGTTCCAGGGTCATTTCTGTTGAAAATTATGTACAAGAAAAAGCGCACAGCATGACTTCCCAGCTCCAAGGTGGGGAATGCAGCACTAGCCACATGAGCACCTTTACTTGCTCTTATCAGCTGGGTAAGTCTAGTGGGAAAGTTGCTGGAGGAAGGCAGAGATCCCAATTCAAGATCATTCTTCAGGAGAACAAGGGAAAACATTTTACAAAGCCAAGGGCGTCTTGGACTTTATCTTCAGTTGTCTTTGCATTTTAGCTGCTACCTCACATTACAGAGGATGGGAGCTCTCTGTGACAAGAACAGGAAAACAAGGCTCATCAAGGTTTTGTAGATCCCACACTGCTTGTTCTACTCATATTTGACCTTCACAAAATTGAGCAAGTTTCATAGAAAAGCAGATGTTTACAGAATCTACTTGGGATAGCAACAAAGAAAACTATTTGTGACTCCCCATCAAGTTTTTAAGAATTTTAAATTCAGGGCTAAGCCCTTGTAAAGCTATCAATGATTCCGTTTAGGAGTCTGGGACACGCTGTCTGGATTTTCTTGCAGTTTGAAGGGATTCACATTTGACAATCTTTTTTAAGCCCCCATCCACTTCAAACCTGGAAGCTGTACTTTCCAAGAGGACTTCAGCAGAGCTAACATACAAGTAAATTTAGGATACTCACATAGGTAAAAATGAATACTGCTATCTGAAATGTAGTATTTCTTCATATCTAGTGGGATAAATCCTACACAATATTTATGAAGAGAAGTAGGCATTTCCAGAAGGTTGGTCACCTATGGACACATGCTTTAGCCTAGAAAGGACCATTTTCTCCATGTTCTTCTGGTGATCCAAGAAAGCAGCTGCATGATGAATGCAGACATGTTGCCTTGAGTTTGGTTCCTGCCAATGACATATTTGACTGTAGTTAAATAAATGAACCCCACTATAAGGCTGCTTTATAAAAACTGCAGTCATCTAAAAATGCAGTCACATTATGAGGTGTTTTTTTCTCCCTTCAAGTGATGAATCTCCCCATCCCCACCCAGAGAAAAAGCAGCTTAGGATTTCTACAGTCCCCAGTTGTGTCTGAGCATCTTTACACTCATGGCTGACCTCTTAAATCTAGTCCTTAAGCTTTCCAAGTGCTCTTATTTTTATCCCAGAAATAAGAGAAAGAGGGAGATTAACTGGGTTAAACCTTTAATACCAAGATAAAGGGCCCCCTTTCCCCTTTTCTTTCTTAACCCTTAGTACTTCCTTCTTGCTACTCACTCATTCCACTTATCTGTCCAGGTGGCAGGTATTTAACTCTGTTTACTTTACAGCATGAGCTGTTTTTACCCTTTTACCTTTGCAAGCATCTTTGTTTTATCAGAGCTGCAGTATTAAGAGTCTTTTGCAAATATCCCACTGTTAACTTCTGTCCCATCCAATTACTGTTGTCTTCATTTCAGATGGTGAAAGATCCGTGCCATCAGCCCACCCAGCACTGCTCAGAAACTCCCTGCAGCTGGAGTGGGCACCTGGGATGCCTGGCAGCTCTGCCTATTTCTATAGATGCATTGTGAGTCAGTGGCACAGCCATCACTTACCCAGATTTCAGAGAAGACAGGAGAAAGAACAGGATAAATTGCCAACATTTAAGTGAAAAATGTTTGAGGCAGCTAATAGGTCAAAGTCCACTTATATGTTTGCAACCTCTACAATGCGCACCTGGTTGCACAGTCACTTATTCATAACAACACTTTGCCCATTACTTTTTGAAGGCAATCTTAACCAAATCAGCCTCAAGACTGTATATTTCATGTCTGTGTTGCAAGGTGGAGAGGGCTGAAAAGAGTGATGCTGCCACTTGATATTCAGGGCATTGCTGCAGAAGGGAAGGACTGAAGGACAAGACAAAACAGAACATGCCCACTTTGTGAATCTCTGAGGATTTAGGCCAGACAAGGCCCTTAAATAAAAAGCAAAGGATATATTTTTTTGTGTATCATGGTTCCACAGTTACACAAGCATGTCTATATAGCAGTCAGACCTTAAATTAAAGTTGTTTCTTTACCTTGATAGAAATCCCTTGGCCAGCTTTGCTGTAAACATGGAAAAAAAGTTGAAAGGGAAACAGGATGGTGCTGCAGCTGGCAGTGCTAAGCGTTAGCCAAATAGTGAGGCTGTGACACGGGATGGTAGCTACACCTGATCCTTCACCAGTCCCAGAGCCTGGTGGGTGCTGGAGAGACAGCCACAGCTGGACATAGCCTCCAGCAAGCTCTAGTGTCCAGCCCAGCTGTATGTTAACATGTAAAAGCTGGGGAAAGAAGCTAAGATTAAGAGCGGGTTTAGATTTATCCTTAACTCACAGTTTTGGGTCAGGAACTGCTATCATAAATTGGCACAGAAAGGAGAACAGCAGTATCACCAGGGCAGAGGAATGACATGGAAGTCAACAGTAAACCTGCACCAGATCTGCAGCAACCAAACAAGCTCTGGTTTCCCCAGAGGCAGTGTGATCACAAAGGAGAGGTGGGTTGTCCGGGGCTCTGCTGCTTACTTTTACAACTTAACTGCTTTTTTCCCTCTCCTCATTCCGTTTTTAAATAGCTGCTGCCTCTGCTTGGTGCTGTCAAAACTTAATGGTTATTTAAAGAGCTCCATGAAAATAATCACCAAAAAAGTGTGCTAATGTGCTAAACTATTCCTCCGAACACCTGTGAACTGTTACATTTTACAGGGCTAACAAGTCAGACTCAAAATAGGATTAGGTATTTATATGACTTGGATTAGCACCTGCAGCAAGTCACTGAGAAGGATAAAAAAAGCAGCAGCTCTTGACCTTCATGCTTTGGGCCAGAGACAGGCGAGCACCTGCAGGGGATAAGGAAGAATAGTGCTGTACAAGACCAAAATGTTATTTCTTTTGTCTAGCAGACACCAAATAATGCACTGTGTGGGGCTTTGTCCCCAGAAGCTCCTGCCATGAGGCAGACACTGACATGGGAGGGACCGTACAGACCTCTGATCCTTTGTACCCTGCAAGCAGCATGCATGGCTACATGCTCCTGTGTATTAATTCCAGACGCTTCAGGCATTTTATAGTGAGCTGGGTAATTTGAAAATGATTCAATGTGGAGACTAATCATTAAGCAAGACTTCTACATCAGCTGTAATGGGGAATGTTGCTTATCCCCTTAGCCAGCTCAGTTTGTCTAAGCTGTCTGGCCTAATTGTCTCCACCTTTCCTAAAATTAGTCAGGATGGATAGGCCTCCACTGAAGGACTTTTCTCCCTGTTGGCTAAAGAGGAAGCTGGGGTGTTCTGCACCCAGCCTCTAGTTCCCAATGACCGCAGCTGCATGAGATGAATACTCATCCCGTCATGAATACTCATCCCATCCCATCCCACTGCAGCACATACTCATGGGGATGGCTTTAATTGCATCCGTCTGGGATAACAGCTTCCATCACAAAACTCAGCTAATTAGTGGAAGGCCTATTTCTAAGCTTTAAAGTTATGTATTTCTTGCAGAACTTATTTAAGTTAGCCACTAGAGATATTATAGGTGATGCTGTAAAAGTCTGAGAGAAGGGGACTAAGCTGATTCCATGCTTATGACTAGCACCATGTTAACAGCACAAGAAGACGGATGGCCTGTTCCCCAAACACCATTACTGATATACGGAAGACCCATATTTAGTGTTAGATGCCCTGGGATAATCCTGCTGGAATACTCTATAGAAGATATTGTCACAATCAAAATGTTTTTCTAAAGGCAAAAATGATTTCTGTCCCCAGAAATGATCATTTTTTCCAGCTGCTCTTCAGCAGCAGATCTGTGCCCAGCTCAAGGCACGGAGACTGCTCTGGGACACACAGCATGGAGGAGAAGGACTGGAAATCAGGACAGAAGAGGGAAAGGTCTGCTTCATCCTAATGAGGGATTGCTTGTGGCAGGGGAAAGGCTGACGAGGCATTTGAAATTGGAGGGGCTTTATCTTATGGAACCCTTATACACCTTCCCTGTACGCAGGCCTGCAGGAGAACACTGTCTGCCACAGGCAACACATCCAGAGTTTGCCACTGCTCAGATGACCTATGTTAAACTGTGTCACTCTTGCACAGGATGCTTCCTAGGAGGGCTAAGTTTTTATCACCTCTATACTTTACAGGAAAAAATGTGTCTGCAGACCCAGACGAGATGCTTCAACTTTACCACAGGGTGACTTTTTTTTTTTTCTTCCTACAGTATATTGTGTTTGATATGTACAGTAGATCGGAGAACTTGTCTGCTGAGAGGAAAAAAAGGGGAGCGATAGCAGACCACAAGAAAATAATAACATTGCACCATGACAAGAAAGACAAGCATCAAGCAAGTCAAACCACAAGACTGAGAGAACCTTGAACTATTACTGTCCACTCCTGGAAAACTTATGGCTGGAGTCTTCTGTGCTTGGAAGTTACACTTAAGATAAAATAAATGGATCAAGTGCAGAGACAGAATTGCAGCCTAAAGCATAGAAAATCTCATCTCTAACAAAAACTAATATGCATAAAAAAGTCTGAGAGAACGTTGCACAATGAATATTGAAGAGAGCTGCAGTGGCAGGAAGTCTACTTGCATTTGTGCAAGCTAAGACAAGAACTGGCTCAGATTACTTTATAGGATGTTATAGGTTAGGCATCAGGAAAAGCTTTCAATAAGTAGTAAAGTCATGGAGAAGACTTCCTGCAGGCTGTGAAGGATTCATTGCTGAACAGCCTTCAACAACAGGCTAACAGAAATCTGCCAAAAGCAACAGAGTAATTGATCCTCCTCTGAGACAGGAGGATGGATTATGTGATCACTTCAGAGTCTTTATACCCTAAATGTATGATTGTCAGATTTAAAAAAAAATGCAGATTTTAGGTAAATACATATTTCCAGTATCTGAATTTTTCTTTCCCTGGGGCTTTTGCATCCTTACAGGGCTCTTCATCTTTCTCTGACCTTTTTTCCTTTTTAAAATTCTCTGCCCAAACTGGTTGATCACTGTCCTCCTCTTAGAATAATTTAGCTTCTTTAATACTGCTCAAGTCTATATTGCAGTCCAGGGCCATGCAGTTGGTCACAGTAATTCTTCCACTCCCTACAAGGAAAGCAAATTCTTACTCAACCTTCTGATGGCCCTCTGCCTGGCAGTCTAGCCAAGCAAAAGCTCCATCTCTTCATGCTTGCCTCCCACACCACGACACCCACACAGAGCTGCTTTTAACACTGCAAGATAGGAGAAGCAATAATCAGCAGAAACCCTGGCAAACATGCTCATTTCTGAACCACGTATATCAGAATAACCCTACCCTTCCTCCTCCATTTTGTTGCGATTAACTGACCTTGTCCTGGTACCTGTCAATTGCAAGGTAGTATTTAGATAATTTTATATATCTGAATATCAGAAATTGAGCTTGAAACCTAAATAGGATTGCTTTTATTGATGTGACTGTGTAAATCCCTCCACTGTACCTAGGAAATCTTAGCCTGTTTCATGGTGCAAACATGCACATTTATTCTTGTAGTTTGTTACATCTTGACTAGAAGTGGTGCTGTTGCTATCAACAAGTGCTCTTAAAGTATTTAACACATTTTTTCCCCTTTAAGTAACGTTCATGCTCCTTTATTATTTTTGTTCATCTCTTGCAGAGTCCATGTAGAAACTCATCACATCCCTGCCCAGGTGGAAATGCCCTTCTTCCCATGACTGCACAACTTCTTTTTATGGAGTACCTTTTTTCCTGGTTGCTTTAGGTAGTGAGGTTGCTCAGGCTTCATATTCATCCTTAAATTGCTCCTGCTTTTACTGTCTATACTCTGAGTGTAATTCTTTGCCATTCCCCTTTCTGGAGTAGTTCAGATCACATTTGCCATGTGGTTTGTTAACCAGTTTATCTGAGCAGTGGTCAGTCCTCATTTAATGCTGTCTAGGATCAGTCACAGACTGTTGACGTTGTCTTTGCTGAAACTTAATAGCATGTAAAAATTCTTTTCCTCAGTTATCTGCAAATGAACATGACAAAACCTAGCAGCTAAGAAATAAAAGGAAGAGTGAATATCCTTCCAAACTGTGTGAGAACTTTTCATACTCACTGAGCACTTCTGCAAATAATCCACCCATTGTTTGTATAAACAATTATGATCCAAGCTGCATCAGCATCAATAGAGGCTCATCTTGAATCAAGCCCTCAATGTGAAGGTTCACTGACTGCCAGATTTTATGTTTAGATACCTACAAACATTTATAGGGTATGATTTCCCAGCTCTTCATAGTAACATGTCTCAGATACTGTGTACTCAGTGTATATTTTAGAGGGGCTCAGACATATTGGGCTGCATCTGCTGGTTTATTTTTAGGAAGATGAGCTCTGATAGATTTGCTTAGAAACAGCACGAAGAATGTGAACTTTTCAAACAGCAGAATATTTCCAGTTCTTGGTCTATGAACCCTGACAGCATTTTTTCAAATAAATTACTTGTAAAACTCATGTTGACCTCTTCTCTCCAAAGGCAGAAATCCAGAAGTCATCCCATTGGTGTGAAAGGTCTATCTTAAACCAATTTAAGCCTCCAGAAAATACAGAATTATGGCTGACACCAACTTTTCTTTCCATCTTTTCCTGTGACAGTACAGTGATGATATTTGCACCTAGCAGAATAAGAACACAGTGCCTGTATTAAGGATGACTTGACTGCTTTGAATGCAACAAGTGTATACGTCATGAAAGAAGTTCAGTGCAAATATCTCATGATCAGTTTTGTCCCAGCAGGTTAATAGAGAATAGTGAAGATAGGATTTTGAAAGCAGCTTACACAGTAGGCACACAATTCCCATCACAACTTGAGCTTGGAGGCCTAATTCTTAAACTGTGATCTTGCAAGGGCTTATGCAGCCCTTAAAGGCAAGCAGATACATACAGAGCAACAACTTACCAATGTATTAGAGTATTTTGAACTATCATATCCAGACAGCCCTGAAAATCCAAGCAACAGTAGTAGTTTGTTATTTTGCAGCTTCCCTGTACAATATCTGAGTACAAGGCTGTCAACTAAGAGGAGCTACAATTGTTTGGAACTTAACTTCACTTATTCAGAGATTTAAGCCCTGTTGTCAATTTGTAAAATCTATATTGCAAAAGCAATGATAAAGAAAGCTTCCCTCTTCCACACAGCGGTTTTGTCAATCCATCTCTACTCTGGGCAGATAAATCATACTGTGCAGAGAAAAGGCAAAAAAAAATCCAGGTAAGTTTTCAAGATTGCCAAAGGTGCTTTGAAGATGGAGGAGCTGGATTGTGACAAGCAACACATTTTCCTCTCAAAAAATCAATGGTATGCAAGAGTTCTTGTGAATGCAGGAAGACAAGAAGCCACTAGTCTGTTCTCACATACATCTCTGAACACAACTTAGAAGAGCCGCAAAGAACCTCTGAGAAAACACCTGCGTTTGGGCATTTGTAGGACTAATAAAAACTAACATTTTTTGGCACCATGTAAGTCTAATTGTATAGGGTGATTCCATAGTAACATGTTTGTGTCTATCATAATGAACAACTTTTCACTTTAACAGCTGAGCTGCTAGCAAATTACGGCTCCTCTTCAAGCTGAACTGACCTAATTAGTTTTTGTTTTGTGCTGCTACTGAAGAAGCATGCACAAAAGATGCTTTCCACTCTTGCAAGAAAGAATCACAATTTAACATATATATCCAGGAGGCCCAATATCTCTTGTCCTGTCTCAAAAGGCTTAAATCCCTAAAATTCAAATATGATGGCTCTAGAATTGACTGTGCTTGCCTGTTAACAGAATTGTTCCTTGAAGCCTAGCAGCTTGAAATTATAACACTTTCTTGCGCTACACATTGGTAAACAAAACTCTGGAACTGCTCTGGGGCCAGGGCACCCACGGTGACAGCTGGACAGCTTGTCCAGGGGAAGGAGGTCTCTAGCCCCATCTTTTGGTAAACCTGAATTTCACAGCATCTTCCAATTCATCCAAGGACATCTGGGACCTGCCCTGCAAAACTACACAGTGGAGCTGAAGTGGGAGGCTGGAGAGGATCCTCACACTGCACCAAGTGGTATTTTCCAGAGGAAGGACTGTGCTTAAGCAGTTTTCTCTACAGATGACTGCTGTTGAGAGGCTTCATTACTGAAACACCCTGAAGACAGCTCTTTGCTGTCGCCTTCTTGCCTTCTGGAAATTCAGTGACGTCTTTCCTAGCCAGCTACTCTCTACTGCTTAAAATGTCTGTACTTTGTGTAGCTTATTTACCAACATAACAGTACAAAACCTGGTGTGAGAGCAGTTAGCCGCAAAGTGGGATGTTCTTTGTACCAGCCTAACAAGTTCCAGCAATACAACAATTTTGTTTCATGACATTTGTGCATGTACCACTTCCTTATACCAGCACTGTCAGTGGTACAAATTGTGTGAAAAGATGTAGTTTAGTGTCCAGATGGTGTCATTATTAAGTTCTCATTAGCTGTGCTTCAAAGCGCTCCAGACTGAAGGGAAGCTGCAATGTGGAGCGCAGCAGGTATGATGCTGGATCCCTTGTGCAGAGGACTGAAAACTGAGCACGGTGATTTGTAGCAGAAAGTGCTGAGAGTTTGCAAGTGCAGAAAGGCTGGGGTTTGGCTGGCACCGGGGGAAGAGAGGAGCTGAGAATATATTCAGAGCAGGTACAGCTCTGGCACAGGGAGAGGAGTGATGGAGACAGCTCTGTTTCTAGGAGGATGAAGGTATATACTAATAGCCCTGTCTGTAGCAGGGAGATAATGTGGTCAGACCAAGCCAGCCACAAGAGCAGGAGGGAAGATTATTGTTCACCCACATCTCCTGTCTCTGCATGAGTTTGCTGAGGGCAAGCTTGTTAAGGATTAAGGTAATACACTGAAAAGAGAAAAGGTGTGGGATGACCATCTCCTACAGGGCCTGAAGCTGCTCCATCACCAAGCTCTGGCCCTGCCAGGCAAACAAGGATTAGCTTATCTGGGCTGGGACAGGGGTGATCACATCTTGGATGTGGCTGCCAAGCAGTTGACTGGGGAGGCGAAAAAAAAATGTTGATGCTCAGAGCCAGTGCCCAGGACAATTTTCCCAGCCAGGCTTGAAACAAAGCCAGAGTGGCAGATAAAGTGACCAGCTGGGAAGAAAAACAGGGAAAAATAAGGAAACTATCTATATCAGGAGAGAGAACAGTGGGCAGCTCTTGTTTCTGCTGCTTTTAATAATGCATGGAGATCACTAACAAATCTGCCATTTTCACACTGCTAATTGCAGAAGTGTTTGCCACCTCCCCAGGGCATTTCTTACACTATCCTGACATATTTTTCCTTTTCCCCTGACCTTTTCTCTTCCCCTCTCCTTTACATTTTTATTTATTTATTTACTCTTAAAGATAACAGACACTCATGGAATCAAAGACTGAAGAATTTAACCATCATTAAAAAGGTTTAAAATACAGTAATTTTGTATGCTCTTATCCCATCGAGGGTGCAGCCTAATACTATGAAGTCTTTTGCAGTTAATCAGCGAGGACTTGCACAGCTCCTTTTCTGCATAAAAGTACCTAGTGTTTCAAATATTCAACAAAACTTCTTGGTTCTGCTATAAGACATTGAATCTGAAATACTGCTTGACAGAAATCAACGCAGTGTTTTCCGAATTTCACCATCTCTCCCTCAAAAAAAAAAAAAAAAAAAAAAAATACTACCTTATCAGAACTCCTAAGCATCATTGAATACAAGAGCTTTGCAGCTACTGCCTGCTTATCTGAAATAAGACTGCTGCAAAGGCTTATTGATTTAGGGAGAAGAGAGTAAGCAGGTAAGAGTTATAGAAAACTGGTGCTGATTTAATGTTTTTAGGAACAGAAGTGAAAGGAGACACTGATATACAAAGAAAACATTGCAGAGTTTTGTTTTTGTGATAAATACACGAAATTATAAAGAAATCACAGGAATCTTCATGAAGCCAACTATGCTGTCTGGACAGACAAACATTAGAGCCAGTGCATGTTTTATCCTCTCATTTTGAGAACCTACATGTTTCATGATTGATATAACTAAAATTGCTGTATTCAGCAGAAAAAAGCAGGCCAAAACTGGCAAAACCACACAGTCAGTATTCTATTATCGTGAACAAGGAAGTGTCATCGTCAAGGCTGGTGGAGTCTGCAATAAGTGAAACCTTGTATTTCCTGTATGGTGTCCCCTCAGATCTTGAACAATCTAGATGTGGTGATCTAAGGGTGTGATTAAATAACAGTTGTATTTGATAACCTGTGTTTAGCTGCTTTAGAAAAAGAGATGGTAAATAAATGTTGAAATAAAGCCCCACTAGAATCAACATGAGAATTGCCACTGACTTCCTACCAGATATTTGAAAAGCTACAAAGAAAGGATGAACAGCAACAGGACCATCTCTAAAACATAGCAGGGTTTCTGAGTGAAATCCTGCAGATTTTGAAAACAGCTATTCTTTCCATTCAAGCCATTTTCTCATTGGGCTCCTAGAGCATTACCCCCCACACACACCCCCCACCCCGATACACTTAAGCTGTTTTATATCTGCTGGGCAAAAAAGAGGTACAAGGCTGTCCCACTCAAGACAGAACTTCACTAATGCCACAGCAGCTAAACACCTCCCAAAGCAATGTCCCTCCAACAATGCTGGGGTGCAATGCTGTTTTGAAAGATTTTCTGTGCTATTTAAGCTTCTGATGAATCCAAGCTGCTTTGAACTCTCCCCCAAGAGACACTCAGGGACTGTCCATGTCCAACAGCTGAAGACTTTCCTGCAGACTCACAACTCCCAGCTCTCCTCTAACAGATACAGCTGGAGCAACCTCAAGCTGGTTTGGACACCCGGGGTGAGTAGACACACCAAGGAGTTTTAATCAACATCCATATCCCACAGTCCAGCTCTAGGCATATGAACATGCAAGTCTAACTGTCCCTGGGATGTCACTGATCCTGGAAGGACAGTGGGTTTTCACTGAAGGATGTTTATTTGTTTTCCTTCTTGTTCTGCTCTCACTTCTGATGCTGTTGCCATCCTTCCCTGCAAGAGAGACCCGAAAAAGACTCTTCAGGGAAGTACTAGACTAACATATACTTTATTTAAAGCACTTGCTGTATCTGATGTACCCCTACTTAAATGAACAGCTTTACATTAATATGACACTGATATAATCAAAGAAGAATCAAACCTCATGCTGTGGAACATGTTTATTGGCCTTCAGTTGTAAAAAATGCTTTAACATGAGGCTATCTTTATTTCTTGAACTGTCCTTATTTCTTGTAGCAAATTCATGAAGCAAAGCAGCAGCGATTTGAAGTCTGCTCACTACAGAAGTCTATCCAATGAATTTCAAACACTGAGCTGGATATCCAGACTGAGGAGCAGTTAGCAGATGGGAAGCCAGAGATAGAGGATTTATCAGTACTACACACTGATCCTGTGGAAGTTCAGTCTTTCTAAGGTAGCTTGGAGAAAATAGTTCTTGTGCAGCCTGAGAGCAGAAAACCACTAATTCTAACCAACTGGAAGATAAAAAAGTTCAGTTTTCAACAGCATGGGTCCGGGAGGCAAATACAAAGAGCAATGCTTAGCAAGATAAAAGGCATTTGTATGAGTAGCTCTGCCTAATCTGCTTGTTGCTGGAAACAGCAGTAAGGGAAACTGAGGCTGATTAAGTTTTGCCAATAAAACCTTTACAGTTTGCTTCTGAAGTGTGCTGTTTCTACAAATTAAGTGGTTGTGCAAGGGCTGTATTTATTAACATAACGGATATTTCTCAGATTTGATGAAAAACCAAGTTATTTTCCTATCCTCGGTCTCTAGGAAATAGAAAAATTAGCCAAAGTTCAGGAATATGGATAGGCAATACCTGTAGGTGGACACAATTCAGTCCTCTTGGCCATTTCCTTCATACTGTTTGACATATTTGCTGGCAAGTGAGCAACTACCATCATCCCATCTAAGACTGCACCGTACATGCTGATCTCAGATGTTCTATATTCCCTTCTAATGTGCACTGTAGACATCTCAACGACCCCATGCTGAAGTTTACAGGTAGAACTACATTATGCCAAAATTTGTATTAAAACCTATTTATGACTATATTCCTTCTTTTTACCCTGGGAAACACTTGGTTACTGAAACTGCTTTATGTGCTCCGTTCTCCCTTGGTTTTCTGTCCCAAAGACATTCCCTCTTCTCTGCTGGCAACCCTGCAGCCAGAATCTCAGAGGTAATTGGACAGAGAATAGAGGCCCAAATTAAAATAGTTTGGGCTGAGGTCAGTGCAGTATAATTCTCCCATAATTACTCAGGTCAAACTTGCTGGAAACTACACACTCATGTAGGTATTTTTTTCTTCTGCATCACATGTGTGATCATACCACATCAAAAAGTGGTTATATCAGCTCCATGCTTTGAGCCCAAATGATTATATACTGTATTTGCCAGGCTGCCTGAATCTTAGTCCTTTTGGTTCCCTGTGCAGTTTCTGCCTTTGGGGAACAGCCTGTTAAGCTGTAGCCTTCAGCTTTTTTGTACTGGCTGTTCTTTCTGGGTGATGCTGGCGCTGTTCCCTGCCGTGTTAAAAGCAGCACATATGTTCTGGGGATCCCAAAGCAATTCTGTTTACTGCAGTGCACTGGGAACTTCACCTCCTGGGTAGCAACAAAGAAAGAATCAATTGTTCCCCGGCCAGATGCAAAAGGGGTGCAAAGTAAAAAAGTCACGAAGTACAGGCCCAATGTCTCGCTGTGCCTGCTATTATGGTTATTTACTATTGCCTTCTTTCAGTCACCATAAATCTCCGCTGAAAGGGCTTAGTTAAGATATGATTAGGTTGGGATTATTGCATATGAGCTTCTTGCTTGGGCTTATAAATGTGACAAACCCTGAAATATGGTTTCCACAGAAGAGGAGAGGGAAGGGAGGGAAATGGTGCTTTTACTGAAATATACCACAATTCCCTAATTACTCCTCTACACTAGTGACTCGGAGTGGTGGATAATAACAATTAAAGAAACATTCTCTGTTCTGCCCTCTTATGCCTCCAAACTTATATTCTCTTCAGGGATTCAATTTAACAGCAGCTGCAGAGTAAGACTTGAATGAAATTAGGCTGATTTAAGAGCCCGCATGGAGCTCTGTAACAAAGGGAGACGGCATAGTACAATTTTAGAGATTAATTCCCCTTCCTTGTGCTTTACTACCAGGAATTAAATGTCTAGAACTGACCAACCATTTCTTGGCAAAATATCTTTGGGCACAGAAAACACCCAAGTGCCTTTCAGATGCAGAGAAAGCATTCTCTCTTCAAAGCCTTCACTAGGACCAGGCCCATCTCTTCCACACTCCTCCAAGGCATTGAGGAACATTTTAAAAGAAGGTCTGAAGACAAGACTATTCTTCTAAGCATTGTTATTTCACCTTGGGAAGTAACAATTGTTACTCTAGCTCATCTGGACAACACTCAAATGTCTTAATATGGTAAGAATATTTAATCCAGTTGTAGAGGGCTAAACTGACTCATCCTGTACAGTTTAGCACCACTCTTTAACTCCTGACCTGGACTAAGCAGCCATGCAAAAGACTGCTGACTCCTATAATGGCATTCTGTAAGAACATATGTTCATATAAAGAGTATAGCAAAGCAATAAATTATGCATTGATGTGTTGAAGTGGTTTTCTTTTCTCCTAGAGTTAAGATGAAGCATAAGTCAACCGATAACGGTTCTTCCTGTACTTTCTCCATAGGTTTTCTTTTGTAACAGTTATCCATGTTGCATTTAATACACCACCCCCAGAACCTCTGTTTTGAAATATTAGCCACCAGGGGTCCAGAATCAAAACATGGAAATTTTTCTGCTTTGACTTCTTGCCAAAACCATTAAAATATTCTTTGCACTGTCACAGCTTGTGCCACCTCCCAGGGGAGTTGATTTAGAAGTAAATTACACGTAAGTGTCAGATGAAAAGAGCTTCATTATCTAATTCTTCCTGCACCAACATTTCTTTAAATTGCTTACTAGGGACAGAAGACAATTAGTCCTGTGTTTGAAATGAGAAGTAATAAGTATCTGTCACTCCTATTAACCATGATTATTTTTTGATATGCAAATACAAGTGCTTTCTAAACCAGATAGATGGGGCAACCATGTCTACACAGGACCAGGTGCCAAGTGTGTTTTGGCCAGCTCTGAGCACGCAGCCACCATGGGCTTCAGGAGCTGTTGCCTGGACTAAATATCTTACAGCATAGTCTGCAGATGGAATCAGCATTGCAATAATGAAAGAAAAATTGTGTGTCCTTCATCCCTTTGCAGTAGCTACAAGTACACAAGTGTTTCCATGGCACCAACAGGCTTCTAAACAGATTTTAGAAACACCTTTGGGGTCCCTGAAATCAGTAGGAGTCTTCCTCACAGATTTGATTTGGCATAGCTCTTCCAGGCAGCCATCAGGATGCAGAAGCTGATGCCAATGATGCATCATTAGCAGAGATTGACCAGAAGCCCACTTTCCTTAGTCATTGCTGAGAAACCACCATTCTGCCCATCATTCAGGACCCCAACATGGTCATCTTCTCAACAGGGATCACTTGACTCTTCCCACAAAATTTGACTTAAATCTGTATGGCATCTATGATATTCTCTCTTATCCATGCTCACAGGTGAAAATCTCATCAGGTCAGGTCAGGATAAAAGATTGTTGCACTAATACAAGCAGTCCTGCTCAGTTCATATCCATCTCAAACCCTACTGCAAGTGCTCATAAACTGTCCTTTGAATCACATCACCTGTATTCTTTATATCACTTCATTTGCTTCTTCCTCCTCTTAGATCTGCCTGCCTTTAACATAAAGTGACTTTGAACTACTGTCAAAATTAAAAAAAAAAAAAAAAAAAAAAAAAAAGAAAAAGAAAAGACTTCCCTGGTACCAGGCAAGTTCAGAGCAGAAGTTAACAGACATACTCCTTTTTGCAGAAGAGCCAAGATGTTCCTCAGGTTCCAGAGCTCAGGTACATTGTCTTCTCTACAGGGCTTACATTAGTTACTCAGCTGGTAGGTACAAGACATTTTTCTCAAGTTTAATCCCTGTCATGATTACATATGACCTCTGCACATTCAGTATTTAAAATGCAATATAAGAAAATACTTATAAATCTTTATACCATGCATATGACATCTCTGGGACATACCTTTAAACCAAGGCCAAATTCTGACACAAACAATGCCTGTTCTTAAGCTTGTGTGCATCTGGGCAAAGGGCATATACTTGTAGGGATGCTTTGTTACATATATTTTGCTGCCTCTGTTTCTTTTGGTTTCTTCAACATTCAGGGTTACAAGAGTACTACTGCCATACAAAGTGTTCTGCATAAAATACTTTAAACAGGTGGCTGATATATTATGAGATGCAGAACAATTTGCTGAACCAATGACATATCTAGTTCTATGGTCTGTTATTAACCAAACATATTAAAACTAGCAGAGCCAGTATTGAGAAATACAATGCTCTCAAAGCAACAGCTTCAATGCAAACTAAAGAAAAGGCAGTATCTGTTGGGGGACAGTTAAGAGTCAAGACAGATTTATTTTTGGCTCACCCAAATATACACAGAAAGCTTTTGCAAAGTGATTAGTGCTCATTAAACAAAACACTTGAGAATGAACTTAAGTGATTTATTCTAATGGGAATAAACGTGTTTGTGCTTACAGTTACCTTGCCAGAAGTGCCAGATTTCTCTCCCTTCATCCTTAAATAAAAAAAACATTAATATTAAAGGGTTGCAAGACCAAATTGAGTGTCAGTGCTACCCTCTGAGACATGGCAAAGGTCGGTGATGTGGAAGGAACCTTTGAACAGAGCAAGACAAAGAAAGCAGTTCATATTTGACAGCCTCGCCACTGCATGGTATTCTTCAGTATTTTCTTTGTTCTCATGAATAAGATGAACCTCCCCTCCAAGTCAAAGCTGGCCTAAGCCCAGAATGTAAATCCTCAGCTGACAGAAATTTCAGCTGCGTACTCACCATCAGTGAGTGTTTTGGAGCTTAAATGGAAGTAGGGAGAGACAATGAATGTAGTTATTTTATATGAAAGCTACTTGCAAATGCTGAAGCTTCCAAGTACAATGAGTAAAAGCCTCAGTCATGACAATTATGCTGAATATGGGCACTGATGTTAGTTATTGAATTTCCAATATAGAATGTTTGATGCCAAGTGGAAAAGTAATATTCGGAAGTAATCAATTTGCATTCCCTTTAATGCACCTAGTTAACCCCGAAAAATGCATTTCCATCCCCTGCTGTCTCTCTGACACTCCAAATTTTTGGATGTCTTTATATTTAACTGGTAAGTTGATTTCCTTTTTTCTTACCTGATTTCTCTGAAAATAAGACTTATACCACTATACTCTGATAAAGTCCCCCCAAAACAAAGGGAAAGAGGTCTTAAAGATATCAAGGTCTTTCAGATTGCATGAAAAGAAAAAAGGCTAAAGGAAGAGCTTCAGTGTTAGTCTACAAAAGCAAGCAATAGAAAGCTATTTATTCATGTCAAGGGTCTATCAGCAAGTAAATAGCACTAGCTCTGCCAGCATACTAGCAAATCTTATCATGTCTGCCCTAATTCTGCCCTACCTCATTGCAGGCACAAGGGTGGCTTGAACAGACTGCAAGTCGTCTGCTGTTTTTATGAAGCACACATGGGTACTAGGATAACACGAACAGGATTTTTTTTTTAATTTGCGATTTGAAGCTAGGATTTGAACAGATGTCTCTGGAGATGAGCATCCATTGTGCTATTCGTTTGCATATTACATTGGTCTCCCTGGAAGGTTCATTTTGAGTGGGAAGTCAATCTTTTTTTTTAATAGATAGGACAGTCATCTTCTGTATCACTTCCCTCTCCCCATCACTTCTGCAAAGAACCTTGAGCCCCCTCCCCCTTCCATCGCCTGGATAAAGTCAACTGGAAATGTTACTTGTCACACCACAGAATCAGACCTGAACCTGACTTCTGCATTTCACTATTGGCAAAGCTGGGCCAATTCTTCACACAGTTGTGTGCATTTTGCAGTTCACACCATTCGTCTATGTGGCAATGCATAAAACCTGGGTGTCAAACTACTCTTTCATGCATGTGAGCATACAGTATTGGAGAAACCTCACAGGAGTGAACATTCAATTAAAAAGCGCAAGTTTTCATCACAAAACCTAGAAAAAATGTGGAAAATTAGGAAGCTTTACTCACATATTAATTGACATTGTCTCTAAAATAGTTAATGGCTATTTTTAAATAGCCAATAGTTATTTTTAAAGGACTGCTACAGCTTGATGGAGATGCATAAATGAGGTCTTTGAAGAAATTTGGTTTGGGAAACATCTATGGGAAAAGAACACAAACAGAGGCTGCAGAACAGCCCTGTCTGTTATGGACACACTCACCGAGGGAGCACCTCTCCTGACATCCCACCACAGAGAACCAGCACACTCCATCCCTGCATGCTACAAATTTCCTACAAAGAGTTTGCTCAGCTGTTATCTCTCATTTCCACAAAAGCTTGAAAGAGACTGTTGAAAGCTTGTTTTGCTATCTGTGCTTTACACAGTCTGGTTGCTCAGCCTGCTTACCTTTTCCTCTTCTCTTTCAATAGCTCAAATTGATATGAAAATAGCATTTTTTTTTTTAATTTTTTTTCAAAAGGGGGTGCAGGGCTGGTAAGGCATAGGGAAGAAATAAAGAAAGCTAACATTACAGTGAACCGGCTGTATGTGTTTGAAAGGCTTCAAGGGGAGACTAATTAATCCCATTGTTGATGCTAATATAGTTCTTTTTCAAGATTTGCAAGTTATTGCTCCAAGAAAATTTACCTTTGATCTTTAGCTCAGAGAAGATGACTGAAGTTTGTCAAATGCATTTGACTGCCCTCAGCTCATGTGTGGACTGGATTGTCACCGTTGCACTGGGAAAAGCGAACTAGAGGGTCAGGCCATCAGTGGAGGGAACTGAGCCCATTGTGGCTTTTGTGGCTCTTGCTCTGCTCCAAAATAGCTGCACAGAAACCAGGAAGGCAGAGAGTCCACTAAGCAATGTGCAGCTTTGCAATTTTGTCAGCCCCTGAAGGCTTCTCCCACTGCCATGCTCACTTAGCTCTGCAACTTCCAATTAAAAAATTCTTCCTTTTTCATTTATCCCCTCTAAATAGGATCAACCCCATGTGCAAGATACAAAAATTCCCAATTAACAGGTCAGCTTGGTCCACCAGCTGCCATAAAAATAGATGACAGATCATCAGCTTGAATCTCTGCAGGTTTCTGTTCACCTTTAGCCAATGCAAATCTTGAGCAGCCCTTGCTCATCTGTTCTACAGAAAGGACAGACACTTAACTCAGAAATCAGCCTTGGCCTGGTGACATCCTCAAATTCACTATGGTCTTTGGTCACAAGTTGGCAAGTGTCACATTCCCCTGGAAATCAAGGGAACAGCTTTGTCACACTGGGCAGCCTGGATGAGGAGCATCATCAAGAAGAGGGGAGCAGACAGTAAAAAGATTCAGGTTGGGAGGGACTGTGACTATTAGCAAATGCACAGGAAAAGCCAAGAACATAAACATTTCCCCATCTTTGTGTCCAACACTAGTCTAACTCCTCTTCACAGAAACACTAATAAAAACAGGTTAAACTTCAGGTCACATAAACTATACAGAACAACAAATCCTTTTGAAAAGGTGCCAGCTGCCCTAACTACTTTCAGCTTCTTTTCTTCACAGTGACTCACAATAGCTATTCATAACTAAACGAGAGTTTTGTACAATGCCTACAATCTTCAAATGAAGACGTGCAAGTCTGTGCTGCCCTGAGCTTGGTGCACTGCCTGATCAGTGCACAACCCAGAGCCAGGCACTTTGAGGGTAGCTGAGGACATGTCCCAGCCTACCTGGCAGCCCACCAATATACTGCTTAACAAGCTAGTATCACTAAGCTGCCAGGTATGTGGTGTCCCCAGATGTGCTGTAGAGAACTAGTGTCTGCATCCAGTGGCACTAGGTTAAATACCATATGCATTACCAGTCCTAGGGTGTTCCCAAAGGATGTCACAACATCTTATGAATCTCTGCAGCCATGGTTGTGTTTAGGCTTGAAAATGTGCTCGAACCCCTTTCTTTTACACTAGATATCCTTTTCAGAAGCTCTCATTTCAAGACCCAGCTCATTTTTTCAGTGGCAGCTATAAGACCAGCATGAAAGGACAATGTCTTTCCTTTACTTTTGCACAGCACAAGACTTGAAAAACTAGTGCCTGTTTTGAAGGAAGTACCAGTCAGATATAGTTGTCAGAAGAAGCCTTAACATATCAGTAGTGTTCAACTGTGATTAGGCTTTCTGAACACTAGTACTATCCCTGTTTAGGTTTAATGACTGCCAGAGTAAGGAATATAGTATAGAGCTTTGTAGAAAGACATCCATTTATTCCATCCAGCTTCTTGCAGTCTTAATCACACTAATCAGCACTCATTTATGTACGCAAAAGAATATATTGGTATGTGAATTACTAGCTAGCACATAAATTATGCACAGTTTAGGATAGTAGAACAGAATAATGGGTCTGTTGTACTGTGTCTGGCAACCAGATACTGTACAGACACCAGATATGGTAGTGAGCCTGCATTGCTGGAATTTTGGATGTTTTGGTGAACCCTGAGGCCAATGAGACTATAGATAATGTGATATGCATAAACTTAAAGGCAGAGTATAAAACCAGCGTTAACTGCATTTGTGAGATAAATCATTATACAAAGACAAGTCTACACTGTCAGAAAGCAGAACCTTCTGTGACATATCTGGGTTTTGAGATAGTGAATTTTACAGTCTAAGGTCTCAAAATACCAATGAATTTCTAAATTATCACCTGCAAGGCAAGCTCTAATCCCATGTAGAAAATCAGCATTTTAAGAGCTACAAAAAGAAGTCATAAGCTTGCTAGCATTTTAGACAGGTCCAAGAACTGGCTCAACATACAATATAACCCCTTTTTCTTGTCACCTGCGGCAATCGTAAGTCTGCTTCTATGGCATTTACAGCCAGCTTCTTATACTTTAGCAGTGCCAAGAAGCTGTAATACATCAGCTGACTTAGCTTAAAGTTTATCTTGGCAAGATCTTGACCATAAAGCCAACTTCTGAAATGTAGTAAATTCTTTGTGACTTGCTATATGGTACAGCCACAAACATATCACATGAGGGTGAGCGATATCACATGAAAGGAGCATTGTTTTCATAGGTCACATCCCTCCTGCTATGCTTCAGAAAAGTTCTTTACCTCTTTTAGCAAGCCTGGAGCAACTGATTCTAGTTTACTCCAACACTAGACTCTAACAAAGCATTTATTGAGCCCAAAAGACAAAGTTATTGGTCTCTGCCAGACTGACTGCATCTGATTCTATGATTCTATGATAATTATTCCCCAACTCTACTTTTTTGGTGGAGGCCCTGGTCTCCACCTTTCTTTCTCCTTATAAGTTCCCAAACAAAGCATAGAGCCATAATAGTGCAGGATGACCAATGCTAGGTGTGTTTTTGTTGTTGTTTTTCCTTCCAGTCAGAGCTACTTTTTAGTTTAGCATAATTCCTCCAGCACAAAGACGTACTGTATATGGGGTCTTCTACAACAGGTGAGGGAAGACTCTCCACAGCTGGGGTCAAGTTTCTGCTGGGGCTTAAGAGTGCCAACAGTACCTGGAAGAAAAACATTTTATGTGATCTTATAGCCACATTCACTGCTCCTAAGTGGTTTTGTTGTTTTTTTTTTTTTTTTTCTATTTTATTTTATTTTTGTGGGGGGTAGGGGGGTAGAAACATATGTTTTTAACAGTCAGTGAAGGCTTCTGACATTTGAAGTTTGGCATAAAAGTCATCAATATAGGGGAAAAAATCCATCACAGCAGATCACACAATGCATGACCCAAGATAATAACACTGTGACTAGGCAGGTATATGGCTGCTTATTTAGGCCTGGGTTGGCTCAGGAAAGAACTGTCATTTAACAGCATTGGTATTAACTTCATACATCCAGAACTGCAGTTTGGATTTGCAGGAGTGCTGGAAGAAGCAGGAGAAGGAATTGCACTAATGATAACTATGCAGAGGGGAAAGGTTTTGTCTTCTCAGCCCTTCCAGCTCTAAATCTGCCCTGCTGTCTTGTGGAGGGAAAAGGTCTGCTTATTTTCTGGCAAGAAGGCTGGACAAGAAAGACGAATCGTAAAGCTTCTTTGCAGGAATCAGCCCACTGGGGTCAAGCTAGAGGAGCTACAGATATAATTATGGATTATTTTCTTGAAGTGCAAAGGGCTGGTGACTAAAAACCACCCAGAATATCAAACAACTGTCACATTCACAGAACTTGTATTGTAGATTGGGTAGCTGATGATTAATGAAGGAGTAATCTGCTGCCAGGCTTTCAAATTTTCTGCTCCTTTATAGGTTCAATCACTTACAGCCTCTGCCAGACCTTGGCTCCATATACACACTTCCAGATGCATTGGAAGGCATTGCAGCACTGTAGATTTGCCCAGCAGTTAGACGTTAAGCTGCAATCCCAGCCCTGGAGCAATTGCATTTCAAGTCAAGCTGAATAAACACAGCACCATATAGCAGTTTGTAAAGGGACTTACTGGTGGCAAGGAAACAGGACTGCTTTAAAAGATTGGATTGGAAAAAGGACAGATATATAGGACAGTGCTCAGTAGATGGGATCTTTACTAGCCTGGTTCTCAGCTGTGCCACTACTGCAGGTCATGCTTCTATACTCCCTGGAAGCTTATGCCTAAAGCTGCAAAGGCTTTAAAATCCAGATGAAAATTCAGTCAAACTCATGAAAAAGCAGAAGTCAATATAATAGGCTGGTAGCTTTTAGTTCATCTATGATTCCATTTCTGCTGAATATCTGTGCACCCTACAAAAGCACAGTCCTATGGCTAGGATGCAACAAGTCCTGTTGTTAGCTAGACAGGCTTCAGCAGGGAGGAATTTTGATGAATTCACTATCATCCCAACCTAGAAACAAGACACATTCAGAGAGATGAAATGAAGAGCAGGCTTCATCTAGAAAGGCTTTATTTATTTATTTTCACAAGAGATATATACAGTAAGCCCTAAAGCATACCAGCATATCCCTGTAACCACCTGCATTCCTTGGTGAAAATGGTGAGGTAAGGTAGCATCTTTGAAGATCATTAATTTTGCAGAGCTGAAGACAGAACTTCATCCTGAACCTGTTTAATGGGGTTGAGAGTTGTCATCACTTTCACCAGAGCATAGTCCAAATCTTCAGCTCCTGAAGTCTTTGATTTTTCACTACCTGCCTTGAGCATACTTTAGGAGCACAATGATTAAGTGATACTCTTATCTCTGGTCCAGACAAAAGGAATACATCTAAGGCTTTAAGTCCTCCTGATGTGAACACCTAAATCCTTCAGACAGATTTAAAAGGAATCCAAAGCCTAAATACCTAGTTATTCAGTACTAGAGCACAAGCTGAAATCACAAGGGGATTTGTTCCCATACTTGTGGTCTTTCTGACAGACCACACTGCCTCCCACTTAATTAATTCTATTGATTTGTTTGTTTTTATCGGCCTTTCCACACTCAGCAGTTATTTAGGACTTACATGGGTAATGCATTTTCCAGTTAAATTGATCCCACTTTTTATATCCTTTCATGCACTTATTTGAAATTTCCCTGCCAAGTCTTTAATGTTTTCAAGTAGAATGCTGATTCATATTATTTAAAATATCCTGCAAAGGGAAAATCTGTGCAGAGCAACTAATAAAATGGGCTCTTTAAAACTGATTAATGACCATTGAGGCTAAAGCACTTCCCTCCAGCAAAACAAACAAAACAAACCAGACCGTTGCATCCAGTGGTACCTGCTGAGATGGAATTCAATTTGCTTCTGTAGGGCCATAATAAAACTCTTATCTGCCTTCCTGCTCCTGTTTTGAACTACTCAATTTGAGTATCTGACTAATTTAGGTCAATGAATTTATATTTTGTGGTATGTCACGGTGGCTGTTCCAGAAACCACAGTACCTTACCAACATGGAGCCAAGTCACTCCTTATGGCCAGACTGAAAGCCGATAGCATTGTGCATGGCTGTGGCATTGGTCTGCAGTCAAATCATTATGGGCCTGAACTAATGAATTCCATCTTGGCTATAACTTACTCCTGATGGCAGCTCTTGCAAGAAGCCTCCACACATATCGAGCAGGGGAGTATTAAAAGGCTTTGAAATATCACAGGATCAGGATAGTTTAGTGTAGGTGATTTGGTTTGGAGCTTCTGCTAGTGGCTTCTGTTAGCTTATCTACAGCCATTGTTAATAGATAACTTGTGGGAAAAGGAAATCAAGAGAAAGATGTGAGATTAGTCTTGTATTCACACTAATAGTAAAATGAAGACACTAAGCTGTCATTACACTATATGGAGATACCTTCCTACAATAAGTACTTATTCTTGCATATTAGGGTGGATACAAAGTGTTACAAACTTAGGTGGCATTGAGCAAATGTCAAACTCTTAATGTGGAAGTCACTTGACTAAGTTAACCAGAAAATTCCTTTTGCTGTAGACCCAAAGCATCCCTTCTCAAAGAATATGACTTTTCTTTAGTCAGTCTCTGTCCCACAGCCTGCAGACTGCCGTCTGTTTATCAGCTAACCAGCACCAGCCAATCCTGTGCTATAAAGAGAGACACTGCTTAAGTTCTGGATAGGACTAAACTATTTTGGAAGTAACCATGGACAGCTGCCATTCAAAAGGATTTTTAGAGGCAGACCAAGCTGTCATTCAGTTGCTCCTCAGTAGGCAGTAAGACAGGAAATAACTGATTAGAGATAGTTTGAAATTCAATCATTTCAAATGTATTGCTGTGTTCAGTGGGAGTGAGTTTTCCAGGGCTGCACTTGTTTGATATATGTTCCCTCTAGTTTACTAGTCTTCTATTTTTTGTATCCAGTGATTCAAGTGATCCTGAAGCAAGTTGTCAGGATGATGATAATGTCAACTCCTTCTAGCCTTTGACTCCTGGGTTCTGATGGCCAGCTTGAAATGACATCAGGTTTTAAAACATTATTAGGTCAGTGGCTTCAACACCAGCTTCTGCTTGGAAGTGGTCTCCTGTTCACTTTGACAGACCACAGTGCAGTCCATATACAGACATACTATTGTGTAGCTCCCAGAGCTAATTCAGGAGAGGAATATTCAAGATGACAAGATGGACAGCATGTCAGAACATTGCAGTCCACAACAGCACCTTTCTATGAACAGCATTGACATCTATCTTCAGGAAAGCAGCGTTAGAAGAAGCCTGTCCCCAGACTGTACATATCAGCATGCATAAGTAAATCCCATGAATATAAGCTTTGTCAATCTTCCTGACAAAGATCACAGCCTTTAGATAAGGAGCCCAGCCAAAAGCACATTTCTGTTCCTTTCTTCATCATTAAACTTGATAGCTCAGTGATAGGCAGCTATTCAATCAGATTAAGGCTTGCAGCAGAAAGAAAACCCACAATGACCACAGTACCTTCCTCCTCCCTTTCTTTATATAAACATATTTTGGCTCAGTTTACAGTAAGCGAACAGCAGCAATGCATAGAAATGTGATCTCCAATGGCAAAAAAAATCTCTAGCCCATTTACAATATTTAACTGTAAATTATAATGTATTATCTCAAGTTGTTGTTCAGGTTCGGGGAAGATTCCTGTCATGAGGACCTGTAAACAGTAAGTAGGCATTCATAGTAGTTTATTTTACCAAGTGGGATAACTTTTAAACCTAAATGAATTTCCAGAGATTTTCACGACAGCATCTTCCTTGGTCTTATGCAGAATATGGGACTGGACATAGCCACTCTTATTCTGGCTGCAACTCAAAGTAAGCCTGACATTTTGATGAGCTTCCTAAGCAGTACTGAGTTGACAAGTCTTAGAAAAACATTCACTGGTCAGGGATAAGAAAATCAATTCAAACTTCAGCTAACTGCCTCAATTAGTGGGTTTCAGTCATTGATGCACCAAATATTTATAAATGCAGAATAACTAGGATCAAGGGCACCTTGCTGCCAAGTTATTAATGTAGCAACTGTGAGGCAGCATAGATGTACATAGTGTAGGGACTAATTTGTCTAATTTTATTAATCTACCAAGTTGTCTGGGGAGTGCATACACATCTGGTCTACTTTAGAGATCTGTATTTGATTAAGGTGAACTATTCCATGGAAGTCTTCTCCAATGATAACTATAAGGAGGCTCAGTATTAGGTCTAGAGAACTTTCATACCAGGGATGAATATACCTCTTTAAATGAAAAGCTCTGTCTAAAAAAGATCTTCCAATACAGAGCTTAAAGATGTGCACCAGCAGGTACACTCCTGTTAGGCTTTCTTTGTGAAAATACAATTTCCTAAAGGGAAGACAAACCCCTTGCAGTACAGTCACAGTTCACCTCCCCACCCACTCCAGGGAAGTTTCACTGAGTACTTCATCTCACTTTTTATTAAGTCTTTCTGCTTCAGTCAGAGCAGCTGAAGCAATCAACTGCAGTGGCACCACAGAGATATATAAAAGAAAGTGCCTGAACAACTTCATTGCAAATTCCTTAGGGCATAAAGGTGCACATGATATGGACAATCCTGTTGTTGCAAATATCCTAGAAGAAAGGACAAACTCATCAGGGGTCTCAGCTAGAGTCCCAACTGCATTGAATTCAGATGTTTAGCACAGGACCAATTCATCCCATTGTCACCTTCTCCAAAGACATTGCTTCCAAATTGTGTTGGAGCATCAGTCAGCACAAGTGGACTTCTCTGGAATCACACTACTTCTTCTAAAGAGCTTTATTATCTGAAATCTCAGTCAACATAATTAGTAAAGAGATTTGCTTGCTCTGTAGATCTAGAATTTGTCTGTCCTCAAATTTTAACATGACTTTCACTGCAATATTAAGTTCTCAATATTATATTCTAGTGGAATTTTCCTTTGCTGGGTATACTGCTGCCACTGAAAATATAGCAGAAGATAGAACACTCCACCCCAAAGGAATTCATTAGCTGAAGACAGATGATAGACAGACAAAGCAGCAGGGCACAGTTCTCAGCAACTGATTAACTCTGAGTCAGAAGTCAGAACTGTCCATTTTGTCAAAGTTCATCTTTAAACAGAGGAGAACCCAGTCTTCTTCCTGCACCTTGGTCATCTAATGTGCAAGTGCAGACAACAAGACCTGTGAGAAACAGAGCATATAAGTACCCAAAAGGGAAAAGATTCATCTTCAACAGTTTTTGCATTAGGACTCCCATCTGCTGTGATAGATTGCATTTGATCTATTCCAAATGATATGGTTGTGTATGTGCTTGAGACAATCAAAAACAGGGAGGTATAGCCAGTGGTGAATATGACATAAATCTGGCTTATTCAAGCCTTGAAACATGCCTTATTTGTTGTTTTTTTTTTTTGTTTGTTTGTTTGTTTTGGTTTTTTTTTTTTTTTGTGTGGCAGATACGATATTTCAAAGACCTACCCATTTGAGTATATTCTGTCCTTTAAAACCAACAGCAGTGTGCTAGCTGCAGTTACTGTTACTTATGTTGTGACATTTAGTCAAAAACATCACCTTCTTAGCTCACCAATAACAATGAGTACAACCAGAAAATGTAATGCTTGAGACTCTTGAGACAAGTGGTCTATCCACTGTTGGTTATGGGTACAATTAAAAGTGACTAGCCCCCAGAATGCAGATTAAGTCATATCCAGCTCACTTCTGTGTAGGCCTTTTGTACAGGCCCTAGAACAACTCATGCAAGACAGAAAAGCCTGTTGTAATAACCCAGTCAATAACTAAGAGGTCCATAAATTTCAGTGCTGACTTATTGGCCATGCTTTGACACATCCAACTCCTCACATCTCTGGAGTTGCATGACACCCACACATCTATGCAGACGCACAAATGATATCTCCCAGGGATAAAACCTGGGCTAGATCCAGGCCCACAAGAAGACAATCAAAAGGAGTTAGTATTTCAAAAAAAGATGAACTCCTGTTCACACTACACTTCCCAAGTGAGTCACTTGGGCAAAGTCATCAGGATAGCTGGGCTGCCTGCAGCACCATTTCAATAGGCAATATTTTACCATAAAACCTTAGTTTGAAAAAACATTCTTTTAATAATAGGAATGTGCCTCAGATAAAATGCAAGAGATCAGCATAGCTATCAGTCTAGAACATAATGCCTAATGTGAACTGGATTATATTAGACTTCCTTTACACAAAGAGGCAGTGGTAAGAGAAGAGTACATGCACAACAGTAAAGAACAAAGTACTGATCTTAATGTAAGTGGCAAAAGCTACCAGTGCTGCACATGGCTTTCCATGTATAAGTCCATTGATTGAACAGGTCCCACATTTTACCACTGATTCTTTGATATCTGTTACACCCGGTATGAAGAGTGTGGTCTCATGTCCTTTTAGTATACCTGGGACACCAATCTTATTAAACAGTCTGCCCATGCACCAGTCCCAGAATGTGCTATGCAACTGAACTTCCATAAACATTCAGTGCTGGGAAACCCATTCCTTATCAGGAAATCAGGTGCAAAAGTCTCTTCTGCATGTATTTGATTAGATATTCTGAAAATGATCTTAGTACCTCTCATGAGGCTGCGAATTGGGTAAGAATCTTTTCTGTGCTGTCTTTGGACAGCTTTTCAACTTCCTTCATTGTCAGCTTTTGCAAGAGCCTTGCACTTTAAGCTTCTCTGCACATCTCCATGTTCCTGTAATGTTGTTCAAGTTGATGCTTATTAATACTCCTTATTAAAGTCTTCCAGAATAAAATCTTCCCTAATTAGTAATGTTGGAGTGCCTTTTCCATTATTCATTAGAAAGAAAAAAATGGGTTAGTCCTTTGCTGCATCTTCCAGAGAGCAGAATTATTGAGGTTACTCTGATATAGTTCAAGTGTCTCCAGCTGCAGCTGTAAATTTCCACTCAGGTTTTCTGCCATTCCTCTTTCTCAAAATCACATGCTCTGGCTGCTAATCTTCCCTGCACATTCCCCCTTATGTACTGCCCACAGTACACAGTCACAACACCTTCTTCCAGAGGCACATGTGAAAAAGCACAAGCCCTTTTGCATTTACAACATACTGCAACATACCAGTGCACATGCAAATAGTTTCACACCACCACAAAGCCTGTTGCACTTGCATATTCCCTTTGGGAGCAAAGAGAAGGGAGACACAGATTTGTGCGTGTAAGAATTAACACCCCTACACTCAACATTAGACATTACTGAAGACAATACTCTCCTGCTCTGGAAATTTTTTCTGTTAACAGGTGTTTTGTCATGGGACAACACATTAGAAAAGAATTAAGGATGGCAACAAAAAACACCAGACTTCCAACAGAAAAATAGAGTCTTTAGGCTAATTCCCTAAATTCCCATGCCCTAATTCCTAATTAAGCAATTAACTAATTCCCAGTCCATCCATAGCTAAAGAGGACAGAACTATTATTTGCCTTTGTGCTGAAAATACTAATTGATCTGAGAAGTGTTCAATGTTCTCCACATGCAGTGAATGTGGTGGTAGTGGGGAGACGTTTGTCAGCTCACAAATGTATCCAGGCAAGGCAGGTGGAGAGAGGTGGAGAGAAAATGGGGGTGGGAATTAGCAATTTAGGAAAATGCCTCTCCTGGCAGAGGTGAATAAATTGTTTCTGATATATTCAGTCTTATGAATCTGACCTGTTGATGGAAGTGATCCACAGGAATAAGAAATACAGGCAGTGGCCATGAGCACCACGATGATATCTGCCTATTAAGTCAAATGTGATTTAAGGTAAACTTGTAGCTCACAGAAAAAAAAAAAAAAAAACACTGAGGGGAAAAGATATGTAAAAGACATTGCAGTTTTTTTGCCTCATACATGGAGTCTTCTGCTATTTTTCATTTCATCCCTTTCATCACAGTACAATCCTGCCTAGAGCTAGGACCTGTTAACACTCAAGTAGTATTTACTTGAAGGATTTCAGGAGTCTTCCATTGCAAAATTTTATTATTTTTTTTTTTAAACACCAGAGAGACAGCCTTTTAGAAGGCATTGAACAATATCAAGTCCCAAGAATATGCAATGAATTGGGAGAGTTCCCTTCTGAACTGCTAACCACAGCAGGCAAAGTGCATGCAAATGATTTTCCCACCTCCAACAGCAGCCTCCCAGTACTTTCTTTTCACTGGGGAAAGGAAGAGAGGGATGCTGGCTTCCAGTTTAGTTGTCAGCCCTTGGGCTCCTAGGGTCTTGTCTAATATGCAGCTGGGTCAACTGAACTGATAATGAATTCAAGTGTCTATCTTCTCATCTCCCCCCCCACCTTGGAAAATGATCATAGAATATCTGAAGTTGGAAGGGACCCATAAGGATCATTAAGTCCAACTCCTGACACCGCACTGGTCTACCCAAATAGCTTCTCTTGTGATAGTTTGTTAAAATGGAAGTAGATGTCCAGAACACACTTATTTCTGACAGCTCCTTTCTCTAAGATTGTGGGGGAATTTATGGCTTGGTGCTAAGCATCTAACTGCAGACACTTCACCTATAAGGAACTTGGGCACTTAACATAGGCTGCTTTTGTACTCAGTACGGATGCTGAAAATACCCTGAAGTAAACTCCTTGAACTCCTTCTGCATTTCCCTGGAGCAAATGGCCCAGTCAGTCACTAGTATCCTCAGCTTGTCATGTAATTATCAAAGCACTTCTCCCCTTAGGCTTCCTCATTTTCCACAAACATGTAGTTTTCCATATAATCATGGAAGTAGGGCAGTTTCTTGACCTTGTCTCAATACTTGAAGGGATTCACTGAGCTACAGTCAAAGAACTTTTGCAGTCCTCAGTTACTGCATGGTAGAACAAAACCCATTGAAATCCATATATGTTTTGACTGAACAAGAACAAAGAAGCAGAGAACAGATTTAAAAGAAATTAAAATTATTTCTCTGCCACAGGCTAAAAAAAATCCCCCTTCCCGTGGGCTTTGAGTTTGATTTGTATTTCAATAAAAATAAATCAAAGTGGACAGATTAGCTTGTTTTGAAGTGCAAATGCTTTGAAAACATTAAAGGACAATTAACAACGTGGCATGTTCTTATAGTTATTTTTGGTTATTATCTTTTATTTACCCTTTGTTCTGAGATGATCATGTGTATCCTATGTGCCTGATGGAAAGTTTTGCTCTTTGCAACAAAATAGCTGTGAGAAATGAAGTGAGAATTTCTTTTCCAATATTCTCTTACTACTGAACAATGCAAAGCAGCTATTTGAAATACCTGTGTAATTTAAATATTGATCCCAAGGCACATCCTAAAGCCTCTAAAAGCTGAGTTGTTTTGGCTGAACTTGAATATAAGTAAAAAGCAAACTGTTTTTCAAGTGATAGTCAGATGCTGGGTTTTGAGGCTTTGTTTCTGATCTCACTTGACCAAATGAGAGTCAAGAAAAGCACCTGAGTCAGTCAGGTTACCTCAATGCTGGAAGGAAAAGCAGGACTTGAACCAGACCCAGATAGTTTGGGGAGGTAGGGTGCCTATTCATAATTAATAAGGCAGTATCGTGGTTCCAGATTAATTGGCAATGAATAGACAGTAAACAAAATACTTGCAGAGACTGCTTAGAGTAAACACACCTTAGCTCAGCAGCAGTGTAGAAGAACAGTTGACCTTCATGAGTTCTCACAAAGCAGTTTTGCACAAAAGCATTTCATGTTTTATTTACATTTGTCTGAGAAAGCTCCAGCCCTGAATACCCCTCTTATACTGCTTCCAGAAGCCTACTAACACAAGAATGGATGTCCCCCCACATATAGCATCCAATATATGGTTGTCAGCTTTACCTTGACACCAGCCTCTGACCCACGGCAGATCTCCATCCTCTACTACAAAGGTCTCAAACCACACGAGGCAAATCCCTGACATCTTCCACTTGACAACTGAGCCAAACATGATTGATAATTTTTTTCCTAACATGGAAAACTGAGTAAACAGAACTTTTAAGCTCTTTGCTTTTATTTCTTCAAAAGTTTTTTAAGGACTGAAGAAGTGCTTTTTCTTTGAAATGCATCATAAGATCTTATGAAAGCCAAGCAAAGAGAAGGAAGAGAGCCAGAAAGGCTTTCAATGTGTCTGAGTGCTAAGGAACAAAGACCTTTTTAAATTCCTTAGACCACTCTGTGTTCCTCCCAAGATAATTTCATGTCAGTATTAGAGGGAGAGCTTAGCCTGAGTATGGCTCCAGCTTCAAGTTTGTCCAGACCTCAGAAATATTTAGAGCCTGGTTTTGAGATCCAGTCTCATTTGAAAGATGGACATTTCACAAACTGCAGGCCTAGATTAAATGTTAAATTCAGCCAGAGGCTAACAGTAGACATTTGTCTGGTATCATCTGCAGATACTCTGAGAAAGCTGACAAACTTCAGTGAACTAAGATTTATTTCACAAAATATTTGAAATCCTTCAGAGAACAGCAATCTTTTGTGTACAGATTAAAGCTCTGAAATCAGGTCTAAAGAGGGAAAGGCAGAGGAATAACCTTATGGTCTCCAATTTCCCAAACTTGGGATATTTTATCCTGGGAAGTGGCATAAATTCCACACAAACATACCATGTAAATAATAGTACACTCATTACTGTGTTGATCTAATAAGGTATATTAAATCTTCCCATGAAGCATGCCGGGGATAGATTGTTTCTCTTACTGCTATTTCTTGTTGCTAGGGAAGCACAAGAAAGAACGTGCTTCATTGGGGTATATCAAGAAAGAATTTGGTCCATATTTGTAGAGGAATATGCCCTCTACACACCCACTAACTTAATTCATCCCTAAAGATAAAGGACAGTCACAAGCTTTGCACTGTATAGCCACCACCATTATATCCCCCTTTCACAAAGCAGAAAAAAAAGTGGTAGGTATTTTTAGTAGTCCCATCTGCCTTCCAGGAATTACCTTCTGTGAGATCAAGCAACATAGCCCTGTATTATGAGGACTAAATGCCCTCCAAAACTAATTTCAGTACATGAATACCACCTTCAGACCTATGAACGACTTCACTCTGATGGGGGAGAACCTTTTAATCAGGTCTAAAATTATCATTTAAGACTATTTATGTACTCAGGACATACAATATCTGCACATCTTAAGCTAGCTATGCAGTACCACTTTTTCCTTAAAAAATATTTGCATAGAAGTTGAGAATATTAATCTTGTCTTTTGCAATTGTATAGTATTCTGCAGCCATCTTAAGTGACATAGGAGGGCCAAAACATCACCCTTTCCAAATTACAACCCCAGGCAATGTTAAAGGAGCCTGAACAAAAGTCATATGCCTAAAGAAAACGTGTGGTAAGACCACAGGGTCACAAGGGCTCTTTTAGGATCAGTAACTGCTACTACTTTATTGATGACAATAGCTTCAACTCTTATTGAGGACAGGCTCTCTTCTTATACCATTTGCTCTCCAGCAGTACTTTTTCACTAATTATTCATTGGTCAACAACTTTGCCTGGCAACAGCAAACACCCAGCAACTTCCACGTCTTAACAGCTGGAGAACAAGCAGTCCAAGACAACAAGGATCCTGAATCATCCTTCTTTGTTCCTTCTAAACTCTTTACATTCCTGATGGCCTCATCATTAAGAGTCCGATGTTATCGGCAACCACGGGGCTTGTCGACCCCCACAGCCACACTCCCACAAAAACCTGACATTCACATTTTATTTTTCACCCCACCCCAGTCACAGAGGTCTTTTCCAAAGGCAGCTTTTACACACCTGCTTGTAGCATGTAACTGATTTAAAAAGCACACTTCAGCCTTAACAGGACAAGAAAAAAGCTGAAGGCTTCTCCTGTCATTTTTCATAGGTTCAAGAATCTCAAACCAAAATGGCTGCTAAGCTCAACAGGTAGTTGATAGAGGAAGACCATCTGTTGGCCACCATGTGCTGCCTTGCACCGTGCTCACCAGCTGGATGCTCAGACATGCCCACACTCAGCCCTACTCAAACACATGGCCATGAAATACTCAAATACCTATGATGGTTCAGGTGCTTACTTATCAGCTAGAGACACACTGGCATTTGTAGGTGCCGAGACCCTTGCTACAAATAACCACAGTCATTACAGTGATGAGAAAATACAAAAGTCACTGTTTGAAAGCTGAAAAACAAATTCCACAGATACAAATGCACGCCTACTAAGGACATGCCACATCCCAGAAGCGGTTACAGAAAATAGTATTACTTAAAATTCAGAACTGTGCTGTTTACCACACTTTCTGGGAGGCACTGTCACCTTCTATTCAGACATTCAGGATTTAGAAATGCAGCTACAAAGATAAAATGCAACCTAAAGGCCAGATAAGGGCCTCGCTCCGTACACAGCCCGTGGAGAAGTCAGAAGCCAGCCTTTGCCAGCACTCCCAGCTCTTACAGTACTTGGCTCTGCTCCAGTGCAAGACCCTTCAGCTTCACCTGGAGGATGCAGCCAAGAATCATCTTTAACAAGAAAAGCACATTTTAAAAGCTGTTCTGGTACACTACGGACCTGATTCTCTACCTTTTCTATTACTTATATCTAAAGTGTTTAGCACAGCTATACCAGGCTGAGTTCAATTCATCTATCAAGAGCAACACACTGACATTGAACTGCAGCCCTCAAGAATTAAATGTGTGCATCATGACAGCTTGCACTGTAGAATGAGAATGAGCTGGAATTAGAGGAGCCTCTCTCCTCTGCAACTGGAGCATAACATGGGCTGCACAACACTGAAATACAATTGCACTTTGTAATCTCTTTTCACAGATGTAAATACCAGACTGTCATGAAAATTGACCATGGTTTAATATACCGATGAGGCTGGTATGATGAATATGCTTTAGACCATTAATCATGTTTAATCCATTAGCTTTTAGGATAACACAGTATCATAAGCAGAAGTAGTTACTATGGTATGTAAAATACTTTCCAAACACTAAAACTTTTGTGAGGCAACCCCAGTAGCTTTGCTTTCCAAATGTATTTTCTCTTATGAATTCAGCAGAGAGTATCACTTGCCCGGTTTCAGCAAAACTGCAGCCAGATGTCAGCTTTGATCTCATCACCACGTAACGAGGACAGATAAAGGACAAATAGGTTACACTGCACTTCAGCAATGGGAAGAATTAACTTCCCTGTTCCTTGCAGCACCATCTGGGTTTGGCAAAGTTAATTCTCATCCATGTCAAGAGTTCATTCAAGGAAATAATTTTGTTTTCCAAATGCTATTCCTTCCTGTTTTTTCTGGATATGTAATGCCTGATCCCTTGACCTACTCCTTCTGTCCTGATTATTCATACTTTAAGCATCTTAAAACAAAAAGTACTGCAGAAAAATGCTAGAATTAGTGCAAGGCATTTAAAGCACATTTTTAATAAGCAAAGTAATATTCTACAATATATTTTTTCTACAGTTCTACAGACCGAAAAGAGATGACTACAATTCTCTAGTCAGAGCTATAAAAAAATAAAAATCCTGCATTTCAGATCTGCTTTCTGGCTGATGCCAGGTACCTGGTAGACCTCAGCCTCACTCCTGCATAGGAGAAGCAGCCACATGCTACCTCATAACACCCTAAAGACAGAAAATACCAGGCAACACTTCCAGAGAACTTTAAGATCAAACACTGTAGGAACACAAAGCATGATTATTTCAGCAGACAAAGCTTAAGCTCTAAAAGCAAACAGGTCACAACTGCTTCAGCCACCCACTTCTCACCTTCCTTCATCAAGACAGTAGTGGGTCACCAACTCCTTTCTTAAATATATACTACATTTCAAAGCATCCAAAAGCCAAAATGTTTCAACCACCCATCATCTCCTCACCCAAATGCCCCCAGCAGTACCTTTGCCTTGATAGTTACCTAAATACAGCTGAGCAGTCTTTGTAGTGCAGCAACTCTTTATTCCAAAGTGCCTCCTGCAGTAGCTCAGACTTTCATCAATTGCCCTGGGTCACCTTCCTGACTTATATACTGGCTGCAGGGTGGAGCTGGAGGGCAGGCAATTCCCTTCAAGGGCCTGTTGCACTGTGGAAGACCTTTGTGTTGGCAGGCACATGGATCCTTACAATGAGAACCTACCAAAAATGTTTTGCAACTGGCAAAAAAAAAAAAAAAAAAAAAAAAAGTGATTGATTTAAAACCAAAACAAAACATTTAAATAAAATTATATAGAATTTGATTACTTTCTCCATTCCTTTTATTTTTAAATGGAAGTTGTGCTTTGAAAACAATCATTCATGGTCATAGCAATATCTCATTTCTGTGTTTGTTTTTTGTTTGTTTGTTTGTTTTTGTTTTGTTTTGTTTTTAACCAGTTGTTTTAGACTGTATTTGTTGTGTTTTCATTATCATGTTTCTAATTTTTTTGTTTCAGTATGTCTAATACAATGATTCATGGATAATATGTCATATCATATTATCTTCATGTATGATCTTCTCATTTTAAGCATACAGTAAGCATGACAGATTATAACATTTTTTTCATCAAATTTATTGTAAAAATATTTAAGGATAGCTGCTAATTAGCACAGATCTAAAACACCTTTTTTTTTTTTTTTAGATCAAAGTGTCCCCTATTTGAGTTTGTAATGAAATAGGCTAACACTTTGAAGAAGAAAAGAAGTATATTAATTAGAGAAAAGAAAAAGTTGTCAGTGTCTGTGGATTAGCCTGCGTTCTTTTTTTAAGTACAATTTTATGGATTTTCAATTTCACTGGAAATGCTGACATACCAAAACTTCCAGAAAAACAGATATTCAAAGTTTCAAGTTGCTCTCGGAACTTACTGTAACTTACTCCACTTGTGGTTGCTCCATCCTTATTGGTTCCAGGCATCAAAGGACTTCATCTGCAAATGCAAGTGACAACAATGTTTTCTGTGCTGTTATTTCTGCCAGCTTCCCAACAGGTTTATTGAACTATCTTCATGTCTTTGCATAAAGACTCAAAACGTGGTAGCGTCAGGGACATTCTCTGCTGCATTTTATCTCACCACAGCAGATAAAATTTATGGAGAGAATACAGAATTAGGGCCTTCATGGCTGGCAATTCTAGAGTTACATTCCCCCAGATGGATCACATATCTGGGGAGCTTGGCAAGACACAAAGATCATGTTTGCGGTTCCTGGAAATCTGTGGGAGTCCCACTGCTGCGAATTTGACCCAGTGTGTTTTATGTTGTTGGAGACATATGTTTCACTTCTCTTGGTGTGAGCTCAATGGCGTGGTGTGGCTTTGCATCATTTCCCTCTTTTGCTTGCTGTCACAAGGAATATCTACAATAGCTTAGAAAGTGCACTTTGTTACAATGTAAGCATGTGTGCGAGAACACCAAAACCCAATGGGAAATCACAGATCTTAGCAGGGTGAGGAAAAAATGTCCTATACAGATATTTTAAATGCATCACTGGGGGTGTCAGTCTGCACACAGAAGTGCCAGATCTGAAACTGTTTCTGACAGAGCTGTGAGGTTTCCTCTTAAGGTGCAGGAATTTTGCAAGAGAAGATAATGTAAAGCAGGTCAGAATTTTAGGTTAACAAACAGCAATGTGTGTGATATTTGACCAAGCAGTAGTTCTGTAGTATTTGACATGGCTGTGCTGTATAGGGCAGGCAAATTATGATGAAAAAGAGTGTTTGCCTCTGTAGTCATAGGAAGGTTTTTTATCACTGAAGCTGTCTTAGATCTCACTGTTACTGATTCTAACTGCTTTTATAGGTCATTTCATTATTGCCTCATTGTAAAAGACGGGGCTCATTAATATGCAGGAGCTAAAATCCTTCGCATTTTAAAATGCTAATTTTTAGGTGTCCATATGGCAATAAAATCAGGCTTTGAGCCATCCATCCATATCTTTATATGTCTGTCTATATAAAAAAACAATTTTGTGGTCTAGTGAATAGGACACTGAACTGGGAGTTGAAACTGGGACTGTTTCTGTATCTGCCATTGACTTTGGGAGTAGGAACATGAACGCATTATTATGGGGTACACTTTGCTGTGGACTACCCATATGTCATCTACTCTTGAGTAATTGCCTCAAAATAATCTTCTATTCTACAGAAAAGCAGAATAATTCAGCCCTTTAATGAAAAACAAGAACTGCTGCTCATTGCTCATTGTGAGGTACCACAGTTGCCCATCAGCTGAGTTACTGTCCTGGCTGGTCATTGCTGGGAGTTTTGCATCCCTAGATGTAGCCTGTTTCTGTGGCTATTGCATTTATCTGCTCTTTGGACAAGACATTTGCATCTCTGTGCATCTCTTTTCTTTCTATCTCTTGTATTTGTACTGCTGACCCTTTTGCCAGGTTAAAATTTCTCATAAAAAAAATTTCGTATAAAGATTTGGGGCAAAGGCAATGAATTAGGACAGGGAGGGCGCACGCTCTACCAGCGGTCCTGAGTGCAGCCATTTATCAATTACAAGAACAGTGAATGACATCTCTGACTTTTAACAGAGAGACACTTGATTCTGGTGATCAAGTTAAAATAACTAAAAAAAAAAAAAAAAAAAAAAAAAGAATTTACAGCATCTTAATGTACCATAAAGCATTAATATAGGACCAATATAGACAGATGCAGATGTAGCATTATTATTGCTTTTCCTCAGCTCTTATTCTTGAATTTTTACTCCTCTGTGTTCACTTTCCTGTGGCATTTTCCCTGTTGGATTTAAATTTGTTTTCAAACAGACAAATGAGGATGTGCTTTCTTTAGCTGAAGACTTTGGATGACACTGGAGCTGCTCTACCTGGTGTGATAGGAACAGCATGTTCCGGCTGAGATGCTGAAGATGGTTCCTGTTGGGATAGCTTAATTGTGTTTCTGCTAATTATCTTTCTATCTAAGTCTTACTTTGCTTTAGCAAAGTGGCTCGAAGTCAAAAGCTGCTAAATTAGTATTTCTAAATTCTGCCTTTCATCTCTGTCCGTATTCTTTATTCAGCCCCTGGTTGGAAGAGATAGATCTAAGCCTTTAGCTCTTCTCCGACAGAATTAGTGAAACGTGGGCCATTTATACTGGTTTGTGTTCAAAGAGCATCACCAAAGTTGGCCTCTGCTCCCAAGATGAAATGGACCTATCTGCTCTGCTCCATGCGGAAAGGTTTCTTAGAAAATGATAAACTTGTAATATTCCACCCCAAATCAGCAACCTCTAAATTCCTTTTCTTGGTATAGGAAACATTTCGCCATGGGCAGACAACATGGGCTATGTAGCCAGCAAAAAGCTATTTTTGCCTTGCTGATATCTCTGAATGTACACTGGGGCTGGTCAGTGATTAAAGATCGGTCAATATGTACTGGCTAAATGAGTGGCTGTTTTTTTTCTCATCTGAAGTACTCTTCCAATATGAAGCCCTGATCAACAGAAAAGGCTTCTGTTCATAGGAAAACAAATTAATAAGAATTCTCTTCTTCTCGTTATTTAAGTCTTTTTTCCCCAAAACAAAAACACTATCTGCAAATGCTGAAGCCAAGAAATGACATGAATAATTCATCCTAATTTCACACCATTTAAGCTACTTTACTCGCTTCTAATTAACATGTGTAGATTATTTAAGGACAAGAAAATTGCTTTTAAATGCAGGTAAGAGTAAGCTGACTATCCTCATATATTATGTGATTTGATGCCTTCTCAGAATCCAGCTGTGCTGGTGAATTTTCCAGGGTCATAGTAGCTGAAGAAGAAAGCTTGTTTTTTCAAGAGTGGGCTAATGACATCACTGCAGATACCATTAAATATGTAGGATATGATGCAGACTGGATTTTTTTTTTTAATACAGTATTTTAACTGTCATTTCACCAGCCTGCTGTGGCAGCAGAGACATTCACAGTTACACAGGCCAACACTTTCTCTGTCATTCCCACATTGCTTTAGAGTTGGGTTTTAATTCTGTGCTCTCCCCCTCTGTCACCACAAGTGAGATATGAGGAAAACACGTAACAAAAGCTTGGAGGAACACATTGCCTATAAGCGGGTAGTGCAACGATTCAACCCAGCTGGGTGCGCTCAAGAGTTTTGCTTTATTTTTTTCTCTTTGAGCATCCAGTAGAGTCAATTTAAGTGTCAAGTTCACTGGGGAAAAAAAAAAAAAAAAAAAAAAAAAAGCTGTCTTCACTAGAAAATTATGGCATTCGTGTCTGTTGTGATGATGTGGGGAAGACAGACCTGAATGCCAGAAAGTCTTAAATCCCCTTTTTTCCAGAGTTTGTAGAGTAGACGATCTGGGGTTCTTTTTGGCTGAGATGCTCCTTGGAAACCATTCATCAGGAATTATTTTAAGTGGGATCGTGTGCATCTTGACTTGTTTTTCTCTTCCCAGTTTTGAGGTTTGGAAAATACTCCTACTTTCCAGTTCCTGTTGACCCAAAAAAGCAGCTGTCTGGACTTTCAGCCAGAGACCCTTCATTCCCAGAGACCGGGCAGCTGTGGTAAATGGTGTTACCAAAGCAGAGCTCAGTGCTGCACCCTGCTCACAGGTGGATATATTTCCACTCAGCTTACAAAAGCAGCACAAGCACCTAAATGTCCTTGTGAGAATTTAAAAGAGTATTCTCAGATAATGACATACTTGGAGATAATAAGATATGTCAGATAATTACAAGTAAACACTTCTGAATGTTCTGCCAACAAAATACCTTCTGACACTTTTACACCCTTCCTCCATATAATGTCCACTGGGGTGTGTGGGTCACTGTCTTCTCATGGCTTTTCTTGCCCTATACATGTGAATACCATACTTGCACTGTGGCTGGGCCACAGGTATATTAAAAGTCATAATACTACATTATTTTCAAAAGGATCAGCCTTCTGCTGGGAAGCCTGGGCTTCTTAGGCTGTTCTCAGCCTTTACACACAGAATGGGATGTATCCACCCTCACGTGGAGGAAGAGTAATAGAAACCCTTTGTCAAGGCTCCTTTTGTAGACTGCAAAAGGAGCTAGACCACTTAGAGTACTCGTCTCATCCTACAGCAGTCATTGAACATTAATAAATTGCAATGTGGGAGTACTTGTTTCTTCCCCCTGGAGAAAAGGAGCTTGAATAGGTAGCACAGAAGTGGATGTCTGCACTCAAGGTGAGAAGAATCAAACATAGGATCCCGCTAGTTGACATCTATCTGCTATGAGCACGAGTCTGTATGTGTATGTGTGGGTCATTATAATTCTTAAGGATTCTGGGGTTTCCTTGAAAGAAATAATAAAATAATAGCCCAAAGCAAAACAGTCACCTTACTATCTAAATTGGAAAGAGATTTGAGAGAGCTTCCCTGAATGTTGACCAGCATGAATAGTGAACTCACCTTAAGCTCAGTAAATAGGATAATTATACTTAAATTGTATTTTGTAATTAAGAAGGTACATGAAATGAATCAGATCTTATCTTCAAATAAAGTTAATCTGAAGGCCAGGGTTTGATCATTGCTAAAGGAAACAGTGGTTATCAGATTAATGACAAGTGCATTTTCAGGCTGATTAGTTAAAAAAGATAGAAAAAGAAATAAAATTATATTTATATAGAACAATGTGAGCATTTCCATGCCATTAAATAAGAAGTAGGATAACAGAATTCTCATTAAGCTGCAGAGATCTACTTATTTTTGTTTTCTCTTTAGGAAATATTTCAACTTTGCAAACAGGCAGAGGCAAAACTTAGGTTCATACGAGGTTTTAATTGCCTGTTAATGCTTTGCCAAGTTCAATGTAATGCTTCTGAGAAGCTCCTACTTGTCACATACCCTTTATCTGGCTGATTCTCATGGGTAGATCAGAGAGGCATGCTGGTGTGTGTTTTGGCAAGTATTACTCTGATTTAAAAAAAAAAAAAAAAAAAAAGATTTTATTTCAATTTTGGATCACTGAGGAAAGACCGCACTGAATTCATTTTTCTTTGTGGAGGCAAATGGCTGAGAGGCTGATGGGAAGCTTCATAAATACCAGCTATTTCTTCCTATCTCTAGCAGAAAGATGTTTGATTGTCAGCTGAGGTCGATGGTGATGACAATGATTTAATACTTCAGGACCTAGCAGTCCCATCTGGAATCACATGGTGCTTACTGTACAAAAACACACTGAGAAGCAGACCTTTATCTGAAGACTTTACTGTCCCAGGCCCCAGCCCTGTAGTAACTCTGTGCCTTGCTTATTTTCACTAATCTGCCTAAAATTAAACATGGATAAATATTTGCCAGATTGAAACACAAATGGACAGAACAGGCAAAAGAATGAGAAAGGGGAAGAATTATCCTCGTTTCACAGCTGCCCTGATCTTCTGGCTCTGAGTTTATCTGTGCATAAAGCCAGCATAAATCACTCCTGATCTGGATCAGATGTGTCCTGCTGGGCAAGCAGCAGAGCACAGATCGAAGATTAATGATAACCAAAGCAGAGACCTGGGCCACTCTGCCAGGAGAAGATGAAGCACCCTCTGGGGGGACTCTGTCTCTCCTTGCCAACAGCAGGATTCTATGCGGAAAGCTTGGACTAGACACCAAATTTTAGATAGCTGAAGTTAGGTCAGATGAATTTCCCTCCTGAGGAGTTAAGTGACTTGACCAAAATCAAACATGAAGTCTTGGGCATAAATTAAGCCCTGTGCTTGTGAAAATAGAGGAATAGAGTTTTTCAGACTGTAGAAATGTGTTAATAAAATACTCAAAATTTCACAAGTTCAGGGCTAACACTGCTAATTGTCCATGCTAGCTTTTGTACAAATTCACTGAGAACATATAAACAGCAGTATTAATTTTGCATGCCCATTTTTAGTCACAGATGGCTAATAGGATGATCTATACAACAAAAAAATGTAGATGAATAAAGGATGTGTGTTTGCAGAAAGCTTGCTTAGATAGTTGGAGGCATTTTTCAAACTAATTGCGTTTTTAAAAATAAGTAATCACATCTGTCATTGAAATAGATTAGTTGATTTCAGTAGACTTGTATTGATGGGAAATATTTGGGGATTTGGGTGGAGAGTGATTATTACTTTAATTGAAAGGTTAGTTTTATCAGAAATACACAAATGGAAACAGAAAACTGAGGAGTATGCTTCACAGGGCATATGGCACCAGCACTGTAGGTTTCCCAGCTGCAATGGCAAAGTGTGTACAGTGAGAGAACACAGACACATGGGACAGAGTTCACCAACTATTAACTCTTAGCTTATCTGTCACTATTGCTTTCCTCATTTACCATGCTCCTGGACAACCTTACTGTAAATGCGAAAACATCTTGCAGCATGATCTTCTACTTCAGCCTTCTGGAAGATTGACGCAGAGAAGCCCAGTTGGTTTTGGTACCATATCCACCAGTTCTGCAGGCACTTCAGAAGCATGTGAGGCTTTGCTCAGTTCCCTGTGCCCTTTGGCTGAGCCTGAAGACAGCAGAAGACCTCAGACACATCAATCCTTGGCCTCTGTATTTGGGAAAAAATAGATGGAGAGTAAAACTGATCTGAGACACTTCTGGTGTCCCCATGATGCTGCTGTATGGGGACATTTATCACACATCTCCTCCCCTTCATAGGCTGGCCAGAGGGAAAAGCACGTTATATTTCCATTAAATCCTCCAGTTCTCAAATGAAACAACGTTTGGATCTACAGGACTCTAGATATGTCCTAATTTACTATAAATTATACCCACACTGCACTGGCATAAACCCAGGCACTTTATCAGATGAATGATGAGGTGCATTGCTCACCTTTAGTTCCCCCAAGCCAGTTGTTTCCCACAATGCTGCCATCTTGCAGTTACAGGTAATGTGATGTTTTACACTCAGCGCTGCTATTACCTCCTTGCCGTACCTTTATAGTCTGAGCATTCAGATAGAGATGAAACCCATTATACTTCACAGCAGTTTGAACACAGGTCCTTGAGTTGATTTATCTCCTTTATGCCTGTGCGCTTGGGTTCTCTCTGCTACTTCACTCACTTCTCCCTGATTTTTTAACTACGGGATGTAAGTAGCGTCTGAATTGTAATTTTCCATGCTTTCAGACATGGTTAAGGTATAATAAAATCCTCGTGCTCACTGGCTGTGTTTGGATCAAGGTGAGCGGAGCTAAAAATAGTAGTTTTGAAAAATAAGCATTTTTTTTCTCTGAATTTGCAGTGCTGAGCATGTTTATATTTTGCTGAGGCTTTGAAAATGGTTTTAATTGGGCACAGTGCTTTATGGCTTTTACACCCTTTCTTCTCCAGCATTGAAGCTGTCTTTAAATATAAATACAGATGCCACATTCACCCCTGAAGTACACTGCAGCTTGGTTAATGCCAAAAGACAGCTGTTCACAGCAGCATAAGATTGTTTCCTCACTGTGTGCAATGGAGGTTGGGCTGTTTGCTTCATAGCACTGAGCCTTATGCTTTTTCTGCACTTGGCTGAAGAAACAAACCTGTAAATAAAGTAGAATGGGATGCCTTCACCAAATATTTTCTCTATCATCTCCTTGCTCACCACCACTCAGAGCACAAAAGCATGCAGAGGAAGAGCTACTCCAACCTGATGTACTGGGGTTGTTCTTGTCCCTGTGGTGCCTGAGAGCCTTGCTTTTCATTTGTGGTGTCACCCACAGAGCAGACAGCCACTTGCCAGCATGGCCAGGTCAGCTTTTTGTTGTTTTGGTTTGCCTGGTGTCCCTATGACAGCTGTGACTCACCCTGGACGAGCCGCAATGTGTGGCTACTGGGGATGCTGGGTTTTGTCTTCTGAAGGTCACTGCCTGGATCTGCTCTAGATACCCCTTGCAAAATGTAATGTCAACGGCTGCAGGGGGCGGGGGAAACAGGAAAAAAAGGCCCTCTGAGTTTACACTTACACACGGTGCAGTGGAGCCCAGTGTTATTATTAGCCAGTGTTTCGGGCCATTATCTGGCTTGACAGCTCCAGGCCTCCAGGCAGCCCTTCTAAATGCTGATGATGATTTGTTGTAAATGTTAAACAGACACATTGCAATTATTTGTTAGCAATATAACTCTCCCCTGTTGTCCTCTGGTCCTGAGATGCATATGGTGATGTGTGGGTTTCATGAGGAATAATCCCCTCTTGCATAAGGAAGCAGAGAGCTCCCAACACCCATCTTCACAATAGAGACATTAGGTGACAAGAGTACATCAGAAAGAAGCAATCACCCATCACAGAGCCCACTCAACCTGGCAGCAGATGTGATTGCAATCTTCCTTTAAAATGGGTGCAAGGTGGTTTCTCTGATCAAGAATATTTGTGCTCTTCTTGCTGTGGTTGCATGGAGCAAGCTGCCAGGAGCAGGGAGTTTTGACTGACGGGTCTTACTGAAGTCAGTGAATAATAGCTGAAGTTGATGAACTACTCGTTTGCTTAAAGATAAGCATGTGCTTAAATGCTTCACTGAATTGATTTTCATTTTCTTACTGCACTTAAAACTTTAATTTTGGTGGAAGAAAGGGTATCAGAGGGAAGATCCATTTATTACTGAGATTTACATGCTGTTTGGGTAACACCCCAAACCCTTTTATTTTCCTCAGTTTATTTTTTGCATCAATAAGGAATATGCAAAACTTGAACAGGTTTTTGATTTATAATAATATGCTAGTCGTAAGTAAATACTGTTATCCATAACAAAGAGCTTTCCTAGCTCAAATTTTAATTAGATGCAAGGAGAGCCATTCAGGATTGCTAATATGATAGGCTGAGTGGTTTTTATGTCTGGGAAAATGAAAAAAATTAGGATAATGGTACTCAAATAGGACATTAGAAAGAGTAAAAATTAAAAAAATATATATACTAAAGACAATCCAGGTTGGGTTTCATAAAATTTTGCTAAACCACTACTAAACTAAAATCAGCCTAAAAACAAGTCTTTTGGATAGCTCTTGAGCACACATGGAAATGATTTTATTATTATTATTATTTTTTTCAAATCCCAGGCTGAGTTTCAGACCTATGCAAAAGTCTTATGCTGTCTGTGCTGAGTCATGTGTCCATCCCTGCCTTCCTGACACTGAGAAGCTCGTGAGATGTTTCTGGAGATGAGTGCAGGAGCCAGTATGTGCCCTGCAGTGACCTGCTATGCAAGATGAAGCAGCAACATCCACCTTCCCAGAGCAGCTATGGAGAGTAACAGCACATTGATCCCATCAGTAAGGCATGGGCTGCTTTGAATTGTTAAACTAAATCAGTCATGAAATAGGGAGCAGAGTCTTTCTGCCTCACTGAAAGATCAATACCATTGGAGATGCTGGAAGGAACCTATGCCTTTCCCATGTTGCTAAAATTTCATTTAAATAACAAATAAATTAAGGTTTCTGCTTAGCCCTCAGGGTTGGCGTGATTTTGTTGCTTTCATGTGTTTGGTGTATCTCCTACTGATTTTACTGGCAGCAAAGTTACATCCACGATGAATATTTTTGCAAATCCCACCCAGAAAGGCCACAGTTTTCAATTATTAGGGGATCTTATCCTGATGGCAATTTCTGGTGGAAAAACATTCTTTTTACTTGCAGAGGAATGTAGACCAACTAACTCAGCCATGGCTTTCAATGCCTCTATAGCTACCAACCAATGTCTGAGTAATGACTTGACATTATTATTCCAGAAACGTGTCTACAAACAAATGGAAAGGCAAGGAGTGGTTCTTTGGTAACATTTCCCAGTATTGATTTTTGGATTAAATTAGCCTTATTGGTTTATAAATTTAATCTGTGTACAATGGGCTCTGGATTTCCTTTTTCTTCCTTTTTAAGATGCACCATATGCTGAAATTTTGCTAAAACATTTCCCATTTACACATACTTTTTTTTTTTTTTTTTTTTTTTTTTTTTTTTTTAATCAGCCTTTCCTTACAAAAAATGTTCCCACAAGCCTCATGGAGAGAAAAAATGAAAGTTTCTGTAAGGACTTGAAATTAATGAGTGTCAACACTGTCTTTCATTTCATTTCATCTGCCCCAGCCCATCAGAGGTTACATGAAGAAACAGTGCATGAAATCAGACCAATAGCAGGTTTTAGATGAATTCGAAAGAGATCTGGGTCAGGTATTATCTGGTGCTGAGCCATCTCTGAATAAAGTCAAATTATCCACTTCAGAGCTGCTCATTATCCGATCACAGTTTTGAGTGGATGATGATGGTTTTTCACTTGGAACACAGTAACCTCCACTTAGATCCTGGCACCACTGATGTATATATCGTGGTCATGCACCCACAGCACAACATTTATTTGAATAAAATTAGCTTCAGAAAACCAGTCACTAAAATTAAGCAGATACCTTTTCTATTCCTCTGCCATGGCACAATTTGGCTATCTTCTGCTCAATAAATAATATCTACATTCAGATGAAAGAGGAGATAACAGGCCAGACTAATATCATACCTTATATCAACAAACACCAGGTTCAGGAATAGTTCCTCTGAGATGAGCATGGAAAAAAAGTTATGGCCAATAGATTTTGAAAGTTTCTGTCTCCTTTTCTGAAGCTGAGGTTCATTAAAAATACATTAAGCATTGGGAAGCATTCACATACAAAAAGTACAGCAGGTCACAGAAGTACACTCATACATTATCTCTCAACTGAGTTTCAGTTGCTTTGCTTGCACAGAAGTAGTCTTGCTGGTAGTTGGAAGATTGTGGATCAGTCCATGTGTGTTGTTCAGATGCATGTACATACTTAAACGCACACAGATGCTAAAAAAAGATGATTTTTTGATAGACCTAATTCAACTAAACTTAGGCATTTAGGATTTTACCAAAATCATGGCAACACCTAGAGCTAGGGCTGTATCTGGACCATAAAAAGCCCTTTTCCACATTTGCCTGACACAGGAACATGTGGAAGAACTCGTCCTGCATACGCCAAGGTCAATGGTTCTGATGTTCATATCTGGGAGATGGACATGCTCCCTCTGTTTCCTTCAGTGAAGCAAAGCTGCTTTGAACCTGTTTGCCAGCAGGAGCTCTGAAGGCAGGATGGACCCTTGATCAAAGATGTGTGTTCCCAAAGGAGGTCTGAGACTGGAGCAAGGCATTTAAAAGGAGAATGGCAGAATGGGCTTAAAAGACTCCAATATGTAAGGACAGATTTTCCTGCCGCCTGGGAGTATCTCATTATTCATGAAAAGCCAACTCTTTAATTCTTATAAACAACAGTGTGTCATCCTTCTTTCATTAATTTAAGAAAACAGTTAGAAATAACAGGTATTGTTCCAATGTTAAAGTGACATACTGTTTTCTCCTTGCTTTCCATGCCTGTTTCAGATTGTCCTTCTTCTGTACATTTTTGGGCATATTCTGAAAAGTTAGACCTTGAAAAGGATTGAACCCTATCTATTTTTAAGCTCTCCCCACCCCCACCTGCAAATAAAAAGGGTACCTTGAAATATGAAGGAATATTTTATATAACCTCAAGGTAAAGGAGACTTTAGTTTCTTGGATTAGCCATGACTGCCTTTTTAATTCAAGGACAGAAGATGAACTCTAACTGTACTAGTTCCCTAATAGCAGGGTTTTTTATGAATATAATTAGAATTTTCTCTCTCTCTCTTTTTTTTTTTTTCTCTATCTATCTTGCTCTTTCTGTACTTTAAAAGATTTCTTTGTTTAGAATTGTAATGATTTCTGTTATAAACGATATTCATTTCAGCTCCTGTCTTTTATAGTATTGATGGGTACTGTTAAAGGACAGCTCTCTTCAGAGCTGGCTGCATTTTAATAGTACATTAAAAGATTTCTGCATAATGGTATACTATGGACTTGCCTTGAACAGGGGCAATAGAGGCAGTAATTCTTTTAATCACCCCAGGGATATGCAGAAAGTCACCCTTAGTGTTTCATCTGTTCTCTGCTCTTCTGTAGTTTCTTTCAGCCCCTTGCTCTGTCCACTACAGTCTCTATCAGCTTATCCAGAAACAAATATTCCATGTTCAGTGCATTAGTTGCTACCATTGTGCTGCTCTTGTTGCAGAGCAGACTGAATGGATGGTGTGTTCCCACCTCATGTAGCCACCAAACTACTGGCCTGTGATGCAGCAAGCAAGAGTCATGGGTGCACTGGAGACATAGGTACCCAGCCTGATCACAGCAGTAGCATTTCAGCAGCCACAGCTCTTTGTTAAAACAATGTGAGCCAAGCTTTAAGTATGTTACAGGGCCAGCTGAAACACTCATGGTGTGAAGTGGATGGTATTCATTTTGCATATTTGCATTACCTAAGTGGAGGTTACAAACTGGAAGCTGTGTTCCAGAGAGAGGAGAAAAAAAAAAAGAAAAAAAAAAAAAAAAGACTACTTTTTGGCAAGCAAAATGTGAAAGAACAATGTAGTAAACCTCAGATAGATTTTTGTGGATCAGCTTGCTGAAAGCATAAAAATAATAATACCAACTTCCCCAAGCGCATCAGGAGCCAGAAGCCTCCCAGAGAGTCTAGAGAGCAGGTGAGTGCAATGGAGCCCACAGAGAAGATGAATTAGGTGTATCATCACAGTTTGGGAGTTCAGGCAAGGTATCTCACCAGAGCCTTTCTCTGCAGGGGACAAGGCAGTAAAACTACCTCAAACTAAACTGCTAGTAGAAGGGGTCGAGGAATAAATGAAAAAAAAAAAGGATAATAACAAATTGCCAGAAGCAGATGGGCTTCACTCATGAGTTCTAGAGGAACTCAGATATGAAATTGCTCAGCTGTTAATGGGGGGTGTAAATCTGTGGTTTACATCGTCTTCAGCACAGAGGAAGTAAAGGTTGCAACTGGTGTGCTGGTGTTATTTTTTAAGGCTCCAGGGTAGGAGAGCCTTGAAAGCTAGCAGTCATTCTGGGTGCAAAGGACAAAAATTACACTAAATAATGGAATTAGAAGGCAGGGATGAAGATGACTAAATAGCAAAGAACAAGCATGGCTTTGCAGAGAGAAGCCATGCCTCAATAGCATTTTTTATTTATTTTTGAGGAATCAGTAATTATGTATGTAGGTAAGGGTGATGTGGTCACTACAATACACTGGGGTTTTCAAGATGTTTTGGCAAGCTCCCTCCCCCAAATTTTTCTAAGCAAATTAGGCTGTCATGGGATAAGAGGGAAGGTCCTTTAGTGAGGTAGTAGGTGGATGAAAGCTAGGAATACCAGCCTGACATTGGAAAGTTACTCTAAGCCTTTCCATAGGGACCTGTGCTTTTGGCTGTGTTATCCAGGGTGTGCATAAACAATATACAAAGAGCTGAATAGCATGGTAATACCATTTCCTGCTGATATGAGTTTGTTCAGGGCAGAGAAAGATAAAATGAGTGTAAGGACCTGCAGAATCTTTTCATGGTATTGAGGGACTGAGTGATAAAACAGAAGATGAAGTTTGCATATTAAGAAATGCAGAATAATGACCACTGGGAAAAACAACAGTAATTATAACCTACACAGTGATGAACTGTAGATTAGCTATTAGCATTCAGGAAAGAGATTTTGGACTCACTTTGAACAGTGCTATGAAAACATTAGTTTAAGGCTCAGTGGGAATGAGTCAGAAGGTGTAGAGAATTTTAGAAATTATTAGGGAAGGAGTAGAGAACATACCAGGAAATGTAATTAACCACTGTTCAGATGTCTTGAAATCTATGTACAGATTTGGTTCCCTTGAGATGTAGAAGAACAAGAAAAGACACACAGAAAGGCAGTGATGGTGACTGAAATTGCAAAAGAGCTTCCTCATGGAGGAAAAAAAAAAAAAAAAAAAAAAAGGTATAATTCTTCATTCCTTCTCATTATATGAAAGTCAAATCAAAGGATTTTCTTCCTGTAAAAAGCGTCATTAAACTGTGGGACTCATTGCTGCAGGGTGTTGTGGATTTCATATTCATTCATGTTAAAAACTAGTAGACATTAATATAGGGAAAGTCTATTTGTTATTCAGTGATAAATTGCTGATAAATCCATGGATGAGTACAGGCTCAGTAAGATTCAGAATGATGTAAGTTAGGAATATGGACTAAGGAAGGATCAGTCTTAATTTCACCTGTTCTTGAAACTCTGCCTTGAACATCTGGAAATGGACAGGACTCAGGGCAGTGAAGACTTTAGTGTTATCCTCTGCAGCTAATCTTCTACTCTTGGGTATAGAGAAATTTTATATATTTAGGAGAAAGAAGCCAAGACTCAAGTTACAGAAACAAAATTTTTACATGGAAACAATAGGAAGCAAACTTTTTTTTTTTTTTTTTTTTTTTTGGCACTTCCTCTCAGTACTGCCTGGTCTGATTGTGTCCTTGTCTTCCTGTCATTCATTTTTCATTTTTATTTGACTGTCTACTGCCTGCAGTACCATGTGATTGCTCTCCTTAATTATGCATGGACAACATGAAGTGCCCCACCAACTGATACAATTTAATTTATTTCTAATTATACCACTTTTTAAAGTGAACCTGGCACACTGAGACTAATTCTGCTGTTGTTGTTGACTTTGGTGTAACTCTGTGGGATGCCCATGGCAACAGCTAAGGAAAGACAATTTTCTTGAACAGAAATCTGAACGGAGTCATAGGCTTATGTTGGAATTTCACCATTCCAACTCACAAGTTTGAAGGCCATCTTGTGCCACTTCTGCTGTTTCTTTCCATTTCTCTTACTGCTGGCTGACTAGTGCAGACAATGTAATGTACTGAGAGGATGCTATGGAGTTGTTTCTCATTTCTTTTGATCATAGCTCACTTGTTCCACGAGCCCCTGGCAACCCAAAAGCACTTCTCTCCCTAAAACTGAACACTCTCTGAAGGACCTTAGAAAAATATTTTTATGTTGTTTTCATGGGTTAGACTCTTCTGGCCTTTACAAATTAGAACCTCTGACACTTCACTGTCACCCATACCAGGAAGTATTATATTTAGGGCTAGATTTTAGTTGGCAGGTGTTCTTTCCATATGGTATTTTCTACACCAGAATCACATAAAATTGTAGAAATTAAATCTCACAAGTCTCTTACAAGGATTTCATTGTAGTTCCACTTTATGGAAGGAAAATAGCATCAGTTGGAGGCGATGTGGGAAAGTTTCAAAAGAGCCAGCTCCTTTGGGCAGGTAGCCTGCTCAAAGACATCCTCAAACCTCCTCCTCATTTGTTGGCTTTGGCTGGGATAGCTGAGAGGTGATGCACTGGAAGGTTACTGGTATTTGGTGCTCAGGGAGCAGAGCTTGCCTGAGACCATTAGTAGGCAGTCTGGGAGTCAGGCTGACCTGTTTCCAGCATAACTCTTGCACAGTTACAAGGTAGAGCCTAGAAATCATCTTTTCTTCCTTAGTATTTCTAGACCATGCTTCCTCTCCTTGGGGATGTGTGTGCTGCATGATGCACTGTTTTAGCTGTAGGAATTGCACTAGCAGACTGTGTCATTCCATTAATCAGGTAGGTCATATACAGAGACCTAGCACAATAACACCCCTGTTTTACACACAAGCACATACACACATGTGTGTGCACTAAAAAGATGAATTGTTGAGTGATTCCATTTTAATCTGAATTAATGTTTTCATTCAAGCTGTGGTTCTGCTCATGTGAGGAACGCTGGTGCATTTCTAATTTCCTTTTCACACTAAATTGTCAGCATAATCTGCTGGCAGAAGCCAGAACTGCTGAAAAGAGGACAAAGGAAAGGGCTTGTGGAGGAGGTGGGAAAAAAACATATATTCTGTCAAATGCAGTTAGACTGTCGCTTGGGGGGTGGGTGAAAACAGACGGCTGATCTGTGTGATGTGAAAGTAAGCCCTAATGGGGGTAGGAGAAAGTACCAGGCAGATGGCATGCAGAGCCTGCTGCTGCTTATTGCATAGATCTTGTGTCCCTGTTACCTTGTGCCCCCCATCCCATCCATTCTGTTTTAAACACATGAACTTAGGTGTTTGTATTTACAGCCGCTTGCCCAGCAGAATCTCTATCTCTGACAAGTCTTCTAGGTGATGGTGAAAGAAATATATTGAATGCTTATAGCTTGTTTAAAATACTGTACTGTCCTTTGGTATTTTCATTGCTTTCATAACCCAGTTCACAAGCTATTACCTATTGCATTGTTATTAGATCTTGCATTAGAAGACAACTTTTGAGTGGTCAGCTACTGCATGGGAAATGAGATCACTGGCCAAACTGATGTTCACATTCAGTTTCCATCACTGGAGTGACTTTTTAGACTTTCTCTTATCTTAAGAAATATTAATCATAATTAATTAATTAAAGATCTGTCTGAGCTATGAATAAATATAGAGAATGACAATTTCATTTATTAAAGACATTGTCCAAACAACAGAATCAGAGAGAAAGGTTTCTGTTCATTTCCTTGTCTCAATCACTAACTGAATCATTCTTGTAGGAAGAGGAAGATCTGATTTCATCTCTGTCCTGTGAAGGATGTGAATACACATCTCACACATTCTATCTCCATGGCTCAAGCAATTTCTATGTGTGTGCATCACCTAGGTGTGATAGGAAATTCCAAACTAGATGCGAGTGATGCTAAAAAGGATTAAAAAAAAAAAAAAAAAAAAAAAAGGTAGATCTCCAAGAACAGTTTTAGTTTAGTGATTCGGCACTTTCTGAGAAGCTCAGTTCATCAGAGATGTTGCTGATTGGCTCTCCATGAACTTTCTTTCATAAAGAAATCTCCTGACTTGTACACTAAGCAGGTTTAATCTTGATATGTGTAGGAGAAAATCAATACAGTACCTCCAGCCATGATGCCTGGCTGTCTTCAGAGCAACTGCATTATAAACAATTCCAATGAATATTTATGGAGAATGCTTTGCAGTTTTTACTCACTTCTAATCTCTGAGTGATGATCTAACAGGATTGGTGTAACTGCTCTTCCATATGTCCCAGTGATAGACATTAATAAGTGTAATAATGCATGAACAAAATCTGTGATGGCAATGTAAAGTCTTTTAAGTCTAAAATTTCTACTACCTTGACTCCATATCACAACACTGCTATTCTGCAAGTGAAGACAATCCCATCCTTCAGAAAAAAATAATTAATAAGGAAGGAAATAATAGATAGCTTTCACTACTATCAGAACTCACCAGGTCTTCATTTAATGATACTGACAGGGAATGTCAAAGACCATTCACAAACACAGGGAACAGCAATTCTCCCTGTTTCATTCATCCGAGGCAGATAGGATGCTGAACAGCAAGACAGTTTCAAAAAAAATGTACTGGGAATGTTCTGAAAAATGAGTGCTCATAAAATATATCTGAGACATGTTCTTAATTCATTATTATGGCTAACTCAGAGAGAATAATGTTTTACTTGTTCTGTGGTTCTGAACAACAAAACTTGCCTTCAAGAGCGCAGATGACGTTAACTACTGGGCTGTTTGTCTTCTGGCACCAAAAATAGGCTGTGCAATAACATGATGTCTCTCTGTGCCTGCTCTAGGGAATGGCTTCCTGAAGGAGCTGAGTAAGAAAGCCCAATGTTTTGTTTGATACTGATGCTGCTCTTTCATCTTGCATCATTAGTCTGTCCCAGTTTCTTCCACTGGAAAATGGTCATTTCTCATCCAACCAAGCAGTATTTGCTCAGCATGTAGCTAGAGGAAATGGAGAAAAAGAGAGGGGCATTTATCAGGACCAAATCAGAGATGGTGGGGAAAAAAAAAAAAAAAGAGAGAGAGAGAGAGAGAGAAAGTGAAAACACTTTCCTGAATCCCTGAATCCCCTGAAATGCCCCTGAGATGGTGAATCTGGAGCTCACTGCAGCAATACACTGAAATAGTGTATTTTAGGCCTTGTCCTTCCTTGAGCAAGAGGTGGCCATGGCTCAAACCCAGTCCATTGTAATCTCCACCCTAAAGTTAACACCTCTCCATTGCAGAAATCATCTGGAACAAAAAATGTCTTCACTTCATAATTTTGTGCATGAATAATGGCACATGACAGCACATAAATCCCCATTATACAACCAAGCTGGTTGCCCTCACCCAGCCTTTCCTGTGCCAGCAGATGGAAACACCAACAACCCACCCTTCAGGACATCTCCTGTAGATGCAGACTATTATATGCTGAGACAGGACCATGCACAAGGTCATGCCATGAAGCCTTGATCAGCAAGATTGCATCTGACTTAAACTGATTCCCCACTCCTGCAAAGCAGCATCAAATGCTTCTTGAACAAAAATCACCATCAAACTGTAAGGAGGTCTAGCAGCGCAAATGTGTTCTCATGAAATGGCATTTCCAAGTGTGAATTGTACAATTGTACCAACACTTCATCCTCAGTGGAAATTTCCATGCTGAAAATGACCCCATATTTCTCCAGTGAATATTTCAGAAAAAAAAAAAAAAAAAAAAAAAAAACTGTATTTCTGGCTTTCTTTGCCTCAACAAAAGAGCAAAAGGTAGCAATGATTTTCATTGTGTGTGTGTGTGTGTGTTGTAAACCTATTTTCATGGGATTTTATTTTCAGCAGAAAGAATTCTTTTGCCCAAGTATTCTCTTTCTTTTTTCTTGAAGGCACTGCAGCAGGATCCAGAAGTCCATCAAAGAAAGGAGACAAGAAGCACTTTCTCAAGGGGTGTAGCTTATGACAAAACCACAAGAAAAACTTTGACTTCACCCTGTGAGGGTGACAGGAACAGAGCTGCAACCAGGCCCAGGGGAGCTCCACTGTCTGTTTGTCCTCGTGATCTCAGTCACCAGTGAGGAACACACTTTGTTTTTAATGAGATTGGGGTCTCTAGGGTCAGAAACCCAGAGGCTATGTTCGAGGTGACTATGTGCTCTTGACATCTATCTATTTGTAGTCATTGCCTGCTTCTGGAATTGGAGGGCAGGACTTGGCAAAGTTAGATTTTGCTAATAAAGAAAAATGAGAGATGCTTGGACATACCCTACATGCAGGAATGAGCACAGCCTATTCCCAAGTTGAATGTAAATGCTGGGGTGTGATAGAGCAACTCTAGCTTTTTTCCTGTCAGGTGATTTGTTCTTTCCATCCCAGTGACTGCTTTTCTTTATGAAATACTGGCAAAATACTGGGCTGCGAAATACCACCAGGCTAAGTGAGATGCCAACAGTACTGCGTGCCTCTCAGCCTGGCTGGAGCAGCTCAGAGGTTGGACTATAGGACAAATCTCTTGCTGTTTTGTGCTCATTTATGCTTCCCACTCAAGGGAGGGAGAAGCAACATGGTTCAGTGCACAGGTGAAATAAGTGTACAAGTGATGATGGAGGAGGCTCAGCCCTGCCTCCACTGCAGGGTACTGTGCAGAGCCAGCCCTGAACAAGGTGGGATGTTTATAGGGCATAGCACAACACCAGGAACAGATGATGTGTTTGGATCCTTGACAGAGTTTAAAATCTGCATAGTACTGCTCCTGAGCTAATCAGCCCAGCTCTTCACTGGCTTTGAATTCTGGTGTGTGCCAAGGAAAATGCTGTTGGGGGGAACACTTTTGGCTGATTACAGCTCAGGTGATTTTGCATTGTCACTGAGCTGACTGGCACAGACACTGCCTCTGGCATCTCCTGGGCAGAGGTAGTAGTTGGTTAAAGGAACTTCTCCTAAAAGCAAGGCAGCTGTATCTGCTGTTCCCTGTGGATACTGTTTCTCCCTTTTATAACTGGTGACCTTTAGTTGTAGTAGTGCTGGCTGCTTGGAGGAGGGAGCCCTAAGAGCTTGCTAACAAGAAGCCATAGTTACAGAGGCCTGTATACACATAGCAGGAGGCTTGCTGCTCTCCCACTGCTTGTAGACTTGGGTATTGGTATTGCTGTTTCTGAAAGAAATATTTAACATGTGTCCTGAGCTTTTTTGACGTTTGTCTAGGATGCAATCTCAGACAAAGCAGTCATAGAATATTTGTCATGCAGCGTGTGTCTGCTTTAGGTAGTCTTGGAAATAAGTTGCAGCATGATATTCCTGAATTCTCAAAGCTTAGAGGGGAAAGTTGTGTGGGAGCAAATCTTTTAGTTGTGTAAGAATTATCAGGTCCCTTAAGAGACTCCGGTCATTAGCTCACAGGAGCAAAATGTTGCCTGCACACCCCAGAGTATGATAATCTGGTCCCATTTGACTTCAGACTCCCAGGCATCCAGGAACCCAGTAGTATGTGTGGGTTTCGACAGAAAGATTCAAATTTCCTTTGGATTGGGAAAGCTAAGAGTTAATGTTTCAGTCCTTATGAAGGTCTAGTGCTTTCAGACTGGGTCTCTGCACAGTATCCAGTAAAGACATACTGCATGCATAGTATAGACATTGTAGGTCAGAGAGGTGGGAGGGAAGAAGCAACACACAGCTCTCTTCACCCCTTTGTGTTTCATCTATAATTGTATGTTGTGCCACCACACTCCAGCTAAGATAGTATAGTCTCTTGTGCTTTATGGTGGCAACATAAACATCTCCAAAAAACTACATCTTTCTGTCAAGCTAGGCATATGTAATGCTTTTCATTATTTATGAGCTTGCCCACGACACACAGTAAAGTGAGCTCTCTTTGGGGGCTCATAGTTCAAAGGGGATGGTAGTTTTCTTTGTTTTTCCATATTCTTTGTCTGAAGCAGCAGAAAGAACTGTAAATTGCAGGTTGTTTAAGCAGTCTGAGCTAAAAGGTTGCCGCTGATGGTGGAGAAACAGTTTATAGCAGATAGGAAGCAAGGTTCAGCAGGGCAAAATATTCCACTCAATTTCCAGCAATACACACAGTGACTAAAACCAACCTTACGGCTCACGTGACACCTCCCAGTACCAAAGCCACTGACAGCACAAGCTGCAGGAAGGGGCACAGTTGGTGTGGGGGCTTTTATTGTGCTCCCTGCCCAGGGTGGGAGGCCAGCTGCCCCCCAGCAAGAGGTGGCTGGACACAACAGTCCTTCCAAACAGTACCTGTGACCCATGGTGTGCAGGTGTGTCTTGTGTCCACACCACTTGCAAGACATTTTTAAAGTGGATTGAGCTAGTGGTGCAGACAGGGCTGTCAAAAAGGAGGAATTGCTGACTGTACAGAAATGTTATTCCATGTGGATGTGAAGGGACACCAAAGATTTCTGCAAAGTATGTCTGCCTGTCTGTCCTGGAGAGGCTTTTTCCATCACTGATGAGCAGCCAAATATGGGAAAAAACCTGTTGCCAATGCACAGCAATGCTCCCATAGCTGTTTCAGTGAAGAGTGATGAATACCGTGTCCAAATGAAACCACTGGGGGAAATTAAACTGCTAGTAATGACCTAGATTGGAATTTGGCTGCGACACTGGGACTAATGACTTGTTCTCCTGTGGAAAGTGGCAGGGGAGCTCATCAGAAATGATCAGCTTGAGGCTGCCCTGCTAAGGCAGCTCCATTCTGCAATGCTTCCCACCCTGTCCTGGGACATTGTTTACAGGAGGCTTAGATTTTGGCTTGATGAGGAGAGCAAGGGAGTTGGGAAGATTGATAAGGAAAGGTGTGTAGTTTGAAGCTGCAAAGGAATATTGGAGCTTTTGTTTGCTGTAGCACGTAAAAAGCTTTATGTTTCACATGAGGGCCTAATAGCTTTTAAATTAGGTGCTTTAGGATATGGTCAGATGATCACAGGTGAAGAATCTGGCGTGTTTTAAGAGGTACTGTTCATTACTACAGATTTCCATTGCTCAGCAGGGACATGGTAATTGACTGAAAGTGTGCTCCTATTCCAGTGCAATGAGAAATTTGAGTATTTTCAGAGTGTTGGTCACCAACTCCTTCACAAGGACTCTGAAAATAACCTTAATACTCAACCAGTGTGAGAGACTTCCAACTTATAAACACATCATGTGTAGTTTGACCCATTTGTAGGAATGAAATTTAAGTGTTTAATCTTTTTAACCTGTTATACAAGGCAACCTGCAAACATAGAGATGTGACCAGCTGTGCTAAGGAATATGAACCGCCGTTAATTAATGCGATGCGTGCATAGTTATGTCCTTAAGGATATCTTTCCACCTGGATTACAGCCAGCGGTAAGAAGTTCCTCTGACTGTCTGAAGCTTTCAATGTTGCTTTGTTCCCTGGAAGGCCTGAGCCATGGTGCTTCACTGCAGAACTGCAGATTTACTGTGGGCCAAAGAGGGAAAGAAAGCCTTGGCTGGAGGTGGTGCTACATGTGCAGATCTGATGCTCGGCATCATCCACTAAGTTGCAGTATCATTAAAACACTATGACTTTGGCTGATCAGCTGAAGTCATTTCTGGGAGCTCTGGGCAAGAGCCATATGTATGGTCCATGTGAATAGGATAACTCAGCCAGAGACGCTAACATGCATTAGATCCCAGGGTAGATGGAAAGATCTCAAGCTAGGCAGATGGTTACCAGACTGGTTTCCTGCTGAAGCAGGGTAAAACCTCTTTAAAAGCAACTGAGAATGATTTTCTAACATTTTCTTTCTTGAATGACGTTGTAGCTATATGAGATATTCGTTTGAGGCTGTGGTGATTAATTCTCACTGAGTAGCACAGATCTTTGTCGTGGCAATCTGCTTGTTTCTCACATTGCACCACTAACTTACATTAATATTCAGGAATATTCAAATGTGTTGTCCCCTCCCAAATGCTTGTCAGTGATGAATTCGACTGGAACACTTGCACAAAGCAAGCACTGCAGGAAATGAGAAGAGCCACTATTTTTATTCTGATCAGAACAGAACGGAGAAGGATTCTCTGTGATTATCAATGAGAAACCCCTGACAGGCAGATGCAATGGTCACAAGAGATCAGGGCTGGATGTGTGTTGGGTAAAGAAGCTGTGAATTCACAACCACGGGGCTAGGCCTGAACATCCCCTACCAAATGATATGCAGAATTTCTTAATGCTGCACAGCACTTTCTGTGCTTAAAGCATGGGTAGGAGTGCAGACAGCTGGGTGGTTGGAGGAGGGGGAAATTACATTTATTTCATCCTGACAGATTGCTCCATTTTATGAGGGTTATCTGCTGTACTAAGCAAATATTTAAATAAGGTGGCCAAGAGAATAGCACAGGAGGATTTACTACAATGCAGATCTCATCTGAGATTCACAGATTTTAGGACCTGAAGACCACATAGCGATTGCTATCATCATTATTAATCCATGTTTATTATTACAGTGTCTGGGGGCCATCTGCACTGAGGAACCCCTCAGACAGGCTTGCTGAAGCCATGATTTGGCTGATGGAATGCGGTGGGTGGGGGCACACTGTTGGCTGACACCCACCTACCACACACCAAACCATCACACCGCAGCCGGTCCCAGCACCACCTTCCGAGATAAATCTGCCATTGACATCTAGACATAGATTTCGACATTGTCCACCTCCGCAAACTGTTTATAACCTAGAAAACCTCAGTTCTCTTATTTTATACATGAGAAAGAGCATGAAGACCCCTGGTTTTCTCACATCTTTTCTGTGTAGCCAACAAGGAGATAAAGCAGTGGCACCATCCTGATTTCCCTCTGTACAACTTGGGGTTGCTTCCTCTGAAAGCTCATTTTCCCCCTTGATCTCCCAGGCTACACTCTGGGTGATGCCTTCCTCACTGGGAGACTGCCTTGTCTCTTCTGCATGCAGAGATTGGGCTGAAACAGACATCACCACTCAGTTTTTCACCTTTCCCCAGAGCAAATGTTACTGAAAAGGGAATATTTGTCATGCGTATCTCGATTGCCCTCTAGTGCTAAGCAGCACCCCTGGACAGGATCTTCTGCACAAACAGTATTTGGAGCTGCAGAGAAGATTCAATTCACATTTAGGGTTTTATTTTCTTAATTAAAATGCTTATTGATGACTGGAGGGAAGCTGCAGGCTAGCCAAGAAGCAATATCCTGAGTCAAATAGCAGAAAAGCAGTTTAAGAGAGAGATTTCATCGTCAGCTGATGGGAAATTGAACTCTGTAATGCAGATTATTCCATCAGATTGTCTAAGGCAGTTTGTAAAGGAGCTGCCAGCTATTTGCAGCACTGAACATACTGCATCCTGGAGAATTCAAAGATCTTTAATATGTTGGACCAGTCAACAGTGATTTGTTATCTTATAGAAATACACAGGCTACAGTCTTTATCAGACTCTGTTAAACTAAATACCTTTCCCTCCCAAACTCATTCTCTCCACCTACACTGGCATTTATATTGCATTGTTTAATACCCCATAGCAAAGCCAACCTTCTGTTATGCATGCTGGGAGCAGAGGAGAAAGATCTTTAAATAAATCCTGGTGTCTAAATTGTCATTATTTGTCTTCAGAGTTAATACAAACAGGCAAAACAAAACTGTTTACAGGCTACCAGCTATAGGAGCGGTATTTCTTCTTGTGATCCCAAAGATTTCCAGTTGAATAAGCTTCAACTGGAAGAAGACTGCTAGACATAGCACTGTCTCATGTTAGGGAGAGAACCTCCTCTCCCCCCATGCCTCTTTCCAGACTTAATATGTGCTTGGAAAATCAGTCCCACTTTTCTTGTGAAAATATTCTTTCCAGTCAAGAATTAAATAACTCATTGAAACCTTTTTTATTCCAGCCTTTGTACTTACACAGGTGAAGCAGATCTACATGAATGACATTCATACAAAGATGTGAAACTTGACAGGAAAACTGCACCCCTACAGTCATCCCTAGAAGACTATCCTCCTCAAAGGTAGCAAATAAATTTTCATGAAGGAGGTTTTATTTTAATCATAATTCTATATCATGAAGCATTCTGAGTTCATCAAGATTTTTACAAAACCAAATCATTATAAAATTTTTATGTCCAATATTACAGAATCATAAAGAAGGAGTACAAGAAAGCTGTTTGAGTAAGATCATGCTGTGTATGACACCTTCCTGTTTTAGGCCATCTGTTCAAATAAGAATTGATAAAATCAGTAAAAAAATATAGGTATCAAGTACCTCATTTCCTTCTTGTTCTTTGCCGTATTATATTTATGTATCCCTGTATTTTCTGTAAGCTCCTGTGCTGAGGGACAGTAGTTTTCCAGTATATGTTGTGTTCTCTGAAAAATGATGATCATTAGTATCTCTTGTCTTAAAAGGAAGGAGAAATATATGCATAATTCAGAAATAGTCTACCTGGGCTTTTAAAATGGGAAGGTGGAGAAAGAAAGCCCTAAAAACTCAGAAAATCAGTATTGTATTTGCTAACCAGAGTGAATGATCTGTGCATTGCACACCCTAACATCCCCACATATATTTAACAACAGTGGCCTCTGGTGGATTTTTGGATAAATAGAGTACTAATAATTTACTCAGAGTTGGATAAAACTAACTTTGATTATAGCTCTGTGGTAATGGACTGGAGCTCAGGAATGTACATCTAAGTATTGGTCCTTCCAAGTATGCCATATATTGGCCTTTCATTAATACTGACCCAATTTTAGCCTGTGCCTTGGTGTGTATTTAGCACTGCTGCATTCCTAATCACTTGGAGATTCATGAGTGATCTGTTCCTTCTTCCTAATATATTCAAAAGGCAGTTTGGGGGGTACAGGAGTCCAATCTGGCTTCTTCTTTTAACCCAGACGTCTATTTACACCTACCTTGTAGGAATTTAACTCTCTCTCAGATTTCTGTGTCTCTGATAGATATGGTAAAAATTAATCAGCTGTTTCAAAAGTTACTGGAAGATGGGAGCAGAGTATTGAACTGCAAGAATAAGGATAGAGAGAAGAGCAGTGCAATTGCTTTTTTATTTTACTAAAAATCTTCCAGGATTTGTGAATCACCCCAGCTACTTCTTAGGTTTTGGTTCAGCAACCTGTTCTCATTTAATAGGCATGTAAGCATATGCTTACACTTAAGTACCAGTTTACATCCCATCTGGCTCAAGTCAACCGCTCGCGTATGTGCTTTTCTAAGGGTAACCTATGCATCTGCTAAAATCCTTTGCCAAATCACGGCCTTCATTTTGTGTTTGGATATCTAGACTGATTTCTCTGCCTTAGATCTATGCCTTGCAATACTTAGTCCAGGATTTAAACCATTAGGTCATATTGCTTATAATACCCACCCACACCCTTCTACGTTTTAGAATGCATTATGATAGTAGCAGAGCTTCATTTGATCTTATCATTGCAATATAGTTGTAAGTAGCTGATCAAAGTCAAATGTATTCTGTTTAATTAGCTTTCCCAGTGACCTGAGTATACCACTGTGAGAAACCACCGTGCGTCACTAAGGTCTTATGTATGTGTAAAAAGACATATACCCCTCCCAGCATTAAGGACACTGTCAGCATTTGCCCTCCAGTCTGGCAGATATCTGGGACATGAAACACATTTTATGATACGCTATTCTTTACCCAGCCAGCACTTAATGACTGGAGCTTCAGGCCAAATACAGAATCCTAAAATGAGGCCATCAACATCACCCAATTACTGCTGTTATTAAAAATGCCAAGTGTAATCATAATAATAATTAGACACTTATTATGCAGCGCTGCCTAAGGAATATACTCTGTGTGTAAGATGTCATGCAAGTCCTATTACTAGAGCTGGGCAATCTTACCACCTCCACATTACTTCATGAGAGATAAAATTGTATTTGAATGTCATCTGCCTGTGTAAATCCAGTTTTCTCAGTCTTTCACCTTCTGAGGGTTTATTTTGTGTTGGTGTGTGTGTGTTTCATGCTACAACTAGTTATACCCTCTCTAAGCTTTATGTCCTGCCTCTAATGCCTTCCCAGAGATTCTGAGCATCCAGAGAAATATCTCCCTTTGATCTGTTATTTATTATCAAACAATTATCCAGACAGACAAGTTACACCCACAGTCAGTTGTTGTCTCACATGCCAGAAAAGCAGTGGTCCAGAAGAGAAGGAACATGCTCTTTGCCAGATGTTTTTTATTGACTTCAGGCAATTCCTTCCCCCTCCTTGAACTTCTGTTGGCTCATCTGTAAAATGGGCCTAAAAACCACAGTCTCCTTTGTGAAAATGTTTTACGATTCTTCACTAAAAGTTCTACAGAAACGTGCTAATTATAAATGTGCTAGTCATAAGTGTGCTAATTATGTTGAAGATTACTATGTCCGTGGTTGATCTGTTCCTAAATTGCTATTTAAAATCCAGGCTTCATGTTCCTTCCAAATTTACGGAAAGAAAGCTGATATGGTTCCTTTGTCCCAATCTGCTGCATTGCGTACTAAGAGTAAACTCTCTGGTTTTGCAACATTCTAGCAAAATCACAGCTTTTGAAAGAGATTAGATGGCGTAACTTGGCTCCAGTGATCGTTCAATCCTGGCATCTGTTTTATTGCTTTATGTATTGTGGAATTAAGAGAGATTATCTTCTAATTATTCCCTGTAGTCTGCAAGACAGATGGGGAAAAAAGCAAATTGTGTTTTATCAACGTGCTGCCATTATGTGCTCAAACCTAAATCTCTTTTCTGATCATTGTTCCAGAGTGACAGAAGTATGGGAATCATCTGCAGATGAGATATGGATCTGTAAGACAAGGGTCAACACAAGGTTCACCTAGATTGTGACTGCTTGACTGGCCATAACACATTCATATTTTCATCAAATCTTATGTTAGCTTTCTTAGCTTTCCTTTCCCATCAGATGTCTAAAAGCTGAGGGGGGGGGGAACCTGTTGATTTGAGTAAGATCATTCAGTTAATCTCACTCAGTGATGACCTCCAGCAGAAGCTGTCTCAGAATAGTTTAGAGACTACATCTGAGATAACACCACTGTAGTCAGGACTGCCTTACTTACCCGTGTTTTATCAGGCCAGGTTAAAGTTATCTTTTTCCCTAGAGCATTCCTTGTTCCTTTCTTTGTTTATTGTTATATGTGCCAGGACTGTATATTGCATACAAAACATGGCTGAAGGCAAGGCTGAGAGTTTAGGAACCCATATTCCCTCAGAAGCCACACGGGCAGATGACCTTTGGAAAAAGCACTGACCTGTGGTTAGAAAACTGACTGACCTCGGGGAGAAAGAAAGGGAGCAGGAAGCCGTGGTGAGGCCCACATACCATCCTCACAGATAATGTTGGCATGCCATGGTTCAGCCCATGCATGAGCCGGTGCAGATCTCTGTCTCTGTGTCCAGGTGGAGATCCTAGATGCTGCTCCACTCCCCCAAACTGTCCATCATGCCTCAAGGTTGCAGAAGTGAACTGCTTCCTACAGATTTCATCCAAAAATTGCCTCCAAGCCACAGAGTCCATAAAACTTTTACAGTAAGGGTTCTGAGTCCTTTATCATGAGATGTGTACAAGCCAAAAGTGGGCTGTTAGGATAAATGACTCTTTCAGGAGTGAACAGAGCAAAAGCTATGGCCTCCATGCCATAGCCGCACTCTTTCATCTATCATGCTTTCCCCATGTGCACCTACTGTACCCAAACCACCAGTGAAACCAGAGCTTACTCCAACTTGTCTCAACTTCACTATTTACTTTTGAGGTTTGTTTTCTCTCCCAGCCTCTGGTCCTGCCTGATTTTCCTTGGCTGTTACCTGCCTAGAAAGTGAATTTAGGCCCATCTTTAGATTTTCTCAACAGAATTCCATCTGCACAGCCATGACCTCTTTGATTTTCCAGGTGGGGAAATACTTCCCTTGGATTTGAAGTGGAGATATCTACCTTTGCCTATCTCATTATTCCAAAATAGTTTCTACGCTGCTGTGTCTAAACAAAATGAAACACTGCTGAGGGGGACCAGGGATGCAGAACAAGAGGGACAACGTGATGGCAGGGCCCAGATGAAAGTAACAGTGAGAAGAACATGGTAAATAAAACAATCCAAAATGAGAGTGAAAGAAGGACACAAATGTTCAGCTGGGGAAAATAAATAAATAAATCTGAATTTATAACCAAAGCATTACTGTTGAGTCCAAACTTGCTCCTAAACACAACTTCAGCTGTCCCCTACCCGTTTTGCCCCAAACATGGCTGGCCATGAGTCGTTTTTTTTTTTTCTTTCAGGCAGACTGCTTGTTCAGGGCCCACCCTCACCAGGTACATCGCCAGAGGGAGGGGAGCTTGTTTGAGTGTTCTAATCCCCAAGGTAATGATGCGTCCTGTGAGTTTCATGACATCAAACACTGGGAGGGGAGGGGGTAATTAGTGCCCCAGTGACTGTAGCAAGCCTTGAGAAGTAATGCTAGTTCCAAGCATGCGGCTTTTATTGGGTCATGAGGAAATCGTGTGAGGTTGGTAGAAGAGTCTCTGCTCAGCAGGAATAAAAGAAACGGGCCATATTAAATACTGGAATGAAATGTCAATGAAATGTCACCTGGTATGGGGAAGACTTCATTTACATCCAGGTCTGAATGTAGCTGTAGTGGGAATGGTGGGGCCCCTACAAGGCACAACCTCTTAGTCCCTCTTTCCTGTAAATCCACACTAGTCCTTATCTATAGAATGCATCCAGGCACACATATGTGCTTGCCCTTTATTTTGATAATGGGACGTCTTGATAAAAGGGCCTGATCCTTAGGAACCTTACGAGTGCTGGTTGCCAAGCAAGGAGCAAACAATGCTGAGACAACACCAAGGTATGGCCCTTGGACTTTGGAGTCAGAAGTGACATTTGGGTGACATTGAGCCACAGCAGCAAGCAGAGGTATTGACCTAGCAAGCAGGTATTGACCTAGTTCAGAGGCCAGTGCCTTTCTGGACAGGTTGTTCAAGCCCATAGCTCCAAGGGGGCAGGCAGGACTAACAGCTCATGCAGAGGCTGGAGGTGGCCAGGTAAGCAACTGCTGATCCGGATACAAACTTCACACAGTAGCCAAGTGCCATGAAAAATAAAACATGGGATTAACCAGTGCTGAGGAGACCTAGCACTTTATAAAGTGATTTTTTAATATTATCCCTTTGGCTAGAATGTTGGGCAACAGTTTTCTGGGCCAAGCATAAGAAGGTGCTTTGTGACAATCTTGTCTAGTGATAAATGCAAAATGCATATGAAAACCCTATGACGGCTCAAGTACACAGACCACTTACCACAATGACTGTTGTCCTCTCCCTTGGCTATTTCTGTATGCACCCACACCAAGCAGAAAATAAGCACTTATTTGTCAAAGCATTTCTAAAGTCTGTTCAGTTTCCTCAGTCTCCATGACCTGAAAGATCCTAATCCTTCCACCCCCCTTGCAAAGTGTGGAAGAACCCAAGGCAACGGCCTGTCCACAGGAGGTGCCTGACTACTGGGTGACATGCATTCCTTTTGAAGGGAACCTGCACAAGGTCTATTGATTCATCAAAAATAAACAAAACAAAACAAAATAAAATAAAATAAAATAAAATAAAATAAAGTATAAAATAATAAAATAAAGTTGACTGACCCATTGCAAAGTTTCTGAAAGGTAAATGGTCAATAAAAATGAAAGTACTTCAGAGTGTATAATTAAAGGAAATTACTTCATTTATTCAAGCAAACATCAGTAAGTAGCTTGACCAAGATCTGTAAAGTCTGTTTCTGTGTCTATTGAAATCCTGGGTCAGCCAAAAGTGATGTCCTCAAGTCTGGCTAAATCTTTTGGCAATGGTTTTCGGCAGTATGACAAGGAGATCACAGAGCTTTGCCAGGACCTTGCAGCCTGTGAGCTGATGTATTCAGCCTACAAGCAACCAAAACAGCAACATGGTTTGCAGGAGAGCAGCAAGGTGTATAGGCAGAGAGAGTTGCATTACAAAGTGAATGGTTCAGAAGGCTGCAGCAAAGGCTTGCACAAGCAGCTGTTGGAGGTGGTAGGAGTGGGGAGAAGGAGGAGGAGAGAGGACCATTGGGGCACATCAAAGGAACAACAGCATATGAGACTTGAGATCCTTTTACGGAACTGTAGGTGGTACCTTCCAGAGCAAAACCACGTCTTCTGAATTAGAACCCACACCAAACGCCATCTTTAATTTATTCTGTATGTGCTCAGTGTTGGGGGGAAGGAGTTGTTTAAGATGATAGCTAGTCGCTGAACAAAATGCAATACTATTATATTAAATGCCACAAGACTGTGGTGGCCAAAAAGGTATTTGATTTCAAACCACACTGCTCATGGAGACCAGGGCTTGCTTGCTTGCTCTGTTTTCTATCTCACTTTGGAAATGCCAATCACAATCCATGATTGCCGTCTCATCAGTTTCCTGTCAAAACCTCTCCTGAGTTGTACCGCACAGGACATTGGCTGAGGAATGATGTGAGCATTATTCCCAATACTATACACGCACGGAAATGGGCGTGCACATGCAACTCTGATGAGTGTGAAAACAATTCAGTATTGATAGGCCCATCTAGGCATACCAGGCACAGGTCATTTTCAGTTTTACAGTTAGAAAGCAGAAATCTAAAACACATTTTTAAGTACATTTGGCTTTCCAGCTGGAATAAGTGTTGCATGTCATCTGTTTCAGCGGTGCAGCCCAGCATGGGAGACTCCCAAACACAGCACTGCATTGAAACAAAGTTATCATTGACTTTATGAGGTATTTGTACAACCTTGCACCCACAATTAAAGCAGTTAAATTAAATGAATCATGAATTCATGGGTTTTAAGGCCAGAAGGGACCTTCCTGATTATCTTGTCTGATTTCTTGGTCTGGCATAATATAAGCCAGAGAATTGCACCCTGAGGAATCTCTGTCTGGCCCAGAAAATCTACTTGGACTAGAAAGAGCATGCCTTTCAGAAATACACCCTTTCTTGGCTTTAGGCCTTCATATCTCTAGATAAAGGTATCACTAAAAACTTTGTACTGTGCTTCTCACCTAAACATGTTGGACCTCAGTTTTGAGCCACTACACAAGGGTTTGGTCAGACAGACCAAGAAACATTTCTGTCTTACCTCTCTTTTCTTTAATGACTTTTATGATCAAACTACTCTTTAACCTCAACTCTGTTCAAGTAAATAATCTTTGTTCAGTTGGATGCTCACGATTTTGGTGGTCTGGAACACAGATAAGACACCCTAAATCCCAAAGAAATGTTTCTTCTGACCTACGGAGTAGGTAATGACATTGTAATGTAATGACATTGTAATGACAATCCCTAGTTATTCTTGCTACTAAACTATGATTATGCCATAGAAAATTGGCATGGACCTGTTCAATCCAAGAACAACAACAACAAAAAGTCCATATAACGTCTTTAATCTAATTCACCTTTTGGTGTCCCTTCTAAAAAAAAAAAAAAAAAAACAAAAACCTTGTGATTTTTCTTATAAATCAGAATAATTCTTACAACGTTGCAAACAGAGTTACACCAGCTAGTCCAGCTAGTAAACTGCTCACTGAACAAGGGTGGATTTATTTTTTCTGTATGATTACCTAATCCCTTGGTACTGTTTCTGATCTGGTACTGGATGAACATAACTGAAATGAAGAAGCAGAGCATCTAATTACATCCACAAGCTTTTGATGCTCTTAAGAAAGGAGTGAGAAAGACTCGTGGAATTAAGAACTAGGCCAACAACACGGAGAAATGGTAGGTGTTTTTCAGGCTTCTCCTCTTGAGTATATGAATTAGGTTTCCCCACAGGAATCCCTGTTAGAAAAATTGTCAGTCATACAGAGAAATTGGAGTCAGAGCAAGTATCTGCTAGAACAAGCAGCAATTGAGTTTGGGGTAAATTAATTGAGATAAAATGCCAGCCTTTTCCGAAACAAAAATATCTTACTGCATCTTACACACAAAATTACTTTGTAATATTTATTTATTTTCCAGAACCAAATCTGTAGTTCAAAAAGTGACTTGAACTAAATGCAAGAAGGGTAGAAACACAATGGATTCAAAGTCAGCGCATGGAGCGCTTTCTCCTCTATTGAGTATTCTCCTCTCCCCACTTACACTCACAATGCAGTCCAGCTGTGTTCACCTGACAGCGTGCACACTCCTGTATTTTCATCGGACACTCAGGCAGGGCAAATCATGTCTTGATCCTGTTCATGATCATCTCAAACACTTTTAAGAATGAGCTACAGTATATATAGCAAAAGCAACAAACAATAAAAGATAAAACAAAAAAAAACAACAGAAAAAATTAATGACTCTAACTTAGTTGCAATCATGGAAAGCACTGCCAGATTTTAGAGAATTGCTTCCACTGTCTGAATCAGCCTCACTACACTTGAAGTATGATAAAAGAAATGACATTTCCTATTCTATAATCCATTATTCATCAAAGACTAGCCTGTAATGAAAACAGAACTACAAACATCTGTTTTCAAGTTAGATCTTTTTTGGAGATTTAATTCCTCTGAAGAACTTAAACCAAGAAGTCAAACAACATAAATAATTAGACAAAAGGTGTTGAAAATTACAGCAGAGTCAGGAGTATCTCCAGAGTGCCTGTCCATGCATCTATGATCTTCCTTTCATGGGAAAGAACTGTCTTCAGGTAAGAACATCATGTAGCATAAGCAGCTGCTCTGACCTATTTGTAATTCCCAAACAGGCTAATACTTAAACTGACCAGTCAGTTGTGTTTGTTTATTTGGCCTCTTTGAATGACAAATAAAAGGCAGCTGCAAGGAGGAAGAGGGTAGAAATATTAATACAGCATGTCATGTGGAGGTGTCCCTCTACAAAGGGAGAATATGGTGACTAGCACAGCTTTTATTGTCTCACTGTTAGACGTTTAGGCTAGAACAAATGAATTCTACATGAGACATCCAAAGTAACATGAAGCTAACTAAAGAATAATAATTTCTGTGATTTGTATAGTATTTATATACTTCCCAGCAGCTGGAATATGGGGAATAAGTATGATGGGATGCATTAACTTAGCAAGAAAACTGCTCAGCCACAGTATTTGAATGGTCTCATATACGGATGAGATGTTATTGGCTAAATTTTGCCTTCACTTACATCTGTAAATACATGTGGTTTCATGAGAGAGAGCAGAGCGCAGCCTTGTCTTGTAAATATTTGGAGTATACATTATACCATATGATAGCAATTCATGTGTGACTCGCCACTTGTCTTTTTGAATAGGTGATTTTGCAGATGATTACAGCAGTCCCTTGTCATTAAAGTTATGAAGAAAAGGATTTGTGGTATTCTACACTAATGGCCCCAAACCCCATATCCCACAGCAGCCAGATTGCAAGGGTGTGGATATATTTTATTGAACTATATTTTTACAAGGGGATATCTCTTCATCCTCATGTGCCATGCAGATTGTTAAGGGTTTTGTATTGTCACTTAATCTGACACTGAAGCAAGTCCAACTACTCAACTGCAAGAACGATCTTCTGTTTTACTTATTTTCTTCAGCAGAGGGAGCTTGAGTCTACAGCAAAGAACTGCTTCCTTCGTTCTGACACGTTCTCCCCAGCCCATCGTCTTTAGCATACCTCATTGCCATGGATATTTGCAGGTAAATGAGGAAAGAAATCATGGCACTTGGGAACAGTTCTGAAAATCTGCCCTGCCCTCTGGATCCGAAGAGGAATGGATGTTCTAATTTGGGTTGGATCAATCCAACCCACAGGCCTTTTCCAAAGGGACTCCGTGTTGGGTTCAATTCACAGAGCATTCAGAGACGGGGGCGGTGAAACTATGGGCACACTGGCTTTGTGCTAGTCCTAGGCTTGGTTGAGTCAGTGCAAGGCACAACCACAGTGCATTCAAGCAGCTGAAGGGCTGCTCTAGATTGTATCAGGGATGGGGTTAATTACTTCTGTGCTGCTCAGTGCAACTCCTTGGGGACTGGGGCTGAGGATGTAGGTCTTACATGGAGCTGGAGAATGGCCACCAGCAAAAGTGAAAAAGGTGGCACAAGGGATTAATCTCTAAAGCAGATTTCTTAGGAAGCTGTTCTGGCTATGGGTTGGCACAGGGGTGTTAGGGTTTTCTCCTATGTAGCACCTATTTGCATCATTCTGGTGAAACAGGTGGCAAAGATGCTGCCACAGTGAGTGCTATGGAGATAGATGCTCACCCTGCTTTGAGCTGCTGGCTGGCACTGAACACCCCTCTGGCTTAGCAGAGAGATTTCTACTTCACCCATAGCAAATAAAGCACCACATTCTGCAGCAGCTCTCATTGAAATCCTACTGTTCACTCAGATCTCAGGGCCCCTTGGAGGGTGGTTTAAAATCATTGCTTGCAATGGTCACTAGTGGAACCAGGCATTTCCCTACTGTCATTTCAGTGTGAAAACATTGGCCTGAACATTTTAATGTTTATAAACATAACAGATGCTATTAGTATTTGTAATTCATCCCTGAGATAACTGAGGATGGGAACACACATTTCAGAATAGAAAGATGAGCATACAGACATAAAATTCACTTAAATAATAATATATGTTAGAATAATTAGAAACAAAACCCATAAGACTGGATTTAGACCTTTATCCTAAGCACTAGAGAAGTAGTTATCCAATTTTATTTCTATAGCAGGCCATGATCCATGGGAAAATGCTTCTATAAAATAGCTATTAACTAATTAATAACTTTCTGGCTAGAGTTGCCTACTTATAATCCATCTTTTCCTACACATTCAAATAAGTTAAAGTAGTTTAATTCTAACCTCAGATCCAGTTGATGGGCAGCTCATTTGTTGTGATGGAAGAAACCTTGAAGAACTCCCTGCTACCCACTTATTTTCAAGGTAAATGAAACATACTGCAAATCAAGGACACCATTAAAACTTGCCCATATAAAGCAAGGGTCTGGTTCAGGGCTGCCTGATTGAGTATTCATTGGATCAGGCCCAAATTGCAATTGGTTTGCATATTTCCCAAACAAATACCAGTACATAAAATGCCCATGAATGCAAATAGGTTGTGTTTTTTTTTATTTGTATAATTTAACAGAGGGTGGCTTAAAAATGAATACACACAATAGGATTATACAATATTCTCAGGGGTTCAAACAAGTTGTTATCTGCCTAAGGGAAGGCCGATCTAGTGATTAAAGCATAACCTCCAGGGAGAAGGAAATCACAGTTGTATTCCCCGAATAGCCGCATATTTGTGAAGTCACCAAACTTTTCACGCCTCTGCCCTCCAAAGAGGGACAGAGCCTATTTACAGTGCTTCACCAGCCCATCCACATTTGCATGGTGATAGCAGAGCAACGAGAAAGAGATGGCGTTGAAAGGCAAATTACCTTTTGACTTACTTCCATATATGCATTTATATTTGTGCCACAGATGGAGCAGTACCCGGTGCACATATGTCTTTGCTTATAACATGCATTTTTACTCCATTCATGCCTTCCCCTCCACTCTCTCTTTTCTTAGGCATTCATAGCTATCATTCCCAAGAACATCTGAAAACAACGGGATAGCATCACCCTCCAGCTCCCCCTTCCCTGGCTCTCTCGAGAAGCTCTGTGTCGTATTGTCAGTGTTTTATATATTTACACCAACAGAGGAGGCCTGGGATGTGGGCTTTTTCGTTTATATGAGTCTCACCGCCACAGGGGGTATTTAACTTTCTGCCCTGGTTGCTGTAATTCTCTCTCCAGTGGATATACAGTTCAGATCAGGTTCCTATTGCTGTGATGACAGGCATTCAGCAGGCACTGTAATTGCAGAGTTAAAACAGCTCATTTTCTTACTGGCAAGCTGTAGTTAAAGAGGTGCTAGGAGGCAGCCTGGCTGTCTGCAGAGGAACTGATCAAAGCACTGAAAGGCATCTGGCTTGTCTCTGTTTTCTTTCACCACCCCCCTTGCTGATGGAGGGGAAAAAAAGAGGGAAGGAGAGAAAAAGCAAAAGAAAAAAAGAGAGGAAAAAAAGGAGGAAAAAACTATTTAAAAGGAATTTATGAAAATGAATACTTGTCCCTTTCCTGAGGGTAAAAGGCAGTGTCTTATTAGAGATACTAAACATAGTTGGGCTAGGTTATTTTTTAACTCTCCAGATTTTTTAATGAGAAAATTGGGGCTTGTGAATGTTCATTTGTGTCTATTTCCATTAGTCTTTCCCAGTGAGATAGCTAAACTCTTGGGTAGCGCTTTCCACACTGCAAGGATTTCCTAAAGGATAGCTAACTTTCCCTGTCTCTGTACCAATGTCATCCTTTCTTATCAGACTCAGCCTTTCCTCTTCTGACCTCCACCCTTTCCTGAAGGACGTGTGGCCCTAGCCTGAATGTTATAGACAATGGGAATCTGTATCCTGGATTAACTGCAAAAGTATAAATGCAACACTTTTTTCTTTACATTTATTTGTTCTAATTTGCTCTAGTTCTTCCTGTCATAAATTCTAGCAAATCACAAAGGAAAAGGTAAATAGAGTTGACAAACCACTTGAGATGTTCATATGAAGGATAAAAGAAGAAAAAACTCCAAAAGCAGGGAGAGACATCTATCAAACAAATTGAGATCAATGATCCAAAAGGCACTAAGAAGTCAATCAAAATGTTTCTCCCAGTGAGATAAGAGAACCCCCAGGCAAGGAATAGCTCTGTCTCCAAGTAAGAAAAAAAGGTTGCTTCTTGGGGAAAAGCACCAGTCAGGTGAAAATAACTGAAATGTGGGAATCACTTTCCATGAGCCAAGAGGATAAAAGATTATCAGGGCCATAAGAGCCAGCAGCTGAGGGCTCATGCTCTCCTCCTGCAACTTTGCTAAGTCCCTGCTTATGGGGGCTTTGACAGGAAAAGAAATGGAACATGATCTTCATATACTATTTGACAACATTTTTCATCCAGGTTTCCAGGATGGCGCAGTGCAAAAGGAGCAGGATTTCTGCTGTCTCTTCTGAGCATTCAGTCATCAGAAAGTCATCAGGGAGAGGGCTCATTCTCGCTTTCGTTCCCCTCACACTTCATTTTTTTCATCCACTATCTCCCAATGGTGACACCACCATCTTCCCACGGACAAAAGAGGAGTTCAGAGTCTTTGAAAGAAGAAAACAAACTCAGTAACTCAAGAAGGAGCCTAGACAGGCAATGTTGCAAATTAAGTTGAAAGAGGCACAGTTACTGCACCATTATTTGATTTCCCCTTCTCTAATCCCTTGCTTGTAATTAGCATAATTTATTAACATATTAGAGCCATGCATGTGAACCCTCTTTATAGTTGCTGAGTGCTCCCTGAGGCTGCCTAGTGAAAGCTTTTCCCCACTGTTTAATAATATGTTACATAAGGAAAACCAGCTTCTGATATCATTTAAATTATGACTTTCCTTTCTGCCTCTGAACACTCATTTCCTTTAAATGAGGTTAATTTCCTTAAAGAATGAAAATCCTCCGATTTCAGTTTTCCATTCATTAGACCCCCTTAGTTCAACATGAAAAAGTCACACGCCAAAAGAGAAGGAAAAAAAAAAAAAATCCATTGAACTTCAAACATAACCATCCTGAGAAGTTTTCCTGTGATCCTGGCTCCTCCTCTTCTTTCTTAGACCATGAAGGGCAGGATGCAAGTTGTTAGGAGATGAAGATGGACAAGACACTTTGCATGAAGTTAGCTTCTTCCATCCACATGTAAAGTCCACTTAGCACTAAGGGCATTTTCAGAGCTGCAAACACACAGTCCTCCTTTGGGGGAATTACTTGGTGGTTTAATGGGACAACAGCCAAACACAGATTTCTTCAAATTCCCCTAGATTGTTTCCTTCCTTGCCATTAATCTACTGCTGATATGTGAGAGAGGATGAGCTAGGAGGACCACCCCCACCCCATATGGAGATCAGTTTGATGCTGGTCCATCTTTGGGCACAGGACACAAACATGGACAGGACTGCACCACCCTGACCACTTCAACTAACCTTCACCTTCACTCCTCGCTCTCCTGAACTAAACTTACTGCTCACGTTGCTCATGAATCAGCCTCTTCAACTCTTTACCAGCTGTTCTAGAGCTCCCCAGTGCTGTGCTGGCCCAAACTGAGGCCAGTTTCAAGATCCAAAATGTCTGTTGAAATGTGACATTTCCTTCTAGCTCCTCCACATTCTGTACAGGAATATAAATATATATTCTTCTTGAATGCTGGCTCAGGAGTTAGCTAGCACTAAGTACATGGCCAAGTACTAGCTAAGCAGAAGACATGCTCAAGAGAGACGAAAACAGTGCAGCAGTTATTGAAGTACTAGCCAAAGTTGGTTTTCTGCTCTCCACTGACTGCTTGTGTGATGTTTGGCTCACCCTGTATGTAAGTGCTTGACTCTAGCTGAGTTCAATGTGATTTAACTGCTAATACCTTTGAGGATTTAGGCCTCTGTTATATTTCAATAAACTGGGAATAAAGTAATTTCTGCACCTTAAAGAACAGCTGTGAGCTATTAAAGCTTGTGGCTGTGTACTCTAGGTAGATAATACCTCCTCCTGTCATTGTAGCGAGCGTATCCCAACCACAGATGGCATTTGTAGCTGTAGAGTGATGCATAACAGCAGCATCATTCATGTGGATGATAATTTAAATGCAGTGTTACCATGTTAACAAAGACTGCTCCCTGCTTTATTAAAAAATAAGTACGTAAAATAAAAAAGCCTCCAGTGTCCTCCCACTGAAAGGCATTATAAACACATCATTTTGGAAACAATACGAACAGAAAGAAACTCTGAAGAGAGCCATGTGCTCATTGCTCTGCTGGCAACTTCGTGGCGGACACCTGTCAGACACTGGCAGTGCACTAGGATGTGCACGAGGTTTCATTAAGGAGTAAATAATGATGTGGGCTAGACAGCATTCTGCTGCATTTGGGGCAGAATTTAAGGTTGCAACTTATGTTTTCAGCTCCAATTAACCTTTCTCTAAGGAAAACCCAACCTTAATGGCATGAAGTAATATATTAAAAAAAAAAAAAAAACAAAAAACCAGAAAGCTTTAATTCACAGAGGAATTTTTTTCAGGACCTCAAAGAAAGAAGAAAATGTTATTGCTGTTATTACTTGGTGTTGTTTGTTTGTTTTGTTATGCTTTGTTATGTTTTTAATCACTGGGGAAACTCAGGGACAATTAAAATAACTTGCTAGAGATATAAGAAAAAGATGTGTTTCCTGCCTAATGCTGGAGATATATTGGCTTGGGGATTTCAGGGATGTTTTTTGAGAGAAAATGCCAGTTTCTTGAGACCAAAATTTCTATGGAAAGTGGCAGCTGGTCTGACTGGGAATAATTCCTCCTATTCAGGTGAAGAGTTACCTCAGGTGGGAGAAACTCAGGCTCAGACAGCAGGTTTTGGATTTGTCTTCCCTCCCTGTTCAAGGCAAAAGCCACTGAGCAGCTTGAGGGAGCAGGACTTGCAGAGATTCACGATGGCACAAAACAGGAAAACAAGTTCCCACCCTACTGGTTTTTGACTTCCAGCCTTTGACTGAACTGCTGTCTGTGTTCCCCCCTTCTCTTTTCTGAACCTGACTTACTGCAGCATTTATCTGATTTAGGTTTGCTCTTCTTTTATGCTTTCCTCAGGAGCACCGATGTCTAGGATGTTGCAACATATATAAAGCTTTTGGGTGTATTTATGTGTATTGAAATGTACTTTTCATGGTACAGCTGCACACGCCCTTTCCACTATTCAGCCTCCTCTCCTCCCACTTAAAAACAAGCCTTTTGAAAGCAGAAGGGAAGAATAATTAAAAAAAATTGTAATCTGCCTCAGGTAATGACATGATTGAAACATCACCATTTTGTCTGGAGGGTCACAGGACGGCTTTATGAGAAAGCTTTAAAGCTGCTAACTCTAAAGAACCTTTGATATTTCGCCTTTTGTTGTTGCTAACGTATTCTGCTTCCTGACTCTTGGAAACAAAGCCTGTACCATGGGCCCTGTCACTTCAACAAATTTGGTGCCAAACATGCTATGCCATGGGGCAGTTTGACAATCTAAGAAGATTAATTGAGCATATACATTTGAGATCTTCCAAGCCGTGTAAGTAATTTAGATACTTAACATGAAGTAGACATCGCAGCTCTGCAGACAGCTTTGGGAATACAATACTTGGTCTTATATATTTCAGCTAGATGTGGCGTGGACCCTATGTGATGATCTGGGTTTTTGCAAGGAAAAGTTATGCTAACAGTGGCTCATGCTTCATCGTAACAGATAGAAATGGAAGGGAAAACCTAACTGATCTACTGAAAAGTACTTGTGATAGCATTAACAGGAGATGTGATTGGCCAAAATGGGATTCCCACTCCTTAAATTACAAAATTGTCACTCAGAAGTAGCAATGGAGTTTTATTAGCTTTGGACTAAGTCTTCTTGACTGTTTTAAAAGAATCAGGGAAGCCCGGGAGTAGTTCCTCACTTAGCAGTTCATATCATATAATTTCCTTGGTAGTTCTGTCTTTTACTGTGATTATGAACTAATATTTTATAAAACCTGATTTTTCCAAAACTGTTCATTTCCCAGAGTTGTTTAAATCTAGCAGGCAGGAACAGTTCTCCAATGGTTTGTTTTTAGTAGGCTTTGAAATGATCTGATACTTGCTCAGACAAAGTTATTTCTGATCAAACACTGGTAATCATAAAATGGAAAAATAAATCATTAAAATAATTCATTAGAATAATAAATTCTAAAAGAATGGAAAAGAATTTGGAGGGAGGGTGTAGTGTATAAACTCTACTCAACTAACTATAAAAAGATGCTTAGGCTATGGTTCCCAGATATGTTTCACTCAACAGCAGCTCATACAAATGTTTGCAAGAAACAAATAAGATGGATCATGAGTGCAGTTGAAAATAATGTGTGGCTTTTACTTGGAAAGACATTAGCAGATACTTCTTAAAATCATACTGACATTTCTATTTGTACAAGAGTCTATTTGAGGAAAATATCTGTGTATTTTGCAAGATCCAGGAGCATTGGAAAAGATCTAGAATTTTGCACTCTAGCCAAAACCAAATGAAGACAAATAAAAATGAAGTAGTGCTAGCCAAATGAAGCCAAATCAAACCATGGGCACTACTGGGACATGTCCATCATAAGATTCTGACAAATACTTTTAGCAACTAAAAGTGTTTCTGCTATTGCTTTTACAATGTGAATGGTTTGGTTCTTAGAAAGAGCTGTTTCTTGCTTGTGAAAATCAATGGAAATATTTAGCTTCTGGGTTGGTGGAAAGTTGCCTCAGCTGAATTTAGCCAGAGACTCAACAACTTTGCCTAGAAATTGTCTTCACCAGCCACCAAATAAGATAAATGAGATGTCTAGGCTTGCAATGTAACTGTTGATGACTTTTGTGATACCAATGAGAGGGCATTATTCTGCAATATTAGAAGAATAATTAATAATTATTATACATTTCATATATGTCTGCCATCCTGGGAAAAAATAAAAAGGTTGCTCCACTACCTTTTGATATGGAGTAATAAATTATTTTTCTCTCTCTCTTTTTTTTTTTTTCTTTTTCTTCCCTGGACCCACCCATCTCCTGGAGGCAATTTCCTGTAAAAGAGGGAGGTACAGGCAGCTTATGGAATATATGAATTCTATTTTATAAGTTGTGTTGTCAGAGATGGGTGCAAAACATCTTACGGAATCAACAGCTAATTTATAGGTGAAATACTGATTTTGTAAGTTATTTTGTCTTGGTTTCAAAAACCATTTTTTTTTTTTTATTTTCTGGACAGGTTCATACTGAAACCATAAAACAGAATTCATTCCACCTTATAGCCCTAGAAGGTGATGACAACAAGCTCTAAGGTGTCAGTGGGACTCCTTAGACAATCTAGAAGCTGCTGTGAATATTGCTCATTTTCATAGCTTCTAAGAGTTTCCACAATTTAAAATGAGGGTAGATGGTATGACTTGATTTTGATGTAGACCAACTGAAATATTTTCAGCTTTCATTTTGGTGTCTGTTCCAACGATTCACCTGTTGGGATTGATGTGATGGAGAACTGCAAGCCACACGGCTGTTCTCAGAGGGAACAGTGCTCAGGCAACTCAAGTTGTCCAGGACCACATCACAAACCACAGCGCCAACACTCTTAACAACATGTTAACAATCTTAACAACACAAAAAGACTATGCAGCATGGAAGGAAGTTATAATCTGGAGATTTCTTAAATGATGTGTAAAAACTGAACTTTGTTAGCTTAGGAGTAAGTGAAACATTTTTCATAGACACATTACTGATTAACATATTGTCATGGACTTACAGCTGGGAGGTCCTCTGGGTAGTTTATTCATTTCTTTACCCAGTATACTTCATATAGACAGTGTTTACCCTCCTTGAGCTCTGTCTTGGCTATGATATAAAGAAAGGAGGGGAAAGAAAGCAAATGCTATGGAAAACAAAAGTGGTCTGAAGTATAGCTGAAGCTAGCTCCAGCTGTAACAACAGGGTTGTGGGTTTCTAAATTTTAATCTCCCAGAAGAATCTGTATCAAATTCTTTAGCCCAGAGGTCAAAAGGATTTCAGTAATGGAACAGGACAACTTGGCTTGTAAAGTCTTCTGGGCAAAGGTCTTCCATTGTCTGTCTGAGAACATCTGTGGAATATGTGTCTATGAAAGGTGCTTCAAAGCCACAGAGTAATACGTTTTTCTGTTTTCTATCATGTCACTAGCTGCAAAGATGATGCACTACACAAGAAAAAATTCAGATTGATGATGTAGCAGACAGCAAAAACAACTTTCTCACTGAGCAAATAGATTAGCAGATTACACATGTTCTTGAACATAACCCATAGTCATAGAAGGAAAACTATATCAGGAATTTATTTATTTATTTGTTTATTTATTTTTGTCATTCTGGTGGTATTCAGATACAAAGGTGTGTGTGCTTAAGAATACGGGCTGAACTTCAGAGATTCAGGATGTCTAGTACTGGTAAGAAATGGAAATAAACTTGTAAAGTTGGTTGAGAAAATGTTATGTGAAGCCCTAGCAACATGGAAAATAAATGATGACTCTAATCTCTCAGGACTGTTTCTCCAGTTCTGTGAGAGTCCAAGAAGGGCTTTCCATCATGCAGCTCAGCACCAGCCTAGAACTGCAAGCCAGAGCTACTCACATCACCAACCCATGGCACAGGCTACTGTCTAAATGCGCAGATGTGTGAGAGAGGGTAGATGACCAATACCACTTCTGAGGTCAAATATAAAGAAAGATAAGTTTTCCATTTCCCACAAAAATATCTCTTTCCACAGTTCTAGGAGACCAGGCATACATTTCCTATACAATACCATCGAAAGTTGAGTAACAAAATGAATGCTAGTATGAAAGGCAAGGGGTGAGGCATACGTACAGTAGTCTGGTAGAAACTACAAGTTTATCTTGAGCCACAATATGAGCACACATGGTCTAGAGACAAACCTTTGCTTTCTATTGCAGCAGAAACTGAGCCTAGCCCTGGACCCCAAACAATGACCTAACCTTCAATCATTCATGGGTTTTGTGACTTGGAGATATTAATTGCTATATAGCTGGGGTAGTCAAAGCTTCTGCCATAGTGCAGAATCTTTCTCCCCTTCACTGTCTTCTTAAAGTTTAAAAGTGGGCACTTTTCCTCATTGCTCCAGCTCTCACAGGACAGAGCCAGAATGTCCCCATTTAAGTGGAGCAAAAGTTTTTCCAAAGGGTCAAAGTTCACAACGAGCTTGTAAGCAGATTATGAAGCTGGTAGAAAGGCCAAAGGCACCCTAAGTCTTTACATTCCCAAAGTGCTGTGTTAAACTCTAGCCCAAGGATGTACTTAACCCCAGAGAGAACGGAGGTCAAGTGAACTTGCAGCGTTTCAAATGCAATCAGCTTGGAAAAGTAGCTGTTTATAAAGAAGTATATTACAGAGACAAGCTAATGTTAGCATTCCCTCTCTGCAAATAAGCCTGACCTATTGCTAGTCTTGTCAAAGATCTGCCATGTTTGTTTTATAGCAGCGATCAGTAAGACTTTATTTCAGTTTAGGTTAATTCCCAGCGAACATTTTGGCTTAGGGGCATTGAAAGTCGAAGGAGATGTGGGGGGAGTATTTATGCCATCTGTCTTTAGGTACTTAACTCAGACTGGCTCCATACACTGTCAGCAGAGGGAAGGAGGTGTTTCCAGAAGGCAGTTCTGAGTACCCAAACTGCACCCTGAACCAGTATCTCAGGGATCCCCTCTTTCCACAAGTTCAGCCATGCAGAGATAGAGTTTTACACTTTCTCTATATTTTCTTTAAGGCATTCAGAGCTGTGTGTAAGGAGGTAATGACCCTCATAACCACCACCATCACCCCCAGCATTTATAACACCCAGCTGGTGTGCATGTGCATGCTGCATGGCAGGACTGCATCACAGATAGGGGTGTCAGGCAGAGTGGGGCCACTGCACAGGGCAGCACAGTGTTTATGCAGCCAAACACACATCTTGGAAAACAAACAAACAAACAAACAAAAAATGTTCCACTGGGACAAGCTTTGTTCAGCCTCACCAGCCCCTTCTACATTCCCACCAGGGACAGGGATACCTAATGACTGCAGCACATATAGCAAATAGACACTGTGAGCTTGCTGAGGACACTCAATAGTCCCATTTTGTTTTTCTTGGGATGAAAAGGAGCAAACCTCTTATTTGGCATCAATAACTTTGTCTTAAATGAGAATAACATAACAAATATATAACAAATGTTAAGGTCACCTTTAAAAGGCTGTAACAACTAAGAGCATGTCTCCTATGAAGATCTTATGCTATACATGTCATCACTTATTATGCCTATTCCTATAACCATCATAATTAATATTACCATAACCACTGGGGTGGCACTAGCAATAGCACTGAGGAACCACAGTCATGAACTGAGTTCCCTTTTTGTGGGTGTCAGCAGGACAGCATGAAGTCAGCATGGGAAGTCAAATGCAATATTTTTTCAGAGACAACTCAATACCTTATATTATCACTATCATTATACAATACCTCATATTATCACTGCAAGACACCAGTTGAGATGTGGCAAAAAGAAAGGGATGAGTGGGCGATACTCACTCAGTACTGATGATTTCCCAGCATATTTTTGCATCCACAGTATTCACATGCTCCAGGTGCCAAATATTGCTTGGGTGGACATGGGACTTGTATGGGTATTTCACGGGAGAAACAAGTCTTTTCTAGCTCTTTAAGTGTTCTCAGGAGGTTTTGCCTGTTTGCTTTTGGTTTATGATAATATTAATCTTGTGTGAAACTTTCAAAATTCTGAAGCTTAGAAGTTGTTTCTGTAAAGCCCTGAAGTGTGCTGTGGAATGTGTAAAGTTTTAATATTTGGGGATTTTGTAATAGTCTCAGAAACATTTCTGTTTTGTCAGGTAGACTGACTATTCTTGAGCCAGGAAGCAATTAAAATATGTAATATGGATATTTATTCTTATATGTAGACTTTGTCTCCAAAAAAGGAAGTTTTCAAGTGTCCTTTCTTTGTAAGAATTTAAGAATAAGCAAGCATTTCTCATGGCAGATCCAGATACATTTAGTATGGGTTATGAGGAGGGGAACTCTCAGGGAACATTTCAAATGCAGTGAAAATTCTCTATCCAGGAGAGCACAATGATTTCAGTTTTCCTGGGATGCCACACATCTTGCTCAAGAGCCCTGAGTGTTGAACAATCCATTAAGAAATGCTGTCTTCAGTACAGCTCTCTCAGCTCTTTCACAAGTAATTGCCTAATTGCAATAGTATCATTTATTAGCTTCTTTGCTTGAGGCTTCTTCAGCTTCAGCTTCTGCTCTTGGGCATCCTCCTTTGAATTGGAGCATATACCTCAGCTAATTATAATGTGGTATCACTTGATAAAGCCAACTGAGATCATAATGGGAAGACACTGAAACATCTGCCAAGATCTGAAAATTGCATTTTTCTTTTTACTTGCGCCAAAGACAGGTTACCTGTAATTAGTTCTAATTTATAAATAAGTGCAGTCAGTACTTCTAAAAGTTACAATATCGTGCCTTGCCCCCTTTTTAGAGACAAGTTAGGAATCATACATCTCAATCAACTGTACGCCTTTTCTGTGTTGTCAGGAATAATAGCCTTGCATGAGAAATTAGGTGAGAAAAGGAGAAAGGGAGTTTTACAACCACCATCTAAAAAATCACGGGACACAAATCCAGAGTGACAAAAACAGTGGATCATGTCACAAAACCTGAAATCCCAGGAGTTCCAAAATTTTCAATACACATTCTTTTTGTATGCTGCTGGAATTTTGAATATTTATTATTCAGGCTTTACAGCTATTTTTCAAATCCTTTTGAAATCCCTTTTTGTGTTGCTATTTTTAACACTAGCTGTGATTCTCAAATCAGCACATGTCTCCAGGACCTGGGGTTTTGAAAAAAAAAAAAGGAAAAGAAAAGAAAAGAAAGGACAAAAAGAAAAACAAAACTACTTTCACAAGAGCTGGAAAACTGTGATCAGATCTACCTCAGCCTGTATTATATATACATAATTTTTTATTATTATGGTTATTTTTTAAGCCCTATTTGTTCTTGTAGGATTTAACTGGTTCTGCCTGTTTTGACACAAGCTGTAATCATGGCAGGACAGTGTAGGTAGACAAGCAGTCCCCTGACCAGGTACAGTTTTGTGAGAGCACCAGTCTGGAGTTTCAAAGGGGCCATGCAGAGGGACTGAAGCAGAAAAAAATGCCTATGGATTTTAAATAGCTTTGCAGCCTAGATTTGAGACACTCTGGCAGTCAGACACAATGAAAGCTGCTTTCACCAACCCCCATTATTTTGTTCCTGATTATCAGCAGCCCTTCCTAGTAGTCTTCTTCAATATAGATTTAGGAAAGAAAGAGAAATCACCTCATTACTATCAACACTTTGGCATTTACCTTCTACCCACAGCTCCAAGTAGGTGCTGTGGAGAAGCTGCGCAGCCTCTGTGTATGGAGCACTTCTCGTTTTGCAGTTGCTTTCCTGTTGTCCAAAAAAACATCTCTCTCCATTTTTTGTGCCACCTGATATGCTTCCCAGTACACACCCTGCCTTCTGGCCACCACCCTTGAGATGGACTAGGTTGAACAGGCAGTCAAAGATGAAGTGATGACTGCTGCTTCGAGCTTGTGACATCCCCTTTGGTCTGTTTTTAGAAGGCTGTTGAAGATAAGCTGTTAGCAGGCTACTTAGGCAAAGAATTAAAAAAAGATGCAAAGGAAGATGGTAGATGTGCTGAGGAGGACACTGAGCTGTACAGAAATACAGGGAGTGTTTTCCAGAAGGACTGCTCCCTTTGCAGGCTCATTTTGTGCCTCTGAATACCTGCCTGCAATTTTGCACCCCAAGTGGGAGGACAGGAGGAAGCGTGGTTCTAAGCAGTTTTAATGACTTGATTGTACATAATAGTAATCATGCAGTACAGGATCCCAGCTTCTCCCCATCACCCACTTTGTAAAGCCTTTATTTTTATTTTTTTTTCCAGATATTATCCCTCGTATAAGGAGCTGAACCAGAGAACAAACACATAACTGTGTCAAGATAAAAACCCTGGCTTCTTGAATTTCTTGACTCACCCTGGAAATAGATTTTATGTGCATGTGTGTGGTTTCTCTTCTCTCTCTTCCTTATTTCTAACAACCACTTTGTATTAAATGTTTCATCACAGACATTTGGTCATCCTTTAAAAGTCTTTTGCTGAATACTTGCTTGGGTTGCAGTTCATTCACAAATAGACAAAAGTGAGTAATGAGAAAATAAACCATCCCCTGTGCTGTTTCTCTTGCTTCTCTGCTTCTGCTGCCATGGTTTGACCAGAGTAACTGTGGGCTGCAGAGCTTGCTGCACCCTTGCAGGAGATGGAGAGGCACATGGAGGAAAGGAGAAGACAATTTGGCCTCCTTGTTTTTGCCTTCTGAGATTAACTATGGGTGTCAATCAGGAACCTGTATTTTAGTCAGAAGCCTTTCTTTAGAATCCAATTAATGCCAGGTAAATTACAGACCAGCTGTTTACTACTTTTGACTGATTAATATGGTCTATTTTAAAAGCAAACCGCTAATCTTCAGACAAGTCATCACCATCCCAGCCTGCCCAAACATTTGATAAATCTTTACATTAGGTGCATGCTCTACATCATTGCTTCAGAGTCGATGTGGCAGATATGTAGTATCCAGTGATGTTCTTGCTCTGTAGAACTTTGCAGAAATCATCCAGAACATATTTCTCTAGGACATTTCTGCTCATATTGCACCAAGTGTTGCTCTAATCCAGACAATTTGAAGTTTGGGATATTGGCTCTTGGGGATATTTTAAATACTTTTGTTGAGCACTGAAAATTTCCATCTGGGTGATGTACATTTCTAAAAATCATTAACAGGTTCAGCACTTATGAATTTCATCAGATTAAGCTCAAGAAATTTGACAAGAGTCTTCAAGGTCATTGTATTTTACAATTAGGCTTAATAGAATAATGCAGTCTTTGCCTAAAATATGCCATTAGCAGGTGGTTTCCTTACAGTTGAAACAGGTTAAAAAACAAACCACAAATACTCTACTTTTCAGTCATATTCAGGCAGAAACTTGAATGCTGGTTCACAAATATTCTAGCTTTGGCTGGATGTGAAGTGTTGATTTACATTAACTCCTTCAGCTGTTCTAGAAATTGCATCCCAATTTTGTAATACTGAATTTCACCAAAAATAAGAACACATTTTGGTAAAATACTTATTGATAACCTGTTTTCAGCCATAGATTACTGATGATAAAGTGCTGTGCATTATTTAATTTTTGTTCAGAAGCAGAGGATGCTCACATGGTGGTAATTTCTTTTTACTCTGTGTGTGTGCTTGCCTGTGTGTGTGATCATAGCTATGATTTTTGTGAAAGTTTTGTGCTCTCCAAAGAAGTAGTATGAAGCAATCAGTTATCTCAAGATACCAGACAGGGATTCACAAGCACAGGTCCTGCTCTTGGTTTCAGCAGGGACCTTTGACAAATCATTCCATCTCTTCCTGATTCTCTTTCCCCTCCTGCATATGATATTTTGGTTTTATCCTCACCATAATCTCCTCAGGACAGAAGTCATCCCAGACAGGTTTTTGCACAGCGTTCACCCGTCACTGTCAGTTCACCTTGATCCTTGTCTCTCTCCATCTTCTCTCTCCACACCCTGACACTGTGGTCACATCCATAGATGTCTCAAAGCCCTCCAAGACTTGGGGCTCACCTGGTGCTACAGTGGCTGTGCCCTTGCAGAGGGAACAGTGGGGAACATCCAGCGCTCCTCAGAGCACCAGCAGTTTTGCTAGGATTAACCCAGCCACTTGTTTATTCCCCAGGTTAATTTCACACGCCAAGCACCAAGCTTGTGTTAATTATATGATTTATGGGCTGTGTTTTTCTTTTCATTGCATCGTAAAAAAAGGCTTGAATAAAGATGCTTGTTCTGGTAAATTTTCACTTGTTTGCGAATGGCCTGGAAATAGTTAACAGCAAGCACATTCTCTGGGCCAAAAAGGACCGGAAGGTTCAGATTATTGCCTTATTTATTTTATTTTATTCCTAATTAACATTTTACAAGCTCTGAATATGTTTACAGAAGCACATGCAGGAAAGGGCATATGAACAAACAGAATTAATAGTCATCGACAGCTCCATAACATACCCAGAAGATTAAAATATCATACAGCAGTCTTTTGCTTTTTTTCTGGTGGAAGACAGACAGACCCATTTACAATAAGAATAAAAATTCACCTTGATGGTCGTATTTTCTAACCCAAGCCCAAGTATTCAGGAGGAAAATATCTGCTGGTGGGGAAATCCACCAAATGGCTTTTTCAGGGAGAGTCTGAATGTTGATGATGATCTGGGGTTGTTGGATTTGAGGGGGAAGGGGGGGAGAATTAATCCTGTGGACAAAATTATAAAATTGTTAAAATTATGTAACGCTTGATTTTTTCAAACAGATGAGAATAAACTTATTACTTAGATATGCTGAGAAGTTTCCACCTTTCTGGTGAGCCCTGGAGGAGCACCCCACTCCTGTCCTGCCTGCTGCAGTAGCAATATTGAGTCCTTTTAAACAAATCACCACCCTCTTTTCCCTAAGCTTTGTCTGCTGCTTGCATTGGAAAATGCAAGAGTTCTGGGTCCCATCAACCAATTGCCCAATGAGAGTTTTATGACCATTTTTTTAACTGCCAAGGGAAAGGCTAAAGCTGTTTATCAGAGAACTGCAAATGCTCAGTCCTCCAAGAAACGTTCATATAATGCCCTTGGGATAAACATTGCCTTACTGAAGTGTTTTTAAGCTGTCCATTACTTTCTTTTTGAGAAAGAAAACAAAAGATATTACCAAGAAACAGGGAATGATTGCACAGCATGGTTAAAATCAGAAATTATCTGTTGATGGGGGAAAAAAATCAGACTTTTCTCCCAAAATGCATTCTAATTGGGAACAGATCAGTACTGAGGAGATCTGGGTGTAGATAAATTAACCTTTCCTGTTTAGCTAGGGTGCAAAAGAAAAACATCTTCAAGAACTTTAACTATCAGGATAGAAAAAAAAAAAAAAAAAGTGTTTCATTACTCATTCTACCAGTTTGTTCTGTGATCTAGGGCAAAACACAAACCTAAGTAAAATATTCATCTATGGTATCTGAATTTCAGTTGGATAATATTGTGAAAGGAGTTTTAGATGCATGTTGAAATCCATGAGAATTACAGTTCCAAATTGCTCGAGTATCTCTGCTCAGCGAGCACTTGTCAGCTTCTTTAGACATGTAGGTGTTTTCTGTCTCCTCTCTCCTTTGTGAACCTCAGTTTTAGGGCCAGACATTCACCATATTCCTGAAACATGAATATATTAGTTACAACTTGGTATTATTTGCATAGTTTTTCCCTCCCTCCAAATTCTCACGGTTTCCAATGTCAGCACAGCTCTGCCAGAAGTAAGGTGGGAACTCTCTTGTAAGCAAGTTGTTGCTCCTTGGTGTTGCTTTTACCATTGAGTTTCCTTTGCTGACTCAGAAGGGCCTCATAATTCTGCTTTTTCCAGCAAACCACCACCTTTATAGTCAGAGTTGTCTTTCAGGGTAGTAGCAGAAGAAGGAAACTAGTAAAAAAGGGTCAGCATCAACAGATAATCGAGGAAAAATATAGGATCTTGATCAGCAGAGGACACAGTTATTTGAAGCATCAGTGAGTTTTAGCCACTGCAATAGCCCTTTTGGCTGGAGGCTGATTGGAGGCTGATTCCTATCTCCGCCCAGAGAACACCATGAGGTACACCATCTGTGGCAGCAGTTGCATACGCTAGCAGTCCTTGTTGCTTCTTCATCAAGACTATGATCTTGGTGCAACTATTCAGCTACTGGCCAATATTCTTCTATTACTGTTATCTAATTATGCAGGGAAACCTGCAGGTCATGCTTGATTCCCAGACAAGGAGAGGGCCAAAAAAAATTCACTTGAAACTGGTTTATGTCAAAGGGTGAATAACAGTGTGGCATAAACAAACAGCCCAACACATTATCCTGTTTACATGGGATCAGAGAACATTTGTAAGTCTGAGTCCTGAGGGAGACACTTGTAGTAATAATGTCCAGACTTCCTTTGCACAAGGTTCAGAACTGCAGGAGAAAGGGAGAGAAAAATGAGTTTTAAGTGTTTTGTGAGAAAGAAATCTTGTAATGGGAAATTGATGTTGTTCCACTTTGCAATATTTTGTGCAAATGTGCAGATGTATGTTTTCATTTGTCTTCCTAGAGAGAGTTCAGCCTATTGCTGGAGATTTGTGTAGCAGCATCAGGATAAAAGAGCCTTTGTATCTGTCCCAGATTTGTTTCAATTTTTACTTCTTGGATTCTTACTTTCACCAAAAAAAAAATAAGTTCAGTTTTTTATAAAAGAGTAATTTAATAACAGCAAGCTTTTGCCAGGTAGAACTGAGCTACTCTTTCCTCTGTTGCAAAATTGATGTCTATGATTTCATTCCTGAAGCAATTTCATGTGGTATTGTTCTGTTCTGCTTTTTGAAGATTACTGGATACCAGGAGGAACTTATCTATCATAAAACACTGAGGGCCAGTCCTAGGATGTTCCACCACCACAAATTCAAAGTCCAGACAAGGCAGCCTTCTCCTCTCATGAGATCTAAAGAACTGATGAATAACTCTTGCCCAAATCATGCTCAGATGTTGTAGGCAACCAATGGTAGATGAATTCAAAAAGGCTGAGTGGTTGGTGATTGTAATATGGTGGAGAAAAGTCCCTGTCTCGGCCTTGTTTTCATACAAACAAAACATGAGTGGGAAATATTCCTGTGCAGGATTTAGTCCTGCCTGCTTTCCACTGACCACTACACAGAACCAAGATCTTATCTCCTAACCTGGTCATCGTGAAGGAGCACAGCTCAGGTGCTAGTCTCACTTCCATGACCACTAAACACGGATGGGAGGGGCGGAAATTTGTGGAGGTCTGTATAACAGAGCAATTGTGCAGAGACAGACAGTGTTTGCTTGAATGGAAGTGCTGCCTCATGGGACCTGAACATGTTTTGTATACTCATCGTCCTCACTCAGTCATATCCCTTCAAGTGTACTGCATTTTCTTTCAGGTGCTGCAGTCTCCGTTCTGTTCACTGTGGATGCAACTCAGTCAAGCTACGAATCCCATGATATGGATTACTGCACAGCCACACTGAATTAAATCTTTTAACTTAGAAATGTTAAAAAACAGAAATTTATAACGTGTAACTATTCTAAGCCCTTTTTGTAGAACTTTCTACCCGGTAAAGACTGTTCATCTTTCATTCTTGACTGGAAGTTGAGATGTTCAGATAGATCATAGAAACAGTTACAGTCCTAAAAACATCCATAGGCTGGAAAATGCCCTAAATAAAATTAATCATAAATTACTTCAGACAATCTAGCAATTCTAAGAAGTCACAAGTAGAATTTTTTTAAAGGGAAAAAAAAAAAAAACTCTTCGTGGTTTTTGGTTTGTTTTCTTTGTTTATTTTTGAAATATTTTCTCTCAACTGATGTTACTTTTAACACAGAAATATCCTGTTTATATTTTTAAATGTCTAATTCTGCTCCCATGGAGGACACAATCTGATCTGGGCTCCAAGACTGAGCAGGGGTAGATATAAAGAACCAATTAATCATCTTCACTGTGTTAGCAGTGTGGAGAGAGAATAAACCTTTTTTTTTCTGACACTCCTTCTTCTGCAAGGGGTTAGCAGAGTGACCAGGAGCTGCAGTGGGAGAAGTGCCTGACTGAACCATGCTGCTTCTGCTCGATAATCCCAGCCCCCTGGGAGCTGTGTCCCTCTGTGTTACAGTGTGGGCCAAATTGTGTTCCCCAACAGCTGATTCTTGGCCATGTCCAATGCCTTGCCATGCCAGGTGAGAGCTGGTCCAAACACCTCTTCTCCAAGTACGTGGACAACCAGAGACCAGACGTGGCTGTGAAAACCACAGTGTGTCTGCGCCCAGCTCCTGAGGCAGCCCATGTAAAAGCATCCCCTTTCTTTGGGGATTAAGTAGAATTGCCTGTGGTTTATAATTGAGACTGAGATCAGGAATACAGTCTGTAGACAGCCTTTTACTCTTGATTTCATTTGTCACTCTGTAGTTTGACACGCAGACCCTGGCTTGAGAGTTAAAACTTCAGCAAACAGCAGAAAGTTCAAGGAAACATTTGGAAATGAGGATCTCTTGACTAATGGTACTTATTTGGACCCCCTTTGATCAAGTATAATGACGCTTAAAAGACAGAGTATTTGGGTTGAGAGTTTTTAAGTGGAAATCATATTTAAAGCCCCATCACTGCTTCTTAAGAGAAAAAAAATATATTTTTTTTTAAAGAAGAAAAAAAAGCATGCACAATAGGGACTTCAAGGTTGCCTCCCTTTCTCCCATCCTGGTTTATGACAGAGGTGAAATTTTTCGCTTTGCTATTTATTGACTTGCTTTAGTGTTCTCAGATGGAAACATTATCAGACTCATCACCACAGGATAGATCAAAGACAGCAGATCTGACTCCTCCCCAGGGTGAAGATAAACTGCTGCACTTGACCTGTGCCTGGAATGTTTAATGGGGTCAAAATGTAGAAAAATAATAATAGTCATTCCCTTCCACCTCCGCACCAGCCTTCCCTGGGATCTTTTAATGGCTACCGCATAGGACAAAGCCGAGGCTTGTATTCCTTTCAGACATGGATCATTTCTAAAAGTAAAATTTTGGACAAAATGGAAGTCCATTGCTTTTTGCCTCCTTCAACAAAGGACTCTTTTTTTCAAAATTCAGGAAGAGACAAACACTAAGTCCCTTCAATTTTCTTTTAAGCTGCTGCCTACCAGACTCTTCCTCCCAACTAACAAAATAAGCCTCTTTTCTTGCCCTAATCCTCCTTTCTTTTTTTTTTTTTCTTCTTCTTTTTCTTTTTTATTTTTTTTTCTTCTTTTCTTTTTCTTTTTCTTTTTCTTTTTCTTTTTTTCTTTTTCTTTTTCTTTTTCTTTTTCTTTTTCTTTTTCTTTTTCTTTTTCTTTTTCTTTTTCTTTTTTTCTTTTTCTTTTTCTTTTTCTTTTTCTTTTTCTTTTTCTTTTTCTTTTTCTTTTTCTTTTTCTTTTTCTTTTTCTTTTTCTTTTTCTTTTTCTTTTTCTTTTTCTTTTTTTTTTCTTTTGTTTATATTGTCTTAAAAGAAATGGTGTTCCAACCTTGCTTTCCTTCTTGGCACTGGAGGAGAAACGTCTGTAGGACTGAAGGGAACTGTCTTGTCTCAGGATCAAAGCCGCAGACTCCTCTGTCTGAGCAACTTTAAGAGTCTTTTCAGCCAACTACATGGGCCTGAGTGGGCAACCAGCAGCAATGTGAAGCACAGCAAGCATCTCTGTAACAGTAAGCAGTAGAGACTGCATCACACCTTGCATCTCCTAATGACAGCCTCTATTTTGCTCGCAAAAATCCTGCTACAGCAGCTGCCGCTGGCCATGTGAAAAGTACCCCTGCCTTTTGTTGTGATTATGAGCTCCAAGATCCTGTTAGTTTGCAGTAAATCACTCACAGCAGCCCCAAAAATGAATAATTTGGTCAAGTCATGCGCTAGATGGTGTCCCGTAGAGAGTCTGTCTACAGACACCTTTGTGGGTTGCCTCTTCTATTTCCTGAGCATGAGAAGCCCTTATTTCAGATCCTGAGCTTATTGCAGCTTCTGGGTGACTGCCATGACCTCATTTATAATGTTGCAGAGCTGCACTGATTCATCTCTTCAGGAAATATGGTCTCAATAGGCTTGTCCAGCAAAATATGGACAAGCTGCGAGTGACCCCGTTTCCACTGTATAAACTCTCTCCAAAACAGAAACGGTCTCTTCTTGGCACTGCCATTGTTTTATGAGTGCCTCAGAGTTCTTGTGAAGGGAAAAGGTGTCCAGTATTGCAAACCGTGGTACAGTGCTAATAATAAATGCACAATACAGGCAGCTTTGAAAGAAATGTTCTAAGAGTGCGTGGTTTTGAAATGTGCTTTGCAAAACCCACACCATTTTAGCACCAGCTCAACTTGCTACCTTCATTGTCAAGTCTCTTCAATCCCAATTTTATCATGAATAAATGTAGGCTAGTCTATTAGAGCTGTAACTTGTTTGCTGAGAGATTCCTGGAATACATCAAGAGGCTTCCTCAGTAACTGAAATGGTCACTAAAGTCACTTCCCGCTGTGTTTTGGAACTAGCTAAACCCAAATCTTTCAGATAGCAAAGACTTTCCACTTCCCCTGACTCTGGGAATTAAGGCACATACTAAGTATGTTTCCAAAAAATGGTCTGCATCATTTCAGCTTATCTGTAGCCACCACCAATCATTCCTCCTGGTGCACAGGCCTCGTCTGACACAATAAATCAGAGATAGAGGTTTACCTTGAAAATCACCTTTTGATAGAGGAGATCATGGGAAACGTAATGATACTGTCTGAAAGTTACAGGGTTTTATTAAATGTATGGACCATTTCCATATCTAAGCCCATCTTTAGCATCAAAACAGATACATGAAGGAATACAATGGGCACAGTGAGCAGAACACCCACTGGTACAAATACTCCTGGCAGCAAGCTGTCATAGCTTGAGTTCCATGACTTAAACAGTCCTAATTTGCTATTTGTATTTTGTTACCTTCTGACAAATCCCCACCTGCCCACCTGCAGGTATGCATTGCCTGGGGTGCTAAGTGAGAGGTATGGCTAAGGGAAAAATCCACTGGCAATACCAAAATACCATTAAGAGTCAGAACTCAGTTAAACACAGGAAATATCCTTTCTTCTGCACCCTGTTACCCAATCATGTGTTATGGAGGCCGAGTCATAATGTCCTGCAGGGCACTGACAGTTTAGGATGGGCACGTACAAGAAGATTGCTGATATCATGGAAATGGGAAGTGTGTTCCTAGCATTAGCCCTTGAAGCAGAGTTGATTTATTTGGATTGCCTTTGATCTTTTAATTACAATATGTTTTCATTCTCAAAGCCATTGGTCCAGTTTATCTTGATATAATTCACATGTATTAGTTTCCTTATTCTTGGCACCTCAGAGCTGCAAGTCTGTGCCTCTCCTGTAGGACAAGGAGAGGTGAACCTTGCATTTTGGCTTTGGAGTGCTGCTGCTGGGGCCATTATGGAGAATTTGAGGTGATTCATTACTTAAAGACATTTGGGCCCATTCTCCAAAGTTGGAAAGAATTCTGGGCAATCTGCCTGCTCTACCCAAATTTGCTGTTGTTTTCCCAGAATATATGCAAAACTGAGGGCGAGGTGTGTGTACTTTGAAAGAATATGTGAACTGCAAGGCAAAGATTGTATTTTGTTTCCTAATTCCCTTGTTTGACATTTCTTGACAAGATATGCTAGTGTTGGAAGTAAACTAGAGTTTATTTCAACCTGGCATAATGGAGTCAAATTGTTTTGTTCATGTGTTAGTAGTTCATTGTGGCCTTAAAGAACCTTTTTTTTTTTTTTTTTTTTTTTTCCCTCATAGGCTTGTATAAAGATGTCTAGTTGGAATCCACAGCGGGTGTAAAATGAAGAGGATTATTCTCTGCAGCAGCACAGCCATATTACTGTCATAACTTACACACTAGATGTTTCTCTCAGGTCTTAACTCTTAGCTATATCTCTTTAAAGCTCAATATACAGACATTCAAAAAGAAAATATGTGCATTTGTTTGGCTAGGGCCTACTGTCTTCTATATAAAATAAATAAATAACTTCCAGGGAGAGGAAAAAGCCTCGGAGAAAGCAAGGTGTTAATTTTTATAGCTAAATGCCACTCAAAATCAGTAACCTGAAGAACTGTTTGCTCTTTTATATTTGCTCTATTAATCCCTGTTGGCATTAACAGAGATGTGCTGAGAAGGCCAGTTTTGAGTAAACAAAAGTGGAATTAGTCCAGAGTAGAGTGTTCACTTACCTAAGTCATTGAGTAGTTGGTTGGGAACAACAGAGGTCACAAATGATTTTCAGGTTTAGCCTATTTCTAGCTACGGATTTTCATTTTTGTAACTAAAAAACAAGCCAACTATAAATATATATTTATATATAAATATATATATATATATAATTCATATATGATAGACTCTAGCAGATCATCAGTACATTATAATGTGCATGCCTGGACAAAAACTTCCTGGAATGACCTCTGATGAACTCTAGATTATTTTGTCAGGTATTTATTGTCCATTTGGTACGGCCTATAGAAAAGAAAAGGAATGTTTTAATACTCATGCCTCACTCAGCTACAATCAACATTTCACCCATTGAACACAAGTGAGAAACTGTAAAATCTCCACTGTTAAAACACCTGGCTTCAAGCACTTCTGAGTTTGCGTTTGTTTTTTTTTTTCTTTTTTTTTTTTTTTCTGCATCTTTGAGTGACTTGGACTTTTTAATATTTTAAACATAATATTTTAATGTTAAGCCATTTTAATCTTTCTTACTTTGAAAACAATATACTAATCAATGCATAGGATCAAGTGTACCATTTCTAGCTGTATCTGTGCTATATCTTGTGTATCTAGCTATATCTTGTGCTGTAGAAAATTTGCCATAAGATTTTTCGCTCTGTGATAAGTGTTCAGATGTATTTGGGAAGCTCCCTTTTCATCCTATATTCTTCAGCTTAAATCATTATGGGGAAACTGAAAGACGTATTCTGAGCAGGAGATTATTAGAGTTTGGTTATCTGGCAATGGCAGCGTAAAAGATGCAATATTTTTAAATATTTTTTTCTTAAGCAGTTTCAAAGTGGAAAGTGTCATTTTGCTATGAAAGAGAAAGTTTATGCTTTTAGTAAGGCAAAAAGTCTTAGCCTATACAAAACATCTCTATCATCTTCAATTCTTGTTTTAGAAGGAAAGAGCTTCTTTGATGTAACATGTTCTCCTGCATTATTAAAGAAAGAGCAGGTATTTGTCTCTGAGGGGACATTTATGTGTTTTGGGAAAATTGAATCTGACTCGGAAAACATACATACTTTGACTAGTTGGTTCAAGAAAGGCGAGATGTCCATCTCTTTTGAAAGGAGGAATCTGACCAAATTAAATCATAGGCTCCCTGCTCTGTGTACTTTCATTTCTATTCTCCTCAGTTTTAGCTAGGATTTTACATAAGCCTTTTTTAAATGAGGCAATTATCCCAGTCCATGAACTGCCTGGAACAAAATGTATAAGAAGATTCTCCTGAAACATCAGGAGAATAAATTTTCATGTCTGAATTCCAGTCGAAACTTCAAATGCCTTTTCATCTTTGTATTCTTTATTTAAAAGTATGAACTGCCACTTAAACACCTCCACTCATCAATAACCCAGCTGAATGTTGCAATTAGGATGACAACGTCAAAAACAAGCCTATCTTTCATTTCCAAAGAGGCTTATTTAGAACCTCAGGTTCTATAAGGATGCTAAAGAATCTGAGATCTGGATCTCAACTGCATGACCTGTTTAAAGCAGGCTATCTCAAAGGAAGCTTCAGGTCTTCTTGGGTTCTCATCTAGAGAACTTGTTTAGAACAAGCCAGATGAAAATCATATTTATGAATAATAAATATATGTTTTTAATAAATAATAATAATAAATACTGTGTTTTTCTTTAATACTTAGGGATTCTTTCTAGGTGATGGAAAGAGGCAGTCTGCAGAGTAATGCAGAACAGTTAAACTAACACATACAAAAGCCATTTATATTTTCATACTGGAGCTGAAAGACAATTTCTTTCTTTCTTTCTTTCTTTCTTACTTACTTTCTCAGAAACTTGACATTTGAGAAATGATAATAAGAAAAGAAGAGCAAATGGCACCACAATGCAGTGACACTTTTGGAAAGAAAAAATAACTAAGTCTTAGGGATAGATTTCACTGTAAATATAAATAAATAAATAAATAAACAGTAATAATAATAATAATAATAATAATAATAATAATAATAATAATAATAATAATAATAATAATAATAATAATAATAATAATAATAATGTTTGTGGTCAGTTCCCAGCAACTACACTATTTAATGCAAACCAATTGCATTTTTACCTGAAATATATGACAGATAGCTAAGGCACTAATGTTTTTCTCTGTTAATAAGCTCGATATGGAACAGAGCTCCTTTAGAATATGTACGGTAAAGTGGAAATGCATGCTTTGGTGACTGTTATAAAGCAGGCCAAAGATATGTCAAGTCCAATTAATGTCAATAAGGAACATCTGTATTTAGGCACCCAAGTTACTTAATGCAAACATTTCATAATTATATACTATAGCACACATGGAGCATTATGAGATGTGGTGTCCCAGTGTGAATAATATTCACATTTTTCAGATCAGTCAGCAGTCTTGGTCTGGCTTTGGCTCAGCTTGCAGTCTCCCCATAAGAGCATTTCTTTATAATATTGAATTAAGTACAATCCACATTTTTTCTCTTATCTGTGAAATCTTGTGGTTGTGGCTTGACTGTTTTTATAAAATGAAAGATCCAAGTGCATGTAAAGCTAGGGTTTGGGGGGCTTTCTTTTTTTTTTTTTTTTTTTTTCCTGAGACATCTGTTTTTTTTCTTATGTGCCTTAGGTCTGGGAAGGAAAGGTTCAAGTGGATGAAGCATAGCATGAAAGACTCCATGTCTAAAAGATTCTTCATCTCATGGAAAAAACAGCAAAGGGGCAAAAGAACAACAGCGGACATCATTTCCTTCACCTGAATCATTAGGTGCACTGTGAAACAGTGGCTTAGCTCAAGTCTGCAGAGAGTGGAATAGATACCAACATTTATAGTCTGGGAATCTCAAAACTTCCTAAATACTTGTAAATTCAAAACCAGCCATGCAGCAATTGTTTAAACAAATGGAGCAGACTCTTGTAAGCTCAGCTGCCACCCACACATAGTTTTCTACAGTACATGATGCCTTTTTGAGCTGGGTGGGTTTTTGAGCTTGGTAGGTCTGCTGGGATGGAGCTCTGGAGTTTTGTGTTTTGGGATTTTAATCTTCAGTTTAGAGGAGCTACTAAAAAGGATGGAAAAGTCATCTGGTGCTTAATGTAAAACACATCACTTACAGTGGAGCAGACTCCGTCACTGGTAGACCTTTCCACCAGGCGTTCCCTCAAACTGCCCAAGTCCCAAGAGCCGTCAGCTGAGACAAAAAAAGGCTGTGAATGCTGAGGTACAAGCTCATCCAATCAATTACAGCCCCACAAAACCACCTCAGACAACCAGCAGGGAAAAGCTGATGAAGCTGCCATATTAAAACCAGACTTGTAGGTAACTGGGAGGCTTTACCCAATCTGACAAGTTGTGATTAATCCAGTCCAGGAAGAAACAGGTGTCAAGATGAGATTAGAGAAAATGGAATATCTGCCATTTGGCTAATATCTTGCCCAAGCATCAGTCACCAATACTTCTGTCTCCTTCATCCACCCATCTTGGCAGACTTTCACAACCCCACCTCATGGACTGCCAAAAAGAACACTACCATGATCTAAGCTCCCACACTGTTTTTAGCAAGCTGCTATTGAGACCCCACCTATTTCAAGAAACATTCAAGCCTGAATACCCACTTCCCACTCTGTATATGTTCTGTCTTGTCTGGCTTTGTTTTTCTTCACTTGTGCCTTTGGAATATAATCACTTCAGGGCAGGGTCTAGTCATCTCTTTGGCACTTGACCTGTTCTTCGTCGTATATTTACTGTTCAGAGCTCCTCTATGAACTTCAGCGAGATCACCCTTTGGTCTTCTGTGATTAATACTGCTAATTAATACTCAAATCAATCACATTTGCTTGTGTTCAGAAGAGAGGAATGCATAGTCATGTAAAAAAAAAAAAATAGCCAAGTACTTTCAAACCTTCAAAAGCGGGTAGCTCTCCATAAGAGAAGTTCTGGGTAGTAGTGTTTTTACCATTAATTCCAACACCCTTTTTAATCCTCTGGAAATTAAAAGTATCCAGGGGAGGGGGGGGTGGGGGGGTGAGGGGGAGGGGTAACAGATAACCAGTGATCAGGATTGGAAGAGGGTCTGTTCAGACCACTGTCTTCTTGCAGAGCTCAAAGCAAGGCCTTAACACAAATACTGCTGCTTCAGTTTCTCCCAAAAGCTCTTACAGGAAATAATGATGGTGGCCTCTTCACACCAACCCAGATGAATCCTGCGTGATTCAAAACTGAAATAAAGGAAGTCAATGCTGCAATGGAGGAAAAGGATGTCAGGTGTTAGCTCCACATGCTGGGACACTCATACAGTTTGACTGGCCATGGGGCTTTGGGGCAAAGGAAGACCAAGATATCAGCAGAGCAGGCAGCCAGAAAGAGATTTTCCAAGCTTTGCCTAATAAATCTGCCCTAAAATCTTATTAATGACTAATGGGAGTTCTCTATCTTCCTCCCATGCACTGCTCTGAACCTACAAATAACAGGATTTGTGTGATCCCCCTCCTACATGCTTTTCCCTCTAACCCACCAATAAAACCTTGGGAATAAAACAAACTTCAATGTGTGCACATTCTAATTATAAGCAGACAGAAGGAGAGCTCAGATCTAAGCTGGCTGAGATCCAGGGTTACCGGCAGAGGGATAAAGAGAGTGGAAGCGGGCCTTGCGCCAGAAGAAAGAGCGAGAGATTTCTGACAACTTTGAAGGGGAGAGTGATGGCAGAAAAAAACTGTACATCCTCTAGTGCCTTTGAATGCGGGTGAAGGATAATCATGTGGCTAAGCCATAAGATTAGGAAGTAGACTAAGTTCTGGAGTCCCGAGTCTGTTGATAGGGATTTCCAGGTTGACCTAGGTGAGACTTACTCTACCACTGCAGATGAGGAGAGAAAAAGGGTTGAGGAGGGCATTCCCCAGTGCACCACTCCCCATGGGCTACACAACAAGATGAACTCATACTGAGACCCTTGTTCTGCCCAAGGCTGGACAGAAAGGGTCTCTTTTTTGCAGACATCCCACTTGTAGCTTCACTCAAACCCTGCATATGGGGCAGATTCTCTGCCAGATATCTGCTGCCCTCCCCTCTCCTCCCCACACACACTGATTTTCCTATTAAATATGGGGCAGAGAAGGATATGTAACATGAGGTATCCTCCATATCATAGAGCATCAGGCTCTCAGCATGGCTTCACGGGGTGCCAGGACCTGCTTTTCTATCTGATAGCAACAGGGAGGGTGACTGGGAATTAATTTCAGTGCTTTGAGATACCTCACTATAAACAAATACTCTGGAAAAAAAAATAAAAATAAAAATAATTTACAACAAAGAGTAGTAAACCTAATCCTGTCCAGGTCTCTTTGCTGAGATGTAAACCATATTACTCACTTCCAATAAGGCTCTGTTTTAAGCTTCTTTCCAATGTTTCTTTTTAATATTATCGGTTTTCTTGTTTGTTTATTTTTATTTTTTTTTCTGATTGCTATTAAAATATCCAAATAGATTTTAAAAGTACCTTTGGGGGCATGCCCTTCCAAGTCATTTATCTTAATTTTTAGGATGGAGACAAACTTCTTATTTATGTTTCAAAGATGACATGACATCAAAGGCTTTGGATATTAAATGCCTTAATTACAGATGATAGGCTGATAAAAAGAGATCACCTCTGGAGTTTTATTAAACAGGTATTACAACTACATTCATGGAGATTTAGGACTACAACAACTAACCTAATCCCATATATCAAAAGATTGTTTCGGGAAATAGAGAATAACATTTTTCTCACTTATATAGTTGTAATGTACAACTTGAAATTACTAGCTTCAAAACCAATAGCTTTACCACCAGTCTGAAATTATCCATCCCACTGACCTTTTTTGCACTGGATGCTGCTTTGCTTGCTAAGCTCTGAGTGAGTTCATGAGTTTGTCTTTCAGAGAAGACCTTTGCCACACCCAGGTGGTCACAAACAGCATTCAGAGATGTGAAAGTCTCTCCGACAGGGTCTCAGTTTTCCTTGGGCAGGTTAAGAAAGAGGCTTCATCCACCCTTCTCTAGCTCTTTTATTCTACCCTGACTCAGGACAGTGGTTACCCCGCGTGCTTCCCTTTTGATATACTTGTAGCTGGTGAAAATTGCAGGGTGACACTGATGCCAACTCCTTAAACTGTAAACACTGGTTTTCAGTGGGGGGAACACCAGGAGGAAAGTTATCTATCACAAAACCTCAACGATTTTTCTTGGTTGTGTGGGAGTCATTAAATAAGCTGGGGAAGCGTTCCTCATTCAAGACAAAAAATTCTGTCAGGAGAGGGCTGAGGGGAATCATGTTTGTGGTGGGGTTTTGTTTTTTTTAATCCCAGCCAACATACACCCATACGTAATTAGCAAAGTCTCTGCCAATATTCATATCACAGCTGGATTCATAATTTAGGGGGTTGGCTTATCCATTACTGACCAGGTTAAATAAGTCTCTTCATGGCAGACAGTTTGTGTGTTTTAGAGGTTTTGATTGTGTGTAAAATTATAACAAAAGTATTATAAAAACTCCTATAGTGATTTCCATACAGAATTTAGAGGTTTTCCAAGGATTCTACTCAAAACACTTTGGAATCAAGCTTTGTAACTCACCTTCCCAGTACCAACGTAGGGTACAATTGTCCTGCTTTTAAGATAGGAAAACTTTGGCAGATAAATACTTTACAGTCTCCATTTTTTAAAGTGAGTTCAGTCTCAGGTATACTCAGGACTGTCAGAGGACGTGGGAGCCCATAATATGTGCATAGCTCAGTGCTGCACAGGCGACTCATGACCACAGAAATACATAATAACCAAAAACGTAAGTCTCAGTCATTTGTTCAAGATCACAGAGAACACAGGTGGGAGGGCTTGGACCAGGAATAGATAAATAACAGTCATCTTCCTGTTCTCTAATGACCTAATGATTGGGTTCTCTCTTTTGCATCTGGTACCCAAAGGACTGAGCTCTGTAAATTGAGGAAAACAACGATTCAAAGCACAAAGACACAGATCACAGAGACGGTAATAGATGGCTTGAACAGCCCCAATGCTATTAACATTCTGAGACTGGAAAATCTTCACTGTGTTTTTGCTACTTTTGGCTGAGACCAGAAGCTGAAGTTCTTCTGACCTTTACTGATGTCTGAATGTGAAATTCTCTGCTCTGCTAGCATTGATCCAAAATAAAAACTCTGGGAGAGTTTTATCCTGTTCTTGCTATTTCATTCTGCACTTTACAGAGTAGCAAGGGCATTTCAGCAATGAATCTGGATGTAATGCTTAGTTTTAACTTGCTGGTGACTAATTTTAACCACATATGATGATAACAATTACTTTCAGCATGTACTAGCCCATATTTATGAGCTGAAGGAGTTGCTATCCATTCCTTTTGTTTTCAGGGTAGTCGGAAAAAAAAAAATCACCTTTAATTGGCTTTCTTTTTTTTTTTTTCTTCAAAACCCAAGAATGGCTGAAGAATGGCTGAGAAGAAAGTTCACCAGCATGGTTCAGTTCCCAAACTGGCAGCAATGGGAATACTGGATGAGTGAGGTATACTGAGAACAATGTCCAGAGATGACGACCACAAACATGTTTTCCTCCTGGTAACAAACTGAGTTTCCAGAGTAGCTTATTCCTCCACACGCAACAGCATACTTGCATTGGGATAGACGCAGTGGTGCAATGCCCTCTAAATCTGCCCAGACACAGCCTCAAAAACACTCCAAGACCTTCTAAACACCCAAGCCAAGTCCTGGCTGGTTTAGCAGTAGTCCACCTGTTTTTCCTTTCCTCCTTGCTATAGCCTTCCTTGCTCTGCACACTAAGTCAGTGCCTCCTTTGTCCTTCAGTCCATTTAGCACAGTGAAAATGAGGGTGGGGGCCACAGGCACCCCATGGTGCTATGGCCAGCAGAGAGCTGGCACTGGCTCACACTCTCTGTGGCATTGAGGCTGCTGTGCTGCCAGCAGTGCCATCTCCCAGGTACAGGCAGTGGCATATCCCAGGTACAGCCAGCCCCACTCCCCTGGCACACTCATCCCATTAAAACCCATGGCACGCTTTGCTAAAGTAAATGGCTCTAGCCTGAGTAATCCCGTTCCAATTTCAATTTGCATAATTGCCTTCTGCTTTCATATCTCCTGCAGTTCCTTTCAGGTAAAGTCTTCTTGCCTTCTTATCCCAGGTAGTTGCTTAATGCTGCAGTTTGCTTTAAAATGGCAACCATTTTCTCCCCCCAAGCTAGCTGCATTACCAAGGGTGGGTGCACATGTTCCAGTGCACTTTAGAAAATTAACGTATTTTGGAAAGGAAGTATTACAAACTTGCTATCAACATGCACAGCAATAAATCAGGGGCAACATCTATCCCACATGCCTAAGGATGTTCGTAGTGCAATTCAGAGGTGCAATTACAGTTCTGTTCCTGAGTGAGTTTTAATTTTGCTATTTTTGCAATTGGTAACTGTGACTCCCTGGGTTTCAATATAGGCTGTATACATCTGCCTGGGTCAGCAGCAGGAGCCCATGGGGCCAAGATTTTATGTTTAACTCAGAGATGTCTGCCCGGGGTGAAGTCTCACCTCTCCAGCACCACTGGTCCTGGCTGAGCCTGAGCTCTGAGCACAGTTGGAGCTAAAGGGGAGGAGGACAGAGCAGCAGCAGAAGTGGGATGGAGGTGAGAGGGTCTGGTCACTTCACTCTTCATGTGGCACCCATAAATTCTGTATGGATGAGTAACATCAGGATCCATTTTAGAGCTATTCTGACTGCTGCCTTACCCCACTCCAGGGACCTCCCTGAACTGAACAGGTTCCTTGATGACTGAGGTGTAATCCTCTGCTTTCAGCCACTGAACTGGCATCAGACAGATCTGCTTTTTAGGAGGCAATAGCTACAGGCACAACCACACCACAGGCTGAAGCAGGCACTACAGTAAAACTCATTGAGCTGGGGGTATGCCTTCCTTCTGCACTGGCATTTGTACCCCAGACAAGACTGAGAAAGCGGTGAGACACGGAAGACCCTCATGCCCTGGTTGCAGCAAATGATTTTGAACCTTTCCTGACTATCTGACATGGTCCTCATGCCAGGCACTAGGTAAGTTTGCAACAAGGCAAGAGCATTGCTTTGAACAGCTAACGACCAAATTTGCTCTGAGAGCAGGGCAAGTAAAGACACGTTTGGTGTGTTGGTCTGGGAAAACTCACATGAGACAAATACATGAATATAAAGGACTTTCAAATAATGCCCTTCCTTTATAGAAAAATAACAACAACAAAAAGATGCCTGTGAGGATAAACAACCAGTTATGTACAGGTTTTATTCCTGCTTGGTGTTTGCCAGTGTTTGGTTCTCATCTACCTTGCACTCCACCTGGCTGTGCTGTTGACCGTGAAGCCCCAGCCTGTGAGGTTATCTTGAAAACAGGAAATAGCTTGTGACTAATACCATCTCCATGTGCCATGAGTCAGAAATCTTGGCGACAGAAAAAAAAAAAAAAAAAAAAAAAAGGAAAAAAAAAGAGAAAAAAGAGATTTAAAAAAGAAAAGAGAAGACAGTTCCCTGGCTAGAGAAAGGAAATTAATTTCCCCTTTAGAGCCTTGTGTGAGGCTGCTAAATGTCAAAGACAGGTGTCACATGGCTGGCACAAGAAGCCACAGATGAAATTTGGAGCTCCATGATAATCTATTGCTTCTGGTTCAGTTAATTTGACTAATTCTGAAGTAAAGAGCACCTCAACCTGTTGATTTCATCCTTCTTCAGAACAAGTTTTTAAGAAGCAGCGTTAGTGCCAGGCTTTATTTACCTACAATCCCTCGAGCAGGAAAAAGAAAAAAAAAGAAAAAAAAAAAAAAAAGAAAAGAAACACAAAACACACTCTCTTTCAAGTCTTGCTCACTCAAGTTTTGATTTAGATTTTATGTCTGCCTTCTCTAATCTTGCAGTTCACTTTATTTTTTTTAAAGAAAGTTTACAAGATCAGGGCTTTCCATTTTCTATGGGGGAAGACTCATATGTTTCCTTTTTTTTTTTTTTGGCACTACAATATTTTTTTTTCTACCCACCTCTTTTAACTTTTAGATAATAATACATTTTCCAAGAGACAACACAGAACCCTTAGCAGTAAGAATTGGAAAAAAAAAAAAAAAAAAAAAAAAAAAAAAGATCATGTGTTGCAGTTCTGTACTCATCTGGGGCAAAACCACTGTTTTGCAATATACCTGCCCTACATCTAGTCTGCATCTTGGCATTAGTGAAATCCTCTCCGCAACATGCTTTTCAGCCCTATTCCTAGTTATATCGTATGCCAGATCTTGTAACAAGACTGCATTAAGCTGTTTATTAGCTGAGTCCAGCGACACTTCTGTGCTGGCGAAATCCGTCTCCTAGCTGACGGCGGAACTGCTACAACCCTGCAGCCAGAGGATAGGAGAGGAGAAGTTCCCCAGGTCTCCCAGGTTCCTTCCACAGCTCTGCCAACGATGCGGTGTGACTTAAATTAACTCAATTAACTTCTCCGTGCGTCAGCAGCATAGGGCATGCATTTGCTGGGGAAGGGGAGTTGAAGACTCCTTCAGCAGCTTTGTAAAGTGCTTCAAAACACCAAGGCAGATTCAGTACAAAAATGTAACAAGCACAATTTGTTCTGATTTTACAGTCAGCAAGTCTCTATGCATGGTGCAGAGAGGCATTTGACATTTGGGCTGATAGAATGGCTATCGTATGAGAGTCCTTGCTTTAGCCTGCTCTCCAAACTGTTCTCCAAAATGAGAGACAGCTTTTCTGCCCCGTGGTGGGCTATGGAAAGCCCAAGAAATACCCCAGGATGGTGGTAGCCCTTTCCCTTTGGCTGTGAATCGAATGCCCTAAATGTAGAACTCCTTGCCAAGGTCTCAGTCCGTTGTGTATCTGCCTTATTTACCCAGCTCTTCAAGAGTCAGGCACAAGTTGATTCTTACATCTTAGAAGACTTTGGAAGATCATGAGATGAAGCATTAAGTCATTTGATGTCCCCAAACAGGCAGCAGAGGAAGAAGGACCTTACACCATGCCTTGCCTCTGCAGTACATCCATTTTGCAGCACACTCTAAGGCTCTGGCAAGAGACAGGTCAGAGAGAAGGGAAGAGGGAGAAAACACCTGCAGAGGGTTTGAAAACCCCAGGTAGTTCCAGAAACACCACTGAAGTCTAGCTGTCGGATTTCAGGGCCAGTTTGAGCAGGGAGGAATCCATGCTTGTATATGGCTGTCTAGAGCAATTTTAATTGCCTCTTGTACAAGAGCTTGGGACTTTGAAGAATTAATTACTCTTGTGTTTGCGTGAATGAGGTGCTTGTATTTTAATTGACTCCCATACATCCAGGGTTCCTGGTTTCCGAACTTCACTTGAATTTTTATTTGATAGATGTTTTTCCCACTGGGTAATTTTTGAAGTGATAAAGTTGGTGTTGCCCTTGAACCATCAATGTTGCCAAAGTGTTATGCCTCTGCTAATGACTCTGGAGGCAAAAGCAGCAGCTACCACAGACTATATTTAAGCTTGAGGCCATCACCTAAAGGAGTTTGAAATCCTGACCACTGCTAGAGAGTGAAGAAAATTTCCCACATATGTGGGCTCCAGAATCAATATTAAGATGTAGCTCCTGACAATGGCGCCCATCTCCGTGTGGCTTTTGTTATCCCTGGAGAACAGAGCTGGCAATTTTACTGAGGGAGGGAACATCACAAGGGCATGGCCAGAGCTCTCCTCAAACCTTCCCATGAGCAGCAACAGACTGCAATGCTAGGAAGAGTGGATGAAAGTATGGTTATGGAACAGCTAGTGAAAGGTCATTTCTTGCACTCAGTTGGTCCTCAGGGGAGTGTTTCACACATGTCTCTGTTTCTCGTTGGACTTGGTGAGCCCTCCATAGGAGTGCACTGCTGTGATGTGTGATCTCACATGACCTCACTTCTCACCTGCAGGAATTGCCAGAAGAAGACTAGACCTTGCATTCTCACCACCCAGTGAATGACTCATGCTCACAGAGAGAAAACTGAGTTTATCTGGATACTTATGGAATAATGCTGCACAATCAAAATAGAAATGAGAGGTCTGACCCACCTACCCCACTTTATGTCATCATAATCCCATTGAAATCAGTTAAGCTAAACATGAATTTAAGATGAGGCCTGACGTCATGAATCTGATGTACTTAGACCTAACCCTCCAAAGTTTTTAACACAGGAGATTTTCCAACTCCAGAAAACTATAGGTTTCTTAGGTCAAGGAACTACTTAGGCTTACAGAAGAAATCCTTAAAAAGTTCCCGCTTGTCATAAATCCCTCTTTACTGCTCCTGGTAGTGGGTGAAAAGACTGAGATTGAATATCCTCAGAGCAAAGAGCATATATTTTATTGAAAAACAATACTAAATTAAGAGTACTGATATCTACCTAAAAGGATATAGTTTATAAAGTATACAGCACTAAAAGAAAATTTATTTAATTATTATAGATGCAAGGATTTGAATGAGTTTGATGTATTTTTGCTTCTTGTGCTTGTTTACCTTTAAGAACTTGATCATGACATACTCTGCACAAGGCAGGGTCGCAGATGCTCAAACCACACAGGGTGAAATCCAAGTCTCTCTGAAGTCAGTGGGAACTTTGCCATTGAAAGTCAACAGTTTTAGTAAGCCAGCCGACCAGAAAACCCCAGATCTAAATGGCTCAACGTATTTAGCTCTGTCAATATGTTCAGCACTAGACTTGGTTGGAAAATGCTTTATTGTGCCATGGAAATTTATAATGAGAAAAGTGAGGGAGGGGGAAGGCTTATTGTTGCCAGCTCAGTTTTTGATGGAAAGGTTTTCCCTAGCCTTCCTCCATGGAGGAAGGATAAAGACCCAGTCAGGGAGCTGGCAAAGTAGGACACAGTAATTTGGTCATGCCAAGTAAGACTTTCAGAAATTTTATGAAATATGATTTCAACATGAACTTTCCACAAATTTTAGCTCAAATCAGGCTGGTATATCCTATTCTTACTTTGCAAAAAGCATTACTGAATCCAGTAACGTATAAGAAATTTACTTTTTTGGTCAAATAAAGGCATGAGAATGTGTCCTGGGGTTATAGGATGCTGAGAAGCCTGAGATGGGCTGTAGAAAGCAGAAGAGGCTCCAGGAAGAGTCATGGTTAGAGACTGAGGAGCCAGTGCGTGGATCTAAACAGGAAGACCAACACCATCCTGAGAGTGAAGAGCATGTAGGGAGATAAGGAAATAAAGCAAAAGTTAGGCAGGAGATGAACAATCTAAAATGGGCATTCAGGAGTGGGAGGAAAAAAAAATAAAACTTAGGCTTTAATGTAAAGAAAAAATACTTCCTGGATATCAGCAACTGCTTTCATTGGAGAAATTGCCAGACCCTTGGCCAAAAAGCAAAAAGGGATGAAGACCATAAAGATACTTGGCAACAGCAAAAACAACAGAAAGAAAAAAAAAAAAAAAAAAAAAAAACAATCAGACAAACAAAATCTCTTTCAGCACTGAAGGAAAAGGAAGAAGCTCAGGAGATGAAGAAGTGTTTAGTAAGGATTAATGCAAATAAGCATACACAGGGGATACTTTAAACTCAAATGGAAAATACTCCACATGCCTTTCTATTGAAATCCCACATATTCCTGTAGAAAACTAGTTACCACCAAAAAAGGGCCAGCTGCAGTTTTAAAAAGCACGCTCTCCATATTATTAGGGTGGGACATGCTTCCTATTTGCCTAACTTTTAGCTTGCTGGCCAAAGTAGAATGGGAAAAGCAGAGTTTCCTTTTGGCCCAGTTTTCCTTGAAGCCTGGGAGCTGAATTCCACTTCTGACTTTGAATCATTGAGACTTGCTGTTGGACTACAGTCAAGTCACATCCCTCACCTCCCTGCGATTCAAGAAGCCTGGCTCTTAAGGGAAAAAATATGCAGAAACAGCCCATAAAGGCAGGCTCTGGATCCAAGATGAGTTGCTGTGGATTAACAGATTAAAAGTGTGGAAGTCTGTGGAAGAGAATTCACAGAGAGGAACGTAGTGCACTGTCTCTGGTCAGCCAGAGCATGTGTCCCCTTCCTGTGTTTTCAGAGGTAATTTAGCTGTCTTGTGAGGGGATTTGGTTCAAGAACAGACTGTGGCAATGGGGAAGATGTATGAATGCATCCAACTGCCAGCCTGGAACTGGCTAATTAGCTAAATGGGTCTAGTGTCTGGTTGCAAACTGGTCAGATGCTTCTCCCACCTTGTAAATTCTTTGCATAATAGAGGAAATAAACCCCATTCTTTTTATGAACTTGTAATTAACTAATGCAAATAGGATTCCAATAGGCTCATTATACACAGTCGGAGTTTGGCAGTGGTGGTTAGTGCAGCTGGCCTGACCCTGACCTGCCAAGCGACTTAGAGCAAGACATGTCCCTGTTTGCCTCAGTTTCTACATCTGTAGAGCAGGGACGATACAAGTCTTCACCTTGCTTGTGATGAACCACACAAGGCTTCCCTAACTGGTGCTCGTAACACCATTTGGCCATATCTCATGACTCCATTTTCTCTGGGAAGCTTTTTAGCATGCTGGCACAGCGTGACAGTCACCTCATATTTGCCTGGCACCTACAGGGTGTCCTTCAACAAGGAGCCATGCAGTGCCCATCAAGCAGCCCTTCTCTCTCGAGGGACAGAGAATCCTTGTGCATTTGTATGTGTCTTTATTTAATGAAGTAATTATGCGTGCTAACGACATTCTTCGAGAAACATCCTATCTAAAGTTTCCCACCATTCTTGCACTGGTAGTTTTCCCCCTTCCCTCCTCCTTTCCCTTATTAATTTATGAAGCAGCTAATTATGATCCCTCCAGGCTAAATAACTGTGCAGTTAGAGATGCACTAGATGAGTGGGTATGGCAAGGCAATGCAGAGCATTTTTCTCTTCGCCTATTACATGTATTGTTTTAGGTAATTAACATCCACTTTGTAGTGGCAACACAGACGCCTTGCTGTCTGTACAGCTTCTTGGCTCAGATCCTTTCAAATACTCCCTGGTACACTCCTTGCAAAACCATGTGAAGTGTTATATAATTCTCTAGGTTGAAAGGCAATTGTGTACATCCAGGTTATTAAAGGGATCTATATATGTGTACAAAGCTAACATTTCAGGCCTTATCCAAGGTACCTTAGGCTTATGGTCAGTTCAAATGACTAAAAGCATTCAATAAAACCTAGGGAGACTTGCCCCCTTCCTCCTTTGCCTGTTCCTCCATTAGTTTCAAGCTTATACTTAGGAATACTTAGGAAAATATTCACACAGGTGTTGCATGTTTCAGGTCAACACTTGCTACTTCTCAGCATTTTGAATACTGACAGCATGCTCAGCACTGGACAGTAAAAACCCCAAAGGCATTCTTCATCTGCTAGATGCTCCCCTCTCCTAAAACACTCAGCACATAGAAACCAGCCTGAACTCAGGGATTTAACAGTGGGGGCATCTTAGTGTTCTTGTACCTGCTTACCAACCTTGGTTTAGTGTAGGAAAACTTTGGAGGACCAGAGCATGGTGGGTTATGGTGGGATAGCAGAGTGGGAAGGGAAAGCCACACAGCTTTGGAAAAGGTCAAAAATGTGCTAAGCTGCAAAGGAGTTCAAATGCTAGGCAAGGTCAGGATAAAGACTCTGGAAGTCCAGTTATATTGTTACCAGTGAACACTCAGGTACATGGAAATAAACAGGACTTGGGGCAGAAACAATTTATGGGCAGCTACTAAATAAAATTATTACTATTATCAATGGAGCCTCTGTGCCTCTTTTGCACTTGCAGACTTTTCACAGTCCACTGCCTGGGACAATTGGTACTGTCTCCAAGCTGAGTGAACACCCAGAAGCGCAATAAAAAGCTACACTGAAAGAAGGGTCTCTTGCTGCTTTGTGTTTGTACAAACTCCTCTTTTTCACTCTGCTGCTGTTTGGTGTTTGCAGAGAAAGTTAGGAACTCCTCTTGACTCAAATCTACTTTTGTGAGTTAGCATACAAAGAAGGGCAGAGTCCAAAACTCTGGCCTAGAAAGATTTTACTGAGAGGACCAAATGTGGCCTTTTTTCCCCTTCCCTCTCCCTATCCTACCAATCAATAGTGTGTGTCAATGTGGTTGCTCATAAAGTTAAGAATCAGATAGGGCTGTCTACAGTGTGGGCTGGTGCTTTGCAAGTTTAATTGCACAACTTTGCTCACAGCCGCTGACCTACAGCACCCGCAGCATTTGAGCTTGAGCAGGGCCATCCAGTTCCAGCGTGGGGTGCCAGCAGAGCCGGCCAGGCTAACAGGAGTGGAGGATCTCGCCCAGCAGGTGGAAGGACAGACACCACTGAGTCAGGACAGAAAAGTCTGTCCCACTCCCACCCAGGACTTGCGAGCAGCTGTCTGATGCCTTCCATGCTTGCGCAACGTCTTCATCTCCAGTTTGTCACCTGGGCATGAACCCTGTGTTTTGATTTGGATGAAAAAGTGCTCATCAGCATTTTTCAGACTTGTGGGTATCATTTGCTACTCATCCTTGTAAGATAGAAATCCATCTCCTCCCAACAGATATGAAATTATTAATTGCTGCTGTAAATCAGCAGAGTGTGCTGTAAGCCAGCCGTGACAAATATCCCGGGGAGCAGCTATGCAAACAAGATGGTTGATAAAAACAGAGGAAGAAATACATGTCAAGCTGTGGAATTGAAAGAGAAATAGGGTGTTCCTTCCTTCCTTCCTTCTTTTCTTTTTCTTTCTTCTTTTCTTTTTTTTCTTTCTTTCTTTAAAAGAAACAGTAGGCAATTTCTAGACAAGTATTTATAACTTTTCATTTTGACTTTTGTCAATGCAGATTGCAAAAGTACTTGTGAGTTTTACCAAAGGGAGTGAAAGGACCAGTGGAAGGTCTGAATAATATGTTACAATGAGCAGCCCCTAGTTAAAATCAGGGGTGAAAAACAGGGAAGGCCAGAACATAAGGACAGCATAAGGCTTTAAAGTCAAGATGCATCAGGTTGAGCAAGGTGGAATACAAGATCTCTGTAGGGATGGTCAGAAATGGAGTGTGCTAATGAACAACAGAGAATGGAGAAACAAGTGAAAAATCTGTACTATAAGTCAAGATACTGGAAAAAAATTTAGTGGCTTTCTGGTTGAATTAGACCAGCAGGAGGTGCTAGATTCAGCAGAGGGACACATGCTCCTCCAGTGCAGTGGGAGAAGTACAGTGGAGAAACCATGGACTACAAGTCCACACAGTGTTGCTCTGGCCAGTGCTATTATTAGTTACTCTCATTCATGAGTCTCAAATTCACTAACAAATTATTAAAAAAAAAAAAAAAATCCTCTCCATCTGTTTTCCAGCTTTTATACCAAAATTCTAATTTAAGACATTAACTAAAATGGAAAAAGATTTTCCTTTCATTAACTTTGAGTGTATCCAATTTGCGTTTCATGTGTTTCCATTTTTTTTTCTTCCTGAAGGGTTTGTTTTTCTGAAGCACAATGGAAACACCACACTTCTTTTCTTCTTCTTCATCTTTTTTTTCCTTTTCTTTTCTTTTTTTTTTTTTTTAAACCATTTCAGAGACTTTAGAAGGTGCACCTACATTTTATAATTCTGTCAATGACTCTGGCCACCATCCAGGTCCCCTGGGGCAGGTATAAGGCAAGCAATTGAGGCTACCTGGCAGAGGTACCATTATGATCTGGGACTACTCAGACTTTAATTGTGTTTCTTAGCACTAACACCTGCCAGTATACAGAGCATTCAAAAGCACTCAGAAATGGATGCGCCAGTTGCATGTTTATCTTTTTAAAGAAACGTTTGTATTTTTTCTTCTTAGAAGAAGCTAGTGGTTCAAAATGGACATTTAGCAGCCTTCCACAAACATATTTTGTCCTGCTAATGATATACATGAAAGTGCCTTTCTGCACGTTTGATGTTCTGAGAGCTCTTGGTTTGGCAAGCGCCAGCTCTGGCTTGAGCTATCTCTAAGCCACAAACAGCTGGAGGCAGAAAGCAAATCCTAGGGAATAATCACCACGTGCTTGTCCTCTTCACATGCTCTCCCCTTAATATCTGCTTCTGGCCACTGCTAAAGAGAGGCTACTGGTCTAGGCAGACTTCCAGTTTCACCTGGTGGGTGCAGCTGTGCTTGCGCTATCTGTGCCATACAGTGCCCTGATCAATCACTGCAAAAACTGAGTGCAAACCAAAAGAATTGTAAGTATAAAGGGATTCTGTGGAGCTCTTTTCTTATAATTTACAGAAGGCACTCCCTGCCAGTTGCAGGTAATGCAGCCATCCCAGTGCCATGCTAATAAAATAATCTTAGCAAAGTATCATGCATTCCCTAGCCTCACAGATTAAAATTAATACCTTGTAGTGTTGTGTAAAAAAAGCTCAGTGTCTCTTGTCTGGAAGATTAAAAATAGGTTGGCAAAAAGAAAAGAGACAGCAATTTCCAAATTAAATTAATATAATTTTTCACCAGCACACAGAATAAATGATACCATTCTAGACTGTTCTATAAAAATTGTTCCTCTAACTTTTACAAGAAAACAAACGCAGTTCCATTGGCTGGATTTTTCCTGTATGTTCAAAAATTTTATTTTATTTACTAATGTAAATATATTCACTTTCCATACTCAGGCAATCAGTCCAACATACATATTGATATAGGAACAGCAAACTTTTCATTAATATTAAACCTGCCTCTTTGCAATGGGTAATGATTTATGCAAAAAGCTTACTTTGTGGGAAAATGAAGCTTTGTAGGTTTACATTTCATGTATTTGTTCTTTTCATGTTATGAATAACTGCTGTTTCCTTGAACTAAGTTATTACTATAGGGATATGAGTATATTCTCCTAAGGGCCAAATCTTCTATTGTCATCGTCCTATTAACTTTAGCGTGTCCTGAAGTCAGTAGAACTGTATAAACTTGTGCAGAGAGTTTCTCCAAAAATAGAAATGAAAATAAGATAGCAGTGTCTCATTTCAAAGCTTCTTTTGGTGTTTCTTCCATTTTGAGCGTAGTTTCTCAAATGAGGAGACTGTTATGCTCCCAGACCTGATATGCATGTCTGCATGCCATTTTGTGAAAACCTGCAGGAATGCCAGTTGAAGATCATTTTTGTAAAATTAACATCTGCCTAGCACAGAAACTGCAGTATGTCTGAGATTAACTGGTTTTGGCAAGAATTTATTGCTGAAATTATTTACAGTGAGGGAGCTGTGCTGTAGTCACGCTGATCGTGTTCAGATTGGATCATTCTTCACAGTTTTAATGTCCTGCATTTCTAATGCACTGCTAAACCTGGTGTGACACCACTGAAAGCCTCCTGGGTGTTTTGGAACTTGCCTCCCTGTGCGTTATTGCCAATAGAGTGACGGGGATATTTTCTCAAGGCACAAGAGGAGTTCACACATGATTTATTACACACACATTATGCAGTTGCAAAGACTGAAACTCCTCTTGAGCCATGCTGAGTGCATGCTGCAGCTACCCCCAAGTTTACAGAAACCTGTATGAACATAGCTAATTATGGTTTTCTGAGTTTCACCTTCAGTTATTCAGACCCAAGTCCTGTATCCAACTCTATTAACTAACCCAGAAACTCTGTGTTCTCCTTAGATTTGCAAGAATTCTGTCAAACCTAGGAGAAGTTTCTGGGTTGCAGTACAAATTTTCAGTTGGGTGAAATCTGTGTGGCAGTATGGGGCTTCGTGATGAAAAATTCTTCCAAGGCAGAGCCGTGGTATATGATCAGGAGGTTAGACCCGTGTATTTCCTCATCCCCTCACAGGCAGCACCTCATAAAACGTAATGCAGTGGCATAAGCCTTACTCCAAGCTTACACAAAGAACACACTGGACAAAACAGCTTTTTATCTAAGCTCTGTGGGCCACGTATATGGAACGAAGTTGCCAAACACAAATTAATGTGTAATTATTTTTCTTGCCTGAATCACTTTCTTTCATGTGTCATAACATGCAGAGTAAATAGCACCACACCTTTTTACTTTAATTGTGGTAATCTGATCTCTCAGCCACAAGAAAGCCTTCTCTAATGCCTTCTTTAGAATGGACTTTCAAGGCAAAGCAAGAGCAGTAACTGTAATAATCACCTCTTCTTTTCTTTTACTGTCAAAAGGCAGAGGGGTTGTTAAATTAATCAAGAACCAGGACCACACGGCAAAAAATAAGTGCCCTAAAAGACAAGTAGAGGTAAACGTTTGGCAGGTAACTTAAGGTGATGGTAGGATTTTTAATTGTTTTTTCTGATTTGCCGGTGACTAATTATTTACATGGTAAACATAAGGCTCTCCAGCTTTATAGCAATACTGTAATGGGAAACATGTTATATCATTTATCTGCTGGGATTGTCTCAGAGCTTTGAGGAACAGAACTTAGTAGCAGCAGGTGTCATCTTGGTTTGATCATCAAGAATCTTCCGTCCCTGAAGGACCATTAAGACAAACAGAATTTCATTAGCTGGGTTTGACATATGTCTTGCTTTGAGACCCCAGAAAAGAAAGGAGCTAGGGACTTACTCTACAACAAAAACTTTTTTTAACTGAGTAGAAGAAGAACTCATTTTCTTCTTGTTTCATATCACCTTCCTTCCCTGACTAGCTGTGGTTTAGATATAAAACCCTACTTCCAAACCTCATCTTACAAGAAAATTGGGTCAGGGAGAAAACCAGATAGAGTTCTCTAGCCAATTGCTAATACCTACTGAAGTGAAAGAAAGTCTTCTCAGAGACCTTGGTGGTACTGGGTTAGGTCCAACCCTCTTACACCCACAGAGGTCTTGGCAGAGGGTGGGCAATGGCTACAGCAGTCAGTGCAACCTGACCCAGCACAATGGAGGAGCTGGCCCAGGACAGCATTCAAACTTTCTTAATACTAGAATGAAAGACCGTGTTGGCTTCCTGTGTTAGCTCCAGTAGAATCATTGCCTTCTGCTGTTGTAGAAAGCAACATGGATAAGTAATTTGAGCAATCATCTATCATTTGTGGCTGAGCACATTAACCTCGTGAGTCACCTTGTACTGGTGAAGAAGAGGAGATACCTTAGACCCTGGCTGGGGTGCCCAAGTAGGTAACACAGGAAGGGAGAAGGGAGTAAGATGATGCTATGCACACACTTTCTTGAGTATACTGGAAAGAGCATTTGCAGTTTTTCAGTTAGTAATGTCCTATAACATTTTTATTTCTTGTACAACTTAAAATTTCAAGTCATATCAGTGTCCCCCTGTACTAAATGTAAGAGAAGGTCCCTCTCACGTGAATGTTGCATCATATGAAGTGCTGAGTGTTTTCCTAGGGTCCAAGACCTTCTGGTCAGCAATCTTCCCCCACATGACAGAAATTCAAAAAGGTATAGATAGAGCCATAGATTACAGACCATCCTCTGTATTCCTCCACTGTGTAGTGGAGACACTAAGGTTTTTCTCTGCAGCTCACAGAGATCTGGCAGAAGCTTAGACCATCCTTATTTGTTTTGGGCCTCCTGTACTCCTTGTGTTGCCAGAGGTTTCCATTGGCCTTCTACTCAGGTAAGAGTCTAATTACATATTTGCAGCTTTTGCTAGGATTGTTGCTAACTAGTCACACTGAAAGCTCAGCAAGTCATCACATGTTAATTTAAGTTAGTCTCTTGATTTCTGTCTAGCATTATTTTCTCCCAACATCCAAGAAGCAGCTCATTATCCTTTCCATATGCACCATCCTTGCCCAGCAGAAGAAAATGATCGGCAGTTACTTGCTAAGTTTGCTATAGAAAGCTCTGGAAAGCCATGCCTTTTCAAAACTCTGCCCACTTCGTCTAGATCCATATGCCCGTCTACTCTACAATATACTTGGGGGGTAACCTATTTAACTGGTTAAGTGTCAGTTCATTTATCTTTATATCATTTCTGCACTAGCAACATCATTGAAGTCACAAAGATCTTAGAAATATCTTATCAAACTCTTTGATGTCAGATTTACCCAACTTAGCAAGTGGCTTAACCAAACATCCTCATCACCCAATGCCAAAACATCCTCCTCACCCAGTCTAAACACATTCTGTTAACACAAATTAAAACATGATGAGGCCTTCTTGCCTTGGTATAGTATTAGACTATTAGACATCACTTTCTGCTCCTGTTTCTACTGAAGATGTCTCTGTTAATGATAACACTTGTTCCTCTACAGGCCCCCAAAAGACCACACATTGTCAATAATTCCTATAGTAGACAGCATTGTCCATGTTTTGTGTTCTCTAATGACAACCAGGAAGGGAAAATAGAGGGAAACAAAAGAAAATATTCTATGCCCTACTCTAAGGCCCAAATAAGGATCTTACACTTGCAGAGAACTTGCTTGCAATCCCAGGAATAAATTAGTGGTACCAGGCTTCATGTGTGGGAAGCAGGACAGACTTTCAGTTTGTATGCTGAGCACTTAATTCCTTATATAACATGCTTGCCAAATACAACTGGTTGTTTCTATCTACCTAAAAATGTTTATCAGCAGGTGTTGCAAAAAGTTGTAGTTGATAGAATTTTAAAAGGTAATATTAGATGACTACAGATGGAGCTAATGCAGCACCAAACCCTACTGTGATGGGTCTAGCTAATACAATGCTTTTCTCTATTTTATGGGTGTACAATCCACCCACATAGCTGCACCCAGCATGGGATGTTTTATAATAAGTGTCTCTTTCATCTAAACTAATCAAAGCCATTAGTTTACAGGAATCACAGTGTCTGGAGAGATGTCTCCACCCTTTATGTGAGAGCAGGCTGTTGTAGATTCAAACAGGATGGAAGCTGCATATAAACATTTAAGCAAATAAAAAAGCAGTGAGGAAAACAAGAGGAGCTATAAACTATTACCACCCAGAGGGCAGGTGTAACTTTTGAAAAGAAATTTTATGTGGCTCATTACACATACTGATGTTTATTGGGAAGAGTAGAGCTATTGAGCAAAATTATTTAACTCCTCAGACTTGCATTAAGCTACAAAATATTGTTGAAGTTTATATAGCTTCATTGCATGGGGTCAGTTCATTCTTGAGGCTGTGATCAATCATCTCATCTTGGAGCAGATGTGAGAGAGAGCTGAGATCCACAATAGGCACAATGTTCTGCTGCTTTTTGTTCTTTTCTTAATGTTTAGAACCTCCACACCCTCCAGGAGGGACATCAGAAGGGATGACAATAATGTAAGAAGCAAATGGAGCATCACTTAAACAAAAGTAATTCCACTATTGGGCAAATACCTTTTCTGAATAGAGGAGAAGGCCAAAGCCAACTCCTTGTCTCCAATATTATGTATTGCTTCAGATCCATCTCTAGCAAAAATGTATTAGCAAGAATCAGCAAAATAAGCAGCAGAGTGAAATAGAGAAGTACAAATGATATAAAGTACATCCATATTAGAAAGATTCTTCCCAAAGGGTACACACAAGATTTCTGTCAAATGTTTATGGCCTTCTGGATGATGGAGTTTGTATTTTTTATTTCATATTGAATATAGATGATATGTATAAAATATATAGCATAGTTATAAAATATTCCTATCTTCTGCTAATGCAAGAAATTGAGAAGCACATATTTCCTATAAATTATTCCAAGCTAGTACAAAATTTTTCTTAAAGTTTCTTTTATAAATAATACTGTCAATTATTTTAAGACATAGAGAAACAAAGAGGTTCTCTAACACAGTTTGTCTTCTTGAGTTAAGAGTAACACATAGTCTTCAGACCTGAGCTGTAACTAGACAGAGGATGGTTGCAGATCCTTTGCCTGTATATGGTGCTGGGGCCTACTTTATCTGTTTGATTTGCCCCTCTGCCATTACCACAAGGCATTTTGGGCAACATGATAGAAGAGTAAGGCACACAGGCACAATTTGCACATGGTGAAGGAAGGGAGGTGAGCTCCAATTCCTTCTCCCAGTGGATTCTGAAGCCTTTCCAAAACTCATAGATCTGGGTGGGTGTGAAAAGCTGAATAGCCATATATTTGAGGTAGTTTACCTCACCTGAAATAATACTGATTGAGATTCTGCTGATCCCCAGATGGGGACAGCTCGATGCCATCACCTGGAATCCAAAAATATGAAACAAATTATTTCATTGTTGGAATTAAGGTGGTTTTGTTTTGTGGTGTTTTATTATTATTATTATTATTATTTATTTATTTATTTATTTATTTTCTATTTCCTTTCAAAAAAAAACACTTATTCTAGTGCAGCTGGATTTCCTGTAACTGTGCAAGTGATAGTAAGCCCACCATACTTTTTCTACAAAGCTATATACAAGTAATAAACATTCACATGGTAAATAATGGTATTGTACAACAGCAAGTATTTTGAAAGTGCTGATTTCATTCTTTATTTAGGAACAGCTGGTTACATCCTCTATTCATATTCATATTCCTGACAAAGTTCATTCACCCCATGAAAAATACTTTTCTTTGCATGCTCTCTTAGTGAAGTTAGTGTATTGAAGGGATGGAAAGGGCCTCAAGTCCAGCCCTTTGCAACATTGCTGGTCGAGGCCTCCCACTGGTTGTTGGTGAACCCTTTCACACCTTGCCAGGACAGGGTTCTGCCAGGAAGGGTGACACTGCTTTGTATCTCATAGGCTAGGAATAACTCTTGGTGGCATCTGATGAAAAATGGTCTTAAGATCCACCAGTGATGGAAATTGATTACACAGCTTTGTAGAATCTAGTCCAGTGCTGAAGAATCATGTCGAAATTCAAACCCCCCTTTTTTTCATCTGAGTCCATTACTTCTTGTCTAATACCAACTCAATGTGGAAAAGAGTTAAGAGCTTTCAACCTTCAGGAAATATTTAATGTATTTGAAGACTACCTTGATATTGTATTTGGATGTCTCTTGCTTTGCCCAGCCTACTTCTTTCATCATTTCTTCACATTGGGTTTTCTAAACATCTGATCATTCTTGTTGTTCTCCAAGGGACCTATCTTTTTATTTATTTTTTTTTTAATAAAATCTGTGAAACATTGACATTTTAATTTTGTTATATTTTAGGGACCTCACCATTTAAGTGCTGAGATTAAGTTACATACTTTGTCCCTGGGACAGGACTACTCAGTGCCTTGTAAGTAGATGCAAGACCAGGGCCTGGTAAGTTTTGCAGTGGATGAAAAGAAGGGAAACACATTGCAAGGAAGGATTCACCTACTATAAATTAAGGATGGAGCCTTAATCCTCAAATTTTATTTCTAGATAATGATGGGCTAATGCCAAGGAAGATAATGAAATACAGTGAAGAAGAGGAAGACAAAATATTACTTTACCTTGCAAGTACTGCACAGAAGTTAAGAGGGTTACAGAATCAGAAATATTTCAGTGATTTAAAGTGGTATCTCCTGATGGCATTTACTGTGCTCTCTGCTTACTCTGAATGACATTCCTAGACAGGCTGCCTGTATGATTCCCACAGCTACCAGGGCTGTTGGAGAGGGACAGATCTGGTATTACACTATACAAGTGTAACAACTATACAACTTCCTCCTGAGACTTCTCTAAAGATGGTACAATCATAGACTAGGTACAGAGGATATTGTTTCTCCATACAGGGGATTTCCTTATATGAGTAAGGAGGAATTAGGTCTTCACCTTTCTCTGACAAGAAATGGCAAGGGAAAGAAAAAATATCTCCACCCATTACCGAATGCCTCCCTCACTTCCTAGGAACCTGAAACCATTTTCCAGAAGTCCTCCTCACAGCTGCCAAATCTCATTGATGTTTCTGTTGGGTAAGTATTTACTGCAAGCTCAAGACAGGCTCCTACCAGAGATTTTTCCACCCCACCCTTCCATAGCGCATATACATAACAAGGCAGTTATTCATGGTGTGTGCACAAGATGAGATGGAAACTCTTGAAGCTGTAGATGGGATTCAGGCAGGCAGGGCAATGTGGCAGCTTAGGAAAGAAGTTGGCCAAGAGCTTAGGACATAAACATCTTGCAGAAATTGTTCTGCTGCCTGTTGTTCTGGTGTCTTATTTTTAGACTGGTGTGGTAAGGAAGGCATACTGCTGTCACAATTTTCCTCTGGGGATGGAGGATGAGTTCTGCAGGGCACAGTGCTAGCTAATAAGCTGGACCTGCAGAAGCTAACTTGAATATCAGCACAAACCTTTAATGTGACTCTTCTGCAGCAAATAGATCCCATTTCTCACCAAATCCAAACAAGTTAGGTGGAGTGCTGAAGAGCAGTGAAGCTCTACCCGTTACAGCATCCAGGGTGGCTTGATGTGAATCAGTTTAAGCACATCTACATCGTACTTTTTTGTATCATTTAGGACCAGGAAGGTCTATATTTGTTAGACAGAATGAAATGAAATGGAGTGGAAGAATGGCATACAGCATTCAACAATCAGTTGGATCAAGTACTGTGCAGATACAAACCTCCAAGCTGCAAAGGCAATGTTGGAAACCAGATGATCCCCAAATCTGTAAAAAAATAACTCCAGAGAAACATATTTGTATACACAGACGTACGTGAATTAATATCACTTTGCAAGTCAATAGTGCTGGAGGAAGAATGCTGGAGGTGAGGGCTGTTCACTCAGAACCGTGGACTTAGATGGTGAAAGGCACACATGACATCCATTTTCACATTCCCTCACTCTCATAATCCTTCTCTTTCTCATCTTGTGCTTGTTTTTACTGTTGGAACACAAGGCTGATTTTGTCTTTGATCTTAGTTGTGGCTTCTAGGTGCTGTAAATACATAATAGCTATGTCATCATCAATCTCTTGCCCCATGTGTTCTTGGGGATATCATGTACCAACAGCAGCATTCCTTCTTCCATGTGGAAAGATCACACTGGAGATTATCTACCTCTCATTAACACATAGACCTCTTCTGAGACCTTCACTGCTACCTCCTCTGATGCCTTCACACTTTGTCCCACTCTTCTTAGTCTGACAGGATTCCTAGTTCAGGTATTAAGTCATTTGGTAACTGCTTCTCCTATCTCTTTCTAATTATCATATGAGGAGCCAAAGAGCAATCTGAAACCTACCTTCCTACACAAAGTCAAGGGTGAAGAAGGCATGGTGGTAGAGAATGCGAAAGAGAATTCTTTGGAAATCAAAATAGGTTATTTAATAGGAGCACTCATAGGAATCTGAAAGCAGGAATCCTAGCAGGTCTGCAAATCACTTTGTTGAACACTGAAATTCAGGCTGAGATTCCTGTAACATCATTAACTTCAGCAGATATGAGGTATGTGGCTACACCCATCTGCCAGTCTTCTCTCCCTGCCTTTCACAGTCATACCAATGATCCCATTCTTCCATTTTTTCAACTTTATATTTCTTCCATTTTTTTTCAACTTTATTTTCCTACACCTCACTCATTGTTATCTCAGTCATGTTCTTGTTCTAGTGCAGCAATACACTGAGCTCTGTACTTGAACCTAGGATGGAGACTGGTTGAATGGCCAGAGAGAGCAATGAGGACAAAAGTCTTTGGTCTCACACTCTTTGCATTTTCAAGATGTATGTGTTAGAATGCTTGCAGCTTGATTTCAAATCTGAGTTACAATTTCTGTATCTGAATCTGTCACTCTGTTTTGGGAATTCCCAGAAAGCAAGGTTTCTTCCACCTGAAGCCTATCTTTTTTTTTTTATTTTTTTTTTTGCCTCTAGTACTAATGTCAGTGGGAAAGGTCTGAAAGCTGATAGAGGACTAGGTTTGAACAAAACTAGAAGTTACTATATCTGCAATGCTTGAAGGAGAGGCATCAGCTTCATGTAACATTGATGAAGAAAAAGCACCTGAATGGGAAGTTTCTCCATCTTCAATTTGTAGGTTCCGTAAATTTATTTCATGAAACAAAAGAACTAACCTTCTGTACTCTCCTCTGTATATTATATACGGACACTCTGACCGAGACCCCACAGGGCATCGACCTTGTCTGTTCTTTCAAATTCTGCTGTTCCCCAGATTTCAAACCCTCTTTTGGTAGGGATTCAGTTTCCTTACCTTCTGTTAAGTACCATCTTTGTGGTGAATACATTACTGTATAATTAAAAATAAATTAAATGCTGCTCTATCTTTCAGGGTTTGAAAGATGTGATGCTGGTAAGTAGATGACGGTGGACACTGACCAGGAAGTTTTCATCACATATTTACATACAGTATTCCTGTGGGTCTTATGGAAGAAAAGGCCTATTTTAAAAGTCATTCAAATTAAGAAATTAAATTACAGTTTCGGGACATGGAAGGGAGTTTCTTCAAAGGAAAGGGCAAGAACTTAGGATTTTGAGTTCTGGCAATTATTAGCCCTTATTTCTTCATTTGACTCTAATTCTGCCTTAAGTACCATTGCCTCTGTCTATGGGAATCATTGACAGAAGATATCTACTGCAGTCACCACCAGGAAAAACAAAACAAAAACAACGAAAAACAACAAAACCCAACTCTTCTATAAAAGCAGAAACAGTGCATTCAGGTGTTAAGACAAATATTAGTAGTGCCAGGGAGTCTTCCTGAGATAAGAATATCTATTCCCAACCCTCCACCTCCTCTAGTAGAAAGATGAGGGAAATACAACTCTCCTATTGCAAAAGATCTTAGCCTTAAAGAGTAAGTTCAAATCACTCACCCCAGATTCACACATTCCTAGATGCCAGTATCTATGATATACCTCAACAGCTTGCTTGTGTCCCTATTGACTTCTGTGCACCTACACAGCAGTGCCAGCAACAGGTCTGTCCCCATGAGCAATACTAAGACATCACAGGAAAAGACCAGGAAATCCCACAAAGCTCAACACATTTTCATAATATGCAATAAAAATCACTTTTCTCTTAAATTAGATAAACCACTTTGTTAACCATTAGACTGAATGAGTCTCAGTGTCACAGTGAGTTTGAAGATCATCAAACATAAGTGAGACAGCAAGGAAGAAACCTGCATGGAAAGGAAGGTCCTCTTCCAATTCATTAACATAAAGCCAGTGTTTAGCTATGTGCCTCCCGTACTTATAGATAAAGGATAAGGGTGATTCATGCTGGTCAGCTAACCCATCAGGAAGTGCATCTGGGATTATTCAATATTGCAGGTCAGGAAGGTGTGCAGGCAGTGCCTCTCCTCTATCAGTGGAGTAGATACACAACCCGGGGGCAACGCTCTATGCAATGCCCAACTAATTTGTCTTCAACACATCACCAGACTCCCACACTTTAAATTCAGTCCTGGTTTGTCATCAGTGGTACCTAAGATTGCTCAAATCCTATTCTGAACTCAGTATATTTTTTCTGAAATATGCATATGAAATAGCAGATCATGCATTTTTTTAATTTCAGCTTTACTTCAACTCATTGGTCTCACTGGAGAGCCAGAGATATCCCCTTTCAAAGAGGAGCAGGATTGCTTCATTTATGCTTGCCCTTTTTCTTATGCCTTCCCTTAGGTATCTGCTGTCAGGGACAGGATACCAAGCTAAACAGCCTCTTGGCCTGACCCCGTGTAGTTGACCTTTCTTAAGCCTGTTTATTACTTCACCTTCTTGCTGACCTCAAATGAGGGTAAGTGGATCTTGTAGTAAGTTGACAGAAGTACCTGCAGAGGTTCCAAGAAGTCTAAGAAAAGAAGATAGGTGTGTTAATTTATTTTTGATACTTTTGGGTGGAGCCCTCCTACTCATGGCAAGTTGCCATTGAATCACAAATGTAGTGTACTCTTGCTTCAGAGCCTCCTTTCCCTCCCCCAGCTTTGGTTTGATACGATTCCCACTGCAAACGTCTTTGAAAATGCTCAAGCTGTCATTGGGAGATGGAAAAGTAGATGCACAGCGTGTGACCCCTTTGTGAAGAAACTGTCTCTCTGCTACAACATACACTCAGATCTTGTTATTATTCTCTGTGGTGGTGCATTTTTGTTTCTTTTTTGGAAGTCATCCCTACAGACTAGTTGTGATTAAATGTCTGATGTTTAAAGCTTCCATGAGCCTTTAAAGTCCTGTTTTGCAATTTGGGCTTTAGGCCTGGGAGGTCCACAGTTCAAATCTCAGCACATTCCTCACTGCTGTTTTTAATTATGATTTGATATGGACATTATTGCTGCAGGGATCTCTCTCACACTTCAGAACACAGTTTACTAAAAGTCAAGAGACGCCAATCAAATTGGGTCCCAGTTCAAAAGAACAAGGCCTGTAGCGGCTTCATTTGCTGCCTATAGAAGTATTTGGTTGATGTTTGGAAGTGACATACCTAGGGGAGGGAGGAAAAATGAAAAGCAAGGGGCAACCTAAAAACAAAAGCCTCCCAGTGGGATGAGATATGCTTAGTCCTGGATCACCTAGGGAAGTATTTTAAAAGCTCAATAGTCTGCTTCTCTTTTTCATATAACTGTAAAATAAGACTGCATTATTGCTTCTTCCTTTCTACAAGGTCTGCAGACTAAAACTGGAACTGACAAAATAACGTAAGGGAAACTATACTGTTTGTTTAAACTTTCTGAAATTAATCACTCCTTTGATTGGGAGAATGCCTTCTCAGTTCATTTCCTCAGCTCTGAAAACACATTCAGCAGAGTCCAAGGCCTACTCTGTCTGAACATTATCTCTCCCTGCAGCTGATAAGTGAAGCAGAGGAGCTACAGGAGCAGAGCTTTCAACAAACAAGTGGACCATCTTCAATATTTTGGCTCACACCAAGCCTGCCAAACCATAATTCTGGCTGGTTTTGGAGACTTGGTTATTTTCCTAAACCTCAGGATGTTGTGCACATCTTCTTCCAAGCTCTCCCTGTCTTTAATACACAATACTGAACTAGTGAAAAAGGTGTCTTGATTTTACACCCTCTTTTCTGTTTAGCTTTGGTTTTCTTGGGAGTGGGTCTGAGACATCCCAGCTGAGAAAGAAAGTCCTTTTCACCAACGCATGCTGTCGGGTTGCTGATGACTTTGGCTGCAAAGCAGCTTTGATCAGGACCTCTACACTGGGTTAGTATAACCACAGACACTTTAGTAAAACTGCTTTTTATTATGTAAACTATACCCATGGCTGCCCTGAATTAAAACAATTTTCAGATGGGAGTCTTTCTATGAAGGGACCATTTCATTTCACTTTGCTTCTTTTCTGGTTTCCTGCATTAAAAAAGGGAGCCTATACCATGAAAATTGCTTGAAATATTGCATATTCACTTTATGATCTGCTACTAGGTCATGCTGGATCAGCATATTTTGCATCCATCAAGAAGCAAGATTTTTATTTGTCAAGCTTTGATTTAATTTTGTGGTTAAAAATAACAAGAAAACAAGACAAAATCTATATTTTATAGCAGCCTCTCTTAGAATATACAGTGATCACAAAGGGTTGTTTTTGTAAGATAAAAGAATGAGAATGTAACCTGTATTTTAATGTTATTGAGAGGACATCTTCAGGTTCAGTAGACAACAAAGGCATTGAAGGAGTGGAGAATAGTGGAGATGGAATAGACCATCCTCATTGTCCTTAGTGTTAAGGACAACTGGCCAGGCAGTGGGAGAAACATTTTATAGTTGTTATTACAAACCCTACATAAATAGTTAGATTTGCACGCTGTGGGTTTATTCATTGAGATTTAAACATTAAATTTGTTTTCAGTACTCTTCACCTCTACATTCACTTTTAAGGAGGATTGAGGCATCAGAAAAGTCACTGGTAAGGATGTCAAAATGTCAATCTATCCACTTTCTTTAAGAAAAGTATTTCAAAATCTTGTTTGGGGCTTTCAGGCCCAGGAGATTGTTTTCATATTTTTTTATTTAGTCCTCAAATTGAATACTCTAATTGAGAACAGTGGCTTGGGTTTTGTTTGTTTGTTTGGGTTATTTTTTTTGTTGTTTGTTTGTTTGTTTTTTGTGGTATGGCATTGAAATTATTACACTCTGTTTTCCCCTTGAGGATGGAAAGGTAAGACTTAGGTTCCCAGTTTCTTGAAGTTCCTGTAATACCTATATAATCATATTCATTATCGTATTACTGTTTTAAGAAGGCATGGGGAACCTGTCACTTATTTCAAGCCTGTATCTTTTTAATTGACAGCTACTTTACCATTAAAATCCAGAATCAGAATACCTGAAAGTATGATGGAACTTCATGAATGTGGTAATTTTTCTTTATGGGGAGCCATCTAGAAATATATAAAGACACACACAAGGTTGACTGCAAACTTGAGACACAAGCAAGTTTTATTACCTGTATTCTTCACGGAATTTTATCAATGATGGGTCATCATCTTAAGTAGTTCTCGCATGTGCACTATAACATAGACAAACCTTTTTTTTTTTTTTTTTAATTTTAGACTGAACTGTAGCCTAAGTACCTGGAAAATGCACACTACAGAGAATCCTGGTATCGTACTTTGTCAGTAGCTGAAACATTAACAGGTGGGCACACGTTATTGCAGGGAGTCTCGGTCTAGGATGAGATCATCTGCCATACACACAGATCTTTTTTTGCTTGGGATTCTCCACCCTCCTAACTTAGACTGCACGTTGTGATTGTGCCAGCCTTGTAAGGGTAGACTTAATAACCCTTCCAGCCACCAAAACAGCAAAACTGGAACAAAAGTGAGAGGTACCTGACTTCATTTAATTCCATTTTCTCTTCAGGTTTCCTCTCCTCCTCTTCTGAGTTATGATGTGCCCTACAATAAAAACACTTGCATACTATCAAGGTATCTGTGTTCAGAATCAAAAGAATACTGTCATACTTTTCCAGTTTGCCAGCATGATTTGCCAGACTTTCCAGGCTTCCAGCCTCAGATATCATCATATTAGCAAAGAGGAAATATCAGACATTGGAGAAATGTTGTGCTCACATGAATTCACACATCCTTGTTTCTCAGCCAGTTTGCTGTTTTTATGAATACTGAACTAGTTGCACCCAGCTACTGAAGCAAGTAATAGACTGGGCATGCCATGACTTCCCAAAGCCACACAGTTACAGTTATACTTCCACACATGCACTTGAACATTTCTAACAGTTCCACCCTAAGTATGGGGTTTTGTGATGTCACTAAGACTGTGCTTCTTGCTGTTCTTTCTGTAACTAAAGCTTCTGAAGGATTTTTAAGTTCATTTATTTGTTTTTAAGGAAAATGTAATTTGCAGGTTAAGAAAGAGTGCAAGGGGTCAGGTCTCCTGGGTGTATTCTTCTGGGCTCAGTTACCAACTTCTCCATGAGTATGAGTGTGACAGGAATTGCACTTAATGACTCTGTATAGAGCCTTTTGAGATGTTGAATGAAGCAGGCTATTGACATTCAAAATACTTTTCTGAAGAAGACTATTTCCTCATACTTTCAGATGTGAGTAAGAAAAATATGCGAGAAGATGACGTAACTCTGCTCCTGCACTGCCAGCTCCAAATGCTGTAGCTGCTCTGGTAAAACTTCACATTCCTTTCCTGGTCATCCCTGTGGGACCAAGCACACATTGAGCACATGCAGCCAACCTCACCTACTACAACTTTCTGTCCCACCCAGGGATCAGGGATCATAGATCTCAACCCAGTTAGTATTTCCACAAGTCACCTTTTATTCCTTATTAATTAGACTGTAAATCCACTGCAAATCCCTCAGGGCAGAGTCTCTGTGTCAGTAGAGCTCCTTTGCACAACACAAGAAAATCATTTCCAAGGCAGCTGATGCCAAAACGGGGAAACGGCAACCTGTAGATATTCATGGTCATGGCTGAATATCTGCACCTGACAGAAGAAGGGCTGACAAGAAGAGGTGTTAATACTACTGTGCTGTTACCAGCAAAGAGCTTTCTGAGAGTAGATGAAGCACATTAGCAGCAGTGAATGTCAGCCTACTTCTTTTTTATCTTATTTTCTCAAAATCCCTCTATCCCTTCTCTGCAGGGTGGGTTCAGCCAGTACTACTCCTTTTTGATACCATACTGGCAGCTATTTTAACACACCAACACCATGCTAGAAAAGAAACCTCATGTGAGCCCAACTTTAGCCTACTCCCTGTATTTTTTTTCCAGTCATAAAAGCTGTTATATATTCTTAGAAAACTAAATAAGTGTGATTCTTCCCTGCAGATGTCTGAAAAAAAAATAAATAAAATAAAAAATAAAAATAAAAAAGCAAGTCTGCTGTGGCTTTCATCCCATGTCCTAATGCTAATGCAGCTCTGGTGTACAAATTAATACTGCAGAGGGAAAAAAAATGCATCACTGAAGGATAAATGACACTATTAGGAGCCTGGGGAAATATCCATTTCTGGGTGAAAGAAACCCAAACAACTGAAGCATGAAATGAAGCAAAATAGCACAGCTGATTTTTATAACTTTGTTTATATATTCTCTGTGTATGCTAAAGAAAAGGTTTCCTGGAATATGGATAAATCCATGGTAGTTTATTCGACTCAGAGCTATAGTGCTGGCCTACCCACACTACGCATGTGTTTTCCATACATGAGCTCTTTTTATGATTAAATGTATTGAACATATGTAAAAGGAGCATGGCAACATGCAGCATCTGAAGTTCAAATTATTAAGTGGTTGCTGGACAGGAATCCACTTTTACCCAAAGTGTTTTATGTGAAGACAGGAGGAAAGGGAGACATCCAGAAACATGAATAATGTTAACCAAGGGCCATCTTAGGGCTCCACAACCAGGCAGCAACACTGAGTTTTGCTGCCCCTGAGATGGGGAGAGGAGGCCAAACTGATGCTTCGCAGCTTCTGCCATGGAGAAAGGGGGAAATGTGGGTTGAGGAGCTGAGAAAACACCCCTACAAAGTGAAAAAGGGAGGAGGTATTTCTCACTGCGCAGCTCTGAGGCCTGCTTTGGAGCACTGCTGTGATCTCAAAGTAAGACTCTGGGGCGGAGTCATGCACAGGCTGCAAGGTCCCAGTGGAGCACAGCAGGCCACAGGGCTGGGGCTGCTCACAGTGGGCCTCTGGCCCAGCAAACTACCAGCCTCACGTGCCCCAAAAGCCAGCTGGAACACACCTTGGCCTGCAATATTTATTGAACCTTAAGTGCCAGATTCTCACATCACAAAGAATACGATCCATATAGCCCCTGCCATAGGGAGGTTATAAAATAAATATGTAGCACTTTGCCTCCAGTCTCCTCCTGCCATCTCAAATAGAAGAGGGAAAAATGATAGGCATGCAGAAAGGTTATTCTTTCATCTTTATCAAGCTTTCAAGCTGCTAGCAAATGGGCTGATCGGTATTACATAGGAGAAGGTGTAAACATTCAAATTGGTAAGACAGAGAAGGAAGCCGGGGGTGTGGGTGTGTTTGGGTCATACCAGAAATGGTACAGCAACATTTTGAGGAGCACATTAAAACTATGTGTACAGGGACAGCAGCTTGCAGCTAAGGAGAAAGAAAATGCAACTGAGAACTGAGAACTGGAACTGAGAGAACTGCATTTTTGGAATTCTTTCTTCTCCTCAGCCCATTTTTTGACCAACTCAATTTTTCCACATTCACATTGATAAAAACATTATAATACTATTCATGCTTTGGAAATAAAGGTGGATATCTGCAATAAAACCCTATGTACCCTGTCTGTATTGTCTACAAATCTTTAGGTGACAATAATAACAAATTTACATTCATCTCAAAAATGTTTCCTGAGAAAGAAGTAATTAAAGTCTGGCTAAGGCGTTCATACACTGTAATCTGTTCTAAGCACACTGTTTCTAGAGATAACTTCTAATCCAACGCCTATTTTTTTTTGACGGTTGTCACACAAACTGCTTAGCACCTTTACCACAAAGCAGGGATTAACTTGTGGTCAAAGAGATGCAGAAGCTTTCTGAGCTTTCCAACACAGAAAAATAAAAAGCCAAAGCAATCTACCAGTGTCATACTTCACCTTTGTGTGATTTTATAAATGCAGGCGAGAGGGAAAGAATTACGCTTTGCCCTCAGGTTCAGACTGATTGGTAAGAATCTCAGACACTTTAAGTAGGCGCCACAAATTGTGTAAGCTCTGACCTGCTGGCTTGCTGCCTAGTTCACATGACAGAGATATCTGATGGTTTTGGCAAGGCAGATTGAGGTGGAAAGGTGCCTAGAAACCAATAGAAACAGGGCAACCATCCTGAGGGTTTTGCAAAGGAGACGAACAGATATGTACTCTCTGGAGAAGAGGAAAGAAGTATGTTTTCATTATTATTATTATAAATCCATTCGACTCCTCTCCTGCCATATAAATAGGAAGCAGAAGGAATACACTAATATTTTGAAGACAAGGGGGTTCTTCAATCCTCTGGGCCGTTTTTGTTAATGTATTGAGTATGACATATCAAGTTAGACATCGATTATGTGCTTGACCCAAACTGAAGTGACTCCACTCTTGCTACGGCTGCTTTAATTGTGCAACATCTTGTCTACAGGATGTTGGAGTCTGCAAAGCTGAACAAGATAGCATATGTAAAACCATTGCTTCCCTGGTGTGCCTTTCTGATTAGGACATTTCTGCCTTGCTTTGGGATCTTAGACTGTTCCAGTAGTAAGATAGAGGCAGGCATCCTGGTGGCTGCCAGATGTGATGCTGTCTCATGTTACAATGTGATATAAAGTGAGAAAAATAAGTAGTTGGGTACATGGGGCAACTCTCATATTTCTACTCCCAAGGATTCTTCCACCTTTTTTCCAAGAGCCCCTGTCCCATAGCAGTCAGCTATTCTCAGAACTGTCCCTCAAAGAAGGGCTGTTCATGCAAATTCAAGGGCTGTGAGGAAGAAAGCAAGCTCCACAAGGAGCTTGTTGTGTTCTGCCACTACAAACTCCACACTATCATGCCAGAGAACAGTGCAACAGAGAGCAGATCAGCAAAGAAGAGAATCCCTGAAATTCAGAAAAGTAAAGGGCAAAAACAAAGAAAAAAAAAGCCATGAATATATTATTCTGGTGTGTCCCCTCTCAAACTCTTCATTTTGGCTGCCTCGTGTTGCTAGCTTAGTAGAGTGTCTTTCCACTCTTTTTTTTTTTTTTTTTTTTTTCTTTTCTAGGTTTCCTATGAGACAATTGATTGGGGATTTAGCTACCATTAGAAAATGAAAGACAACAAGGTAATTAGGAATCAGGATGTCAGGGAGAGAAAATTATTTGCTGAGTGATTTATTGATGAATAATTTTTTATTAATGTTCTTGCACACACTGAGGTCATATTACTCACAAGAAGTTCATACCAAAGCAGTTCAAAAAGAAGCTTTGTTCTAATTATATTTGTACATATACATACTACAACTGAGTAGCATCAGGCTACTTGCCGTATGTTTGTCTGACTTCTCCTACTGTAAGAATTTAGTTCAAAAACTCTATTCCCTACTGCCATATTTATTTAATTTATGTGTAATATTTCTAAAATAGGTCTATCAGAAAATGAGTTCTTAAAGCATCTTAGAAAATCTATAACAAAAAGTATTCACGAAAGGACTCCCCTTTGCTATTAGTATTTATACTGCTGTGGCGCCTGAGGCCCCAGCTGAGATCAAGGCCCTGGTGGTGGCCAGTGTACAACTAGATAATGAGAGACAGGTTTCCCTCGCTGCCCCACAACAACAAAAAAAATTAAATAGACTGAGAAGAGGTGGCTGAAGAAATAGATTTCAGAAAAGAGCTCACTTCTCCTATTTCTAAGTCAAGGACCTCACCAGTAAGGCCATCTAAATATGTACCAAAAATATCATTGTGAGGTACCCATGAGGAAAAAGACTTGGTAGATGGGTGCTCTGATGGCTTCAGGGCAGTTCGTAAGTCACATTTTTCCCGTCAAAAGTCTGAAACTTGAGTTTGTGAACAAAAATATCATCCTCCCTCTCTCAGTTGCTGGTTCCTAAAGAAAGAATGTGGTCCCTAACCAAGTGCTATACTGTCAACCAAAATTGTTGATCTGACCTGGTGTGGCAATACATTGCATCAGACAAGAGCAGAAAGGTTTCCTCCAGACAACCTTCAAGAAGCATGAGCTCTGTAAAATTCATGTTACTAATAAGACATCATTACTAATTTTTTCCACTTCTTAGGTTTGATTTAGAAAATCATTTGTAGACAATGATAATTCATCTACTTAAGATCTTAAACAGAAATCCACAAATTGTGCAATTGATTCTGTCATGCCTGAGACGACAGGGCTGCCTTGAGGTTTATCGCAGTTTATCTCAAAGGATTATAATGTATATTTGGCAAAATGTCAATTCCTTGTTATTCCTACTCACTCTAAGGAAAAAAAAAAAAAAAAAAAAAAAAAGCTGTGTTATATTGGAGTTAAGGTTGACCATACATAACAGCAATTTAGTGTGATACCAATACCATTACAAACATTTTATCACAAAAGCAAATTAGATAAACTCTAAGAGGTCAAATTTAAGGTTAAACTTACAGAGAATGAAAATATATAAACGGTATGGAAATTCCATGCAATCATTCCTGGCTCTGCTCACTTTCAGAAGGAAGAAAAAAAAAAAAAAGAATATGTGAAGTATTTCTTGTCATCATCAAATGTCATTAGCATTTGCTCTCTAGAGTACATTTGCATAGCCTAGAAGACCTCTCCCTGTACTGGGATAATCAGAGAAAAGAGTAGCCTTTCTCATGAGAGAAGACTGAAAGAGATTTACTTTTTTAAATAGGGTAAATCAAGCAAGATTTTTAGTCAGGGAGAGGATATGATTGTTCTTTATAAACATCACAGTTTACAGAAAGGGAAAGGTAACTGTTGTATTAAAGCACTGTAATAGCACAAGAAAGAACGGGAATAAATTGCCCATGAGTCAACTGAGCTGTATGTGAGGCGGATCCTACTTGTCAGGGAAGTGACATTCTGAAACAAGCTTCTATTTGAAAAGTGAAAGCTGCAAGTTTAACTACCTTTAAGACATAGATTGGTAAATTCATTAGATGAATTAAATTATGGTGTTTTCTATGGCAGTACTGACCTGAGCTAAATGACCTAGGAGATCTCTCTCCTTGTCTGTGTTATAGCTAGTGCCAACAGCTGTTTCACAGGAGAGCAAAGCAAGAATTCTTCTTTGTTAAGAGCTGCCAAGGCTTCATAGCTATTTGAATTAGATGTTTTTTAAAAAAACATGGTCATTCAACTGTGTACAAATTAATACTTCATCATGACTGAGATCAATATGAAATGGCAGCCAGTCTGAGATGTGGAATTCGTGTGTCATTCCCTGGGGAATTCTCTGTGTTTGCTGTTTTGGCAGCTTCTACCACAGAAGGAACTTTCAGTTACTAAGAAAAACATGGGAAAAAAATGACCATTAGGCCCATAAAATGGATTCAAATATAGCCCTTGTATAAGATTCTTATGAATTTTAATTTAATGGAGAATGTCTGTAAGATTCTATTTAATGTTTCTGGACAAGGAAAGTCAGATGTGGAGGGAAAATTTATTGACAAATTTATTCCTTCTTTATTTTAAGTTCCATAAGATAAGCTCTTTTCCTTATACATTTTTGGAAAATTAATTCTGCCATTAAAAACTAAGTGCAGCATTTACAGGGAGAAAGTTTTAATAAGCACAAGAAAATTAATGAACCTCTGCCAATGTGAAGCATACAACAGAAATCACGTAACAGTGTAAAGCATTTTCATGACATGGGCTTTTAAGTGCTTCTAACGTTTTTGAAAGAAGGGAGACCCCAAGCTTTATACATGCCTTGTTAAAACAACTTTCCATAAAGAGCAAAACCTTTTGCATTCAAGCTGTCTTACTGGATGATAACACACTGTATTTGTTGTCTTGCATGTCTTGTTTTTACTGTAAAATATAGTGGCCATCCCCCAATCTTCGTAATCGGGACTTACTGATTTCAAGAGGGATTTTTTTTTTCTACTGCAAGTGCTACAAAGCACTTAACTTGTTATTGTACAATTTGTGATTTCGTATTCGTACTTAGAGGCCCAGAGCCAAATGAGAGAGAGAGAGAGAGAGAGAGAATGAAATGTATATACTTTTGTGATATCATCATAGATAAATGAGGAGTGAAAATGAGAGTGCCAATATGAAGCTGCCAATTCTAATTATTGGGTGGGATGTGAGGTGCACAATGAACAAAGAGTGAGAAAAAGCATTCAACGTTCAGGTAGCTATACTTCATAGGTGTCTTTAGGACACTTGTCCCTAAAGCTCTGGCACATTCAGCTTCTACAGGTTGTTCAATTTTAGCCAAGTTGTAAGGCTTTCTTAGTCTTTAATCTTGAACTTGATATTGGATTTTCTCTTACCTTAAATGAAACCAAAACTCTCATGTTACTAGAATATTTTTTAAATAAAAAGTCTTTTAAGCATGGGGAAAAAAAAATAATTTTCCAGGAATGGGGACTTGATGTCTAATAAATGTGAAAGCTCACACTGCCATTTTATCTCTATGTGGAAGCATTAACGGCAACTCTTTTCTATTCCTCCATATTTGTTGGAGGACAATAGCTTTCTACCTTTCCATAAAATTTAGTTGAAATTAATTCATATGCTCAACAATCAGTAGAAATTAAGAGAGAAGCACACACTTATGAAGAGAAAGTGTGAACTACTTTCCTTAGAAAACTAGACAGAAAAAATAATATTCAGTCAGATTGGAGGGTTGGCATGGAAAACACTGCAATAATTCCTGAGAGTGGGTAAGTTTTTGACTTTGAACAAATGTTTGTGCAAAAGCTATTTCAAGGTAATGTGTGATAGTGCTGGATAGGATAAATCACAGCATACATGTTGCAAAAGGGATCTTGTACCCAAAGTTCTCAAACTTTCCCACTTGAGGAAATACATTTTCTCATGGATAATTCTTCTTGTTCTTGATTTTAAAATACCTGTGGTGTATCTAGAGTAATTTGCTTGCATATAATAAAAAGTGTAGCAGGAAACAATTCATTCTATTTTTCATTGTCTGTTAATTAAATTTAACAGGGAGAAGATAGGACAGGTCACTAAACGTGATCTCTGTGAAACAAACTGTCCGTACAGAGGAACAGACATGGAGATACAAAACCATACAAAGCAGTAAGATCTTGTAAAGCAGAATAAGACAGATGAGGTGAATGAATAGAACGTAAGAAAATGAAGAGCAGGACATCTCTTCTACTGGGTGAATGGTCTGTTGATAAGCAGAGATTGATATATCTAAAACAATATTTTTTCTTTTCATCCTGAGTCAAGTGAGTAGCATTTAATAGCTGGGTCTTCTATAGAGGGAAATGCCATTTAAGAAATTAAGATTTTGAGTGATCCTAAGAGCTGGAATTTTCTAGTACTGCAATTTTGCTTCGAGGGGGTCTTAGCTGTTATTGAATGGTCCCTGGATGGGAGTAAAGTAAAACATAGCCTTGGCAAGAAAATGGGATAACGTAAGAGAAAAAGACAATGGTGCAGGAGTCCGTGGCAAAAAATCAAAGGCAAGAGTTGTTACACTCATCAGACTGAAAAGAGTGAGGAAAAAAGCGGTAGCAGCAGGACATATCTGTGAAAACAGACTCATTGTTTTTGTAGTCTATTATACCCAGTAAGTCATACTGGCAGAGTTATATCAAAGTTTTTGTCTTGACAATTCATTTATCTACAGTGACATAAAAAAATGAATATTGGTAGATTCCTTATTTCTTGGAGTTTATCTAACATTAATTATTTAACTAATAAAGTATCTCTAATTGCAGAGACTGAGGTACAAGCCAAGATTCTGGAATATTTATTTTGATAGCAGATAGCACTGCAAATCACTCCTGAGCACTAAGAATGGAGGGTAATCTGATGTGTTTTGCAGACAGAAATGCTTGCCTGACAGAGCATCACATTAATGAGGCAAACTACGACTTTTGTACAGTGGAGAGATCAAGACGTAAATATCAGGGTGTAACCCTGCAGAGGAAAATCCTCTAAAGACTTGTTGAAAGATGTGGTATCAAATGAATTGCTTACTTCTTAGAGACTGCTTTGATATTTATTGGTTCAAATTGCTCCACTGACTCACTCTTGCATAAGCTTTCATGCCCCATTTTAATCCTGACATTTGGGGAAGCCAGTCTGAGGCGGCGTAATGACTAGGTTTACAAAGGATCAAAATGAAAAAGGAGAAGCTGGGCTGTAATAATTATAGCCTGCGCAAAAAAATACATTGAGAAAAAAAGGGGGGAGGGGGGAAGCAGGGGGGAAGGAGTGGGGGGAACGATCATATAGTAATGAGCTGAGACTAATGCTAAGATATTTAGAAAATAGAGCCCTCACTTTGGAAAATTAGGCACTACCGTGCTTGGATTTTAAGGTACCAAATAGTTGTTCAGTGGGGGGTGAGGTGGGGGAGAGTGTCTTCTTCTCTACACTGTCTCAGAAGTTGCATAGCTGAGATATTGTGCTGAGGGACATTATCTGGGAAATTAACTCCTCTATTCACTTTTCTGAGTTCAGGGGACATGGGAAAATAGAGGAGGAAGGAAAGCATAAAATGTGCTGAAACCAACCTTACCTTTCCAAAGCAGATGATCCAGCAATAGAGCTTCTACTTTTCTCTTTCTCACTGTTACGGCATGATAAATAAGATTTATTGGTCAATACCAAGCATAATGAGTGATAACAGGAGCAGCTGGTGAACTTCATTTAGCTAACTCCATTCAACAGTAGTGGTGGAGTATGTGATAAAGGCATCTGTAAAATACTTAGGGAGAAAACCTGTCTTACTGCAGCTTGGGAAGGATGTATTTTGGAGTAAATTATGGTGGAGTGAAGCCAGCTCTATTTTCATGTTTTCAGTTTACCTCTGAGATACATTGTGGCCTACCCTGATAGATGAGTAAGGGTGACAACTGGGTGCCCTCTGGAGCAAAGTGCATCCAGCATCATTAAGACTCCAGGGCTAATAGTTCTGCAGTAAACACTTTTAGTGGGGGAAAATACCAACATGCTTTCAATATTAGTAAACAAAAGATTCAAAGCAGACACTGAAGCCCACAGGGACAGTGATTCATTGAGTCAGGAATTCATGCCAATTTTAATTTTCACCTGAACAATACCCATAGTTGGTGGATTCACTGGAGCAGTCTGCAGCTCCCACTCTGCCACTTCATGGTTTCATTGTCTGGACATGCATTTCAGACTTGAAGTAGTGAGAATGAAATCAGAAATAGCTGTGGTTAACCCATTCATTCAGAGAAAGATATGTACTTTTGCATTCAGAACAAATGTGCCTTGTTGGGACTATTGGTACACCTTACTTTTTACCGTTCCCATCAGATCTTGGCTTTCCTTGAGCACGTCACAAACTTAGACTAGGAGCTCATGGTGACAGAAATATGTCTCTGTTTCCAAATATATATAAATTGTCCAGTATTGTCTAACATATGAACGTACAAATTTCTCAGAAAGACCTGAAGAATCTGAGGCAGTGGAAGGAGAAGGATTTACTGTATGAAAATCCCATGCATCTGTCTATAATAGATACAGAAACCCATTCTAATATACTGGGTTTTGGATAAAATTTCATTTTAAACAATTTATAAACAACACAACCTGTGATTATAAACAATACAATCTGGATTTTTTTTTTTCAGAGAGTAACATTTTTATTATTTTATTCTTATTATTTTTCTATGTAATTCTATGAGGTAGCATAGAAAGCTGGGGTAAAAGTATGCTGTTATGATGACATAACATGGTTTGTCCTCCATCTCGTGTCCTACACAAAATTTTTCACCCAGCCCATAAAATCATGCTTTTAGCCTCCCCAATGAAAACATGGTGTCAACCACTGATGCTAGGTCTCGTCTACATAAACAGAGATATATCGGAGCAGAATAAATCCAGAATGTAGTTGGGTTGCCTGTTGTTTCTCATTATTTTTGAGTGTAGAATATGCAAGCTTCTCTTTAAAATGTGGACTAGAAAAGCAAAGACTCTTTAAGACTGACTTTTCAGTTTGCTGTTTGTCTAAAACTCTTTTATTGAAATGAATTACTTAGTGACCAACTTCCAGGGCAAAAGCTCATGTAGATGCATCAGGAAAGCAACTATTTCAGTATCCATCTTTTGAGTATACATCTCCAAGAACAGAGATGAATTTGCAGTAGCCACCTGACCCTAGATATCTACATATCCACAGCAAAACAAAACCCAGCAAAATGTGGAAATAATGGAGGCTTTGGTTCCATTCCACCTTTTAACAGAAATAGAGTACTATGTACTCACAACTGCTGTTAGCTAGCAATAACTACTTTAAATTTGTGGGGCAAGATAGCAAGATGCAAAAAGGCTGGCTCACACCAAATCTGTTTTCACCTGGTTAGATATACATAATTGCACATTGAGACCAAATGTATTATGAACTTGTGTCAAACTGGCATAAAAGTGGAAACATGCTAGGATTGCCAGCACCGGATCTTGGTGGATCATAAAGCAAAGTTTAGAGATGTGATTCACCTGGAACAGAACCATAAATGGTCATCTCCACAGAAGTTCTTTGCACATTAAATATCATTGATCTATATTTAATATAGATCAGTCTTGTTCTATATCTAGGCTGGACATGATTTCTTTTCTCCCAGGTACATGTGATTAAACTGTTCTGATTTCTTTTTTAGATGAAGAATTCTGTCTCCACAGAAAACAAAAGAAGGGTCTGTTGCAAGACAAATTGAATCAAATTCTCCAGTTTTTCAGTTCAATTATGCTGTGGGATGGTCCATATCATAGGTGCAAATCTCTGTGCATTATAGGACCACAGACAGGGATGTAGCAAAAGGTAAAAACAGGAATTATGTCTTTAAGGGCTTGTTGGAGACACTTGTAATCTAATTTTATTGGTGGTACCCTCCCCAACATAATGAACTTTGATGAAATAATGAAGTAGTTGTGGCGCCTGTGAAACTGAGCAGGCAGCTCTGCCAGTTAAAGACCTCCCATGAACACAATCGCCCAGGCAACAACTCTAGACTGCAGTGAAGCCAGAAACTCTGGCAAGCCACCTCTTCCCATCTCTTAACTTCTTAACTTGCAATTCTGCTTTTTGAGCCTTGGAAGAAAGAAAGAAAGAAAAATAAAAATAAAAAGAAAAAGAAAAAGAAAGAAAAGAAAAAGAAAAGAAAATGAAAGAGAGAAAAAAGAAAAAAAGAAAAAAAAAAGAAAAGAAAAAAAAGATTGTCCACTTACGTTTATGGTTGAGGAATATAGCTTAAAAAAAAAAAAAAAAAAAAAAAAAAAAAGTGAGAATTCACTCAGTTGTTTAAAATGGCTCCAAGTTCAGCAGCCAGCAAAGTTACAGAAACCATAAGGCTGGCTCTGCCACTGAGTAAGTTCACATGTCTAAGGAAATGAATACATAGAAGACTTTAAATAGCAATATTTTTAATTCGGCAAGGTTTCCACCCCCTGCTAGACTTGGAGAGAGTGCAACAGATGGTAATAGGAATCTGTAAATTCATTGTTGTTTTTAAGAAGTTGGATCTCTGGAGCACAAACATTTAATAATGGATATAATTAAATTCTTTGCTAGTTAGTTTGACTCCAGAGCCAATTGGCAAACATAATGCCATTTCATTTACATAAAATATATAGTAATTGTGATTCAGAGAACTGTGATTTTACAGAGCTGAAACTACAGATGGAAAAAAAAAAATCAGAGTTAGGAACACACTATGATAACCTGTCGCAGATCTGGAATTTAGGTATTCAAACTATAATCTATATAATCAAACTCAGGTCCAAATCAGCTAGAAACCTAAGCATTTTCAGTATGACTAATTATTTTGGGTGCTCAAATTTTCAGATGATTAAATGAAGATGTCTTCAAGTGGCCTGATTTTGATAGATGATATTAAACCAAGTCTGAAAATTAGATTCCCCTAGTGGTGAATCCCATGGGATCAACTAACTTGAGATTTCTGCTGTCTTGATGATGAACTGTTCTAAGAACTGCTGACCACATTTCCAGTGAATAAGAAGCTATCTTTGAAAACTTTACCTAAATTTGATCCAGACGTTTAATCTGTAAATCATCTAACTGGTCCATCTCTACATAAGAACAAATTCTCATTTTGGTTGAAAGTGAAATAATAGCACTTCCCTATTTTTTTTTATTTAACAAACATTAAATTATTTTAAGTCAGTAAGGCTGAGGAAAGCTTGCTGGAATCACTTATTGTTGGGAATTTTCATTTTGAAAAAAGCTTTTTTTAATAGGTACTCAGCGACCCTTAAGGCCTCTGAAGGTAGACAAACATAAATTGGAATAAAATCACAGCCTGGTTTACTGGGAGTGTTCAAAGCAACAACCCCCATTAAAGCTCCTCAGGTCATGGATTTGCACAAAAAAAAAAAAAAAAAAAAAAAAAAAGTGTTGAAGTCCTGGCTTAAGACATCCTTTCCTTCTCATTCCCTGCCTTCAGCCACTCAACCCTGCCCCATGTTGTGGCCTGCTGCTCCCTTACTTATGTCTCTCAAGTAAATAATTTAACTGAAATAAAGGAGCATGTTTTTTGATGATGTTTTTGTTTTTTTCCCCAGGTTTTCTCTTAATAAGGTGAATTCCCTGGTCTGATTCCACAACCAGGTCTAGAAATATCTGTGCTGACACAAGTGAGGAAGGTGATACCTATTGCAAGGGAAAGAGGAATAGGCAGTAGAAGTAGAACAGGAGGCAAATCCAAAACCCTTCAGTTGTTGCTCAGCTCCACAGTGCAAAGCTGCAGCCCCATGGTCCAAATGCCAAGCTGCTGTAAAATGTGGCAATGCTCACACTGCTGTCCGATACATCTGCCTGACACCATTTAGCCTTGGCTAGAGATATATCAGGCTTTGGGGGATTCTAGGTTTTCCTGAGGTCATGCAATCTTGTGTTCATTAATAAATGTGATAGTTGTTCCCACACAAGGGCTTGAAAGCCCTTCAAGAGTTTAAATTGTCCTTCCCACACTCAATGGAAGAATCAGCTATAAGAATGTCCATGCAGCTATTTCTACCTACCTATGCATAGGACTGTGTCTGAGTAAAGACAAGCATATCCAGGGTCTATGCCATCCTACAAAGTTACCAATTAGACCCAAGCTAGCCAGATCATCATGGATCTGGGATTAGTCATTACACTGGCTAATTGTGGTTTACAGAGCCTGAGGTTGTGCCCTCTCCATGACAAGGCTCTGATTGGTCATGAAGGCTTTTGGATGTTTGTGGCAATAGATTGGTGACAGTTTCTCATTACCTGCATGCTGGAGTGGTCCAGTTCGTAATTTTACAGGGTCAACTCAAACTCTAACTCTGTCCATCCAAATTAAGCTGCAAAAGCAAGAAATGCAACTATTGTATAGCCTCTAAGCCACCTCTTGTCAGCTGTCAATGAAGGAGCAGCTCCCTGATGCCTCTTTTACCTGAAGAAACTAAAAGTACATGGTGCCCTTTTAATCTGGAAACAAAAGAGAACAAAGAGAAACAAATGGAGGCCAAATTATCTAGCCTTGAGATCTGAGTTTACTCCATATTGAACTTCTGGTACCTAGTTAATGAGCCCATGCTGTTGCTCGCTAGTGAATGAGAACAAAGAAAAGTGACTCATGCTGCCTTGTTATTGTTACATAATCTATACAAGTAATTTATTTTTATGGTTAATTACTGGATTAGTTAGGTATATTGGAAATGTAAAGAGATGTGGCAGAAGGAGTTACAAGAGATTCAAATGGGTGTCTATAAAACTGTGCAAAAAATATCTATGTGCGTAACCTGGAGGAAAATCTACATAAAGCATGACTTGTTTCAGAGCCAATTGCTTGTGTTAGCACCTCAAAGTGCAGCTGGATTCCATTCAGCCCCACTAAGCCTTTGTCCTTATATTGTTTTTTCACAGTAAGAACCCCCTTTTCTTTTACCTCTGTGAATAATTCCTGCTCTTACCTGCTGGGGGAACCTAGAGTCAATATTTAGTTCCTTCTGACATGAGTGCATGGGGCCGTTTGAACAACCCTCCCTCCCCCCTTCCTCCCCCCCCCCCCCCCCCCCCCCCGCCCAAATCACTGTCTATTACTCACCACAGAGCTGTGAGAATAAGGGATATAAATCTTCCCAACCACACTCAAACTGCTAGAGATTGGCTTGTGTTATTTATTAAAAGGTAACAACAATAATTGTTCTGAAGTGCCTGGATGCATCTAGCTATGTAGTAGACATGCAAGTATGCATTTGAAGCTGCAAAAATCCATTGGTCATGCAGTGACCTAAATTGGGATTACATGCTGAGGCATCAGTCTAATATGAAATTACTCCTATGTTTTTATTGTAATGACCAATTAAGGATCAGCACCTCAGAAACCTCAGTTGGCAGTTTTACATGAAATAAACATCGACCTTGAAAATGTGCCCTTTTTGAAATCCTAATGCTGATGTGTTCTGAAAGGGTCAGGCCGTCACCATGGTGTTGGCAGGGGTGAGTTGTGTTTGGCTGCCGAGAGCTGATCCATCCACAGTGCCAAAGATTAGTTGTGAGCCGGGAAGTTGCTAGGAGCCTGGGGTAAACATGAATGCTCCCTGCTTTCCGTACAGCTCCACTTCAAAGTCATGCAGCGTACTCACGAAAGTACCCGACGCTCCTCTTCCCTCCTTTAACAACATGTGGGGTATGGGGTAGGGAGTCATATTATGTTCTTTTGGGTCTTTTTAAAACAAATTTTTGTTTAACCTCTGCTTTGACCCAGCACGTAAGTGTGTTGCCCAGATATGCTCCATTTCAGTTTATTTAACCAGAATGTTTGCTTACTCAGTGACCACTGGAGGGGAACTACTGTTCTTATTAATTCCACAATGGGTATTTGTTGCTTCTTGTTTTCTGACATTTTCTTTATGACCCTAATTGCAGAGTTCTTGTTTTCAGATAATAAATGCACGTGTCTATTTGCTCAGGTATTGTGCAATTGATCTCTAGCTATTAATTAAAGATCTAGACTCAATGTCTCTGAACCTGCCTCCGGATATTTGTCCTTATTGTGTCATACCTTGGATGCACAAACAGGGAAACCACGCGCAGCTCTGCATGCACACTGCTCATTCTCTTTAATAAAGAAGTCTGAATTATGGAGCTTGCAAAAGAGGATTATACAGAGCAAAGAATATTTTTCTGATGGGATTTTTATGCTTCCTTCTTTCCCTGGGCTGCCAGCATTTCTCCCAAGATGCTGACCCGCAAGCATAATGAGAGGTTTGCTCCGCTCTGCCCTCAGAAAGCCTTACAGACCAAAAAGAGTTTATTTTTTCCTTTATTGTTTTTGCTGTTAATAGCAGGACAAACTATGGTTGGCATTGAGAACAGGATGAAGATTTCATGGGTGAAAAGAGAAATCAGATTGCAAATTCATTGTAGAGAGAAGACTGATTGGTTGCTTTCGCTCCCAGGAGCCCATTTGGGCAAATATGTTATATGATCCTGTGAACAAATTGTTACTTCTCCAGACTGGACTGTTTTCTGTATAAACACTTTACTGTAGCAATGTACAAGAACAGCACTTTCAATCCAAAACTCATCAAAAATAGACACTCCAGAACATTTGGAACTTGTTAGACTCCAGAAAAAAAAAGAAAAAAAAAAAGACAGTGAAAAAAGCTTTTCACCTTCTAAATGTTCTCATTTTTATATTTTTTTAATGTTCTAAAAATCCTACCAGAGAGCTCTGAAGGTTTTCAAAGCTCAGAACAGCATGGGTCTCCAAATATAGCAAAAGCACAGATTACAGAGGCAGAAATTGTTTTCGGTCAATTTAGTAAGAAGTCATTACACTTGAAGAGCAAGACTAATGAGCTTGGGAAGCCGGGATTTGGTTCCTACCCCTTTTGTATGCTTCCTGTTCCCCTTGGGAAAAATAACCTAACCTCTTTGTGACTCAGTTTCCTCACCGCCAGATGGGAATAGCAACATTTTCTGACCTCACAGGGAGTGTGTTTGAGAATCAGTTGAGTACCTAGAGAGACAGAGCAAGAGAAATGCATGTTTTTGGCACCAGCAGATGCAGCTGATGGATCTCACTGCAGCCAAACAATTTCCAGGTGAAGTCTCCCACTGGAAAATGCTCATTCTATGGAACTAAAATGTTTGGTGGAAATTAAATAATTGTGTTTGTTATATGTTAAAAATTAGCTACGGATTTTACTTTGAGAAACTTCAAGCTTGGATCTTTGCAGTTGACGATTACTTTATCACTTCTAAAAAAGTCAGAATGACAGTGTCAGTCTTATCAGAGCCTAGTCCTTTAATATTTTCACCTCATGTAGTTCAGTGGGCTTTCTTTGATGTTTCTACAATTTCTCTTTTGAAGTACTTTTTCACTGGAAAAAGGAAAGTTTAATATTCTTTATTCCAGTCTTTGAAAAAATGACTCTCACTAACCCACAACTAAGAACAAAGTTTTTGTCTTCATCCCTCTGAATGGTCATAGCCACCCAAAAATTTGAGGAAGCATTACCTGTACACAAACTGAAATCACTAAATTTACTTCAGGCCTAGGAGTGCTGTCAGCAACCCACACTAAACACATTAAAATAGGAGATTAGTATTGTTGGTTTGATCAGAAGCTCAAACTACAGTTGTGTTTTGTTTTGCCTTTTTTTTTTTTTTTAATTTTTCCATTACCCCCCAGAATTAAATCTTTTGCCTCCAGAGCTCTTATAGCTACCATCTTTTTCAGAATTTGGGTTACCAAGTGAGATGTAGGCATCTCTGTCTGTTGCTTGTTAGGTTAGAAAGGTCTGCTGGAACCTCACAGTTCTGTACTGAGAAGATGAGTGTACCTTGTGATACAGTATCATAACATTTTGGCATAATTTCATCCTACATAAGAAAATGAATGCTATGAGAACATTGGCATAATCTTTTGGCTTCACAGGCTTGGCTGCCGCAGGCTCAACTTCTGAAGGTTTAAGAACTTTTATCCCAGTTCAGATAATATTGCCAAAACTCAGGTTGTCGTCTATAGAAAATAATTGCTTGTCCAAGTCTTTACAGTCTCTACACTAGTTTAATAACAAGTAATTAGTTGAATAAGTCCAATTAATGCCTTTGTACAGATCTGAGATTGGAGTAGGATTGTAGGTCAAGTTTAATTTTAAAATACATTAGAATTTCTATCACTCTGAACACACCCAGGGCAATGCTATTAACGGGCTTTCCCATTAATACATATGATTCATTATTTGGATTTGAAGACCAGATCTAACAATGTTTGTATTTAAATCTCTAAAACCCATCTAGAATGGTAACATTCACTGTGACCAGAGAGCTGCTTTGTTCGCCTTTCTCTGCAAATGTGCTAGACTCGGCGATACCAGCAAATGGTGGTGGAAAAGAAGTCACAGCACAGTTGTGTGAGTGGAACAGTGCCTTGAAACCCTAAGCATGAATTTTATATTAGATGGTACTCCACAGAGGGGCCATGAACTTTCAATGAGCAACCTCCCACACACTAGATACACATGACCAGTGTTGCATTTTTCAGCAAGCAATACTCTGGTTCCAAGAGCTCTTGAGATTCATGCATTTTAATGGGTGACTCTGTTGCTCCTTGCTTCAGGGCTCTGACAAACTTCCCTTCAGCTCTTGGCTCACGCTATGACGGTGCCTGAGCGGGGAGAGTCAGTTTGTACAGCTTTCTCACTGAAAAGCAACATTTGCTTTTGAGATTAACGGGCTGGGCTAGGAAAATTTCACAGCCCTCTAGACAAAATGTTGTCAAGCCATTATAAGTACAAAAGGACGTGCAGGTGTTTTGCAAGCCAACTCGTATACTGAATGTCATTAAAAGCTCATATGCCTCTCTATTGTCATGTTCCCATTATTAAATGATAGGGGATATTAAAATAATTCAAGATTTGGGCTTCAAGTGTTACTTTTATCCTCTATCACTCCTGTTAGTAGTCAGAGCTGTCTATTTTTGTCATGAACAAATTTCCTCCAAAGTGGCTTTTCTGTTAGATTACTGTTAGATTAATTGCTGTCTATCTTGAACCACTGTCAGATCAATTCTAATATTAAGATGAAGTTTTTATTGATTCATTTTATTTCATTGGCATTCTATGCCAAGATAGAGTCATGATCCCAGCAAGATTATTCCCCACAATTTCAGATTCAGATTCTGAAAATTGTGAGGTAACAATAGCAATAAAAATTATAATAATTCATCACATATCTAACTATGGATATTCAAAAATAAAAATAATAATTTTGATTTGAATATAATAAGAATTACTTTTATGACTTCAAAGTCAGCATGAAGCAGAAATTTTATGCAAAGTTATGTAAAAAATATAAGATCAGAAGATCCACTCTAACTGTTAAACCAAAGGTTCATTCAGCCCCAATCCTGTGTTTTTAAAAAGCAAACAAAGGTGCAGAGACATTCTTCTCTTGTTACATCCTCCCATCTTCCAGGACTAGGTGATACAGGGACCTCCTGGTCCAGAAAATGCAACTGGATTCCTAACAGCTAGCAATGGACTCAGACTACAAAAATGTGACTGTCTTTTAAACTCAGGTATGCTTTTGGCCTCACAAGTTCTAACACCAGTGATCTGTGATTTGAGCTTGCTGGCATGTTTTGTGACCAAGCACATTCATTGCTGTTTTGAAGCTTGTTCCCTACAGAATTTAGAAAGCATCCCTTCATTCTTATGCTGGACAAAGAGAAGCACAGTTTATGTAAGGTAAACTGACAGTAATCATCTCAGTGAGTTATTATTGTTTATGAAGTGTAATTTAAGAGCCAGATTTTCCAACAATTCGTGGATGCAATTATACACCTAATTTGCACAGTTATTGCAGACTTATATAATATATATATTTGTGTATAATATTGGTTACTTGCATGTTGAACTGGGCTAATGCAGGGCTGTTACAGCACTAAATGTTCCCCATGTGTATTTTTCCAGAGGGTGATGGCACATTTAGCATAATCTCTTCTAACTACAGTAATCTCTTCTAACTACAGTAAGTCAACTCACTAATAGTTTCACACCAGGTACAAACCACATTATTTTTCAAGGAATGAGCAGCTATTATTGTCAATGGATGATGTGTTACAACAGAAATCTTCTGACTTTGGAGATTAGCAGAAATGTGCACTGTTTAGATGAAAATTAAACAGCACAGAGCGACTGAGACATTCCTTTTAAAGTACAGGTCACTGTATCAGTGCAACATCTGATTTTTTCATTTGGGTTTTCAAGCTGACTCACTGCAATAAGCAGAATGCATATATAATACACATATATATGTACAGAATGTATGCTCAACAAGTTTTTACATAGCAAGGGCTTTGGCAAGTTGCTTTAGAGACCACAGTCTCTGAAGTATGCGAAAGGCCACTGCGTTGGACAGGCTTGTAAATTATTACTTGTCACGCATATGAGAGTGAAAAAGAAGTGTTGCAATTTGTGCTGTAATCCTGCCCAAAGCCAAGCCAGTAAATGGGCCAAAATTTTTTTATGAAATTGTTCTCAAAAATTCAGTCATTGAATCATTTTCAGGAAGCTGCTTCAGCAATTCAAGCTGAACTCAGACGAGCCTTTAGCTTTGCCCATTGATCCATCACAGAGTAGAAAGTGAAGGATTTCAGAGAGGAAGGGTCCCTCTGCTGCTATAAACGTCTGAAGATAACCAGTTGACCTAATGGCAACAACAAAACAAGAAATAAACACAAAAGAGCAATTATAACACTGTAGTGACTCATCTTGGTGGTTAGGCAAAGTGCTTTAAGCAGATCAGCTGAACTGAATATTTCATAAAAGAGACTAACTGAAGACTCTCCATATGAAACTGTATCACACTGATTTATGGGGAGAACCACATGAGTGGAAATCATTGACAGAGTTCTTGTCCAGCTACATCATGGTAACAGAATGATCACATCACACAGTAAGATATAAATGACTCATTTCATTTCATGGCAAAAGAAATCCTGGAAGATATCAAAGCTTTAAAAACTTGAGCCATTCATATGCATTCATTTTGGCTTCATGGTCTTTAAGACCTTTAAAATAACTTTCAAGTGAGGTTATTTGTAGAGAAAAACTACAAACAAATTAAGTTAAATTTACAAGGTAACACACAATGGACATACAAATATCTGACCTGACTGACTGTTTGACAAATGCAATTCAAATAACAAATGAATAGCATGGCACAAAAAGACATCGTCACAATTATGGAGCTTAAAAATAAGACTATTTTTTCCAAGCTTGTCTGCCTTCAAAGATATTTAAAACCTGATTCTCCTCCAGCATGTATTAGTGTCAATCAAAAATAACTCTGCTCAGGTCAATGGATTTACACAATTGCAAAATTAGTATAAGTGAGAGGACAATCAGAGCTTTTGTATGCTACAAAAATCTCTCTTAATAGCAACAGCAATAGAGAAGAAGGAGGTAGGAGGTCCCTTTCCAAGTCAAGCTGGGTGGATAAACGAGAAAAACCTGTGGAGCTTGTAAGTGAGGACTTGTAGGAGGAGCTGTAGCATTAATTTAGCCATTAATTTGCTCCTTCAAAATTTCCCCTTTCCTGTCTTCTACTTTATGGGACATGTTTAGCAGTAGTTGGGTTCTAAATATAACATTACATTGCAGAGATGTGCTCTCCATCACATAAGACTCATGAAGTATGGAAGTTTAAAATCACTTACTTGAATAGGAACAGTGGTTTTGGGTTGTTTCTTTTGAAATTGTGACAAAGGGCAAGTAGTGTCCCTCCACTCTTGGACCCCATCCATGGGCCTGCCAAGTCATAGGCTACTTTCTGCAGAGTGCAGCTATGACTCCTCCACTGGAGACCTTGCATGCCAGATACAGCTGGTTGCTCTGTGTGATGGATGCAGGGAAAAGTGCCCTCAGGAGATGTATTCTCAGCTGTAGACTTGTGTTACAGGATTGCCCCCACTTCACATGCACTTCACATGCAGGCACATTTATGCCATAGGACACTTCTGTTATGTGACTGAACAAGGTGGTCAATGGGATTTCACCAACCGCTGTTCAAGCAAGTTGGTTCCCTCCTACCATGTTCGCCAGTTTTGATGGGCAACGTGAGTTGACTTAGTGAATGGAAAACAATGGAAAAGAAGGAGATGTCATATAGAAAACCTGTCTGTTGATGTTTGTGATGAAGTTCTGGTGACTCCAGAATGTAACTGCGTCAAAAGTGGACAACTTCCATAGCAGGTCAGATTCCCAAATCATGGAATCCAGGAATAATTGCTAACCGTGTTTTTGCTGAAAGACCTAATAGAAGAAAAAAAAAATCTTATAGAAAAAAGATTGCACTTACATCAATAGATATTTAAACCTTGTGGGGTAGAGAGGAAAATATACTTGTTCAGGAAGAAAACTTTTGTTGATATTACTTGCTCAAAACCACTGGGACTTTGCCAAACAGATTAAGCCACAAATAATTTACCCAAAGAATATGAAGTCAACAAGCTTTAGAACTGTGGGAACACCAAGTACTGAATAAGTTATTTGTGAATATCATTTAATGAAAGGCTATTATAATATCACAAAGTTATAGAAAGATCAGTATGCTACAGATAAATACAGATCAGGCTCTCAGCTGTTGGCACTAGCATGGCTTCCTTGAAATTCATGTACCTCTGACACTTGGAGACAGAGAATTAGAAAAAGCACCTGGAAAATTTACTCTCCCTTTTGGACTCACTTTGTAAGACCTGTTCTATTAACTGCTTTAGTTATTTAGGGGAGCAAACTGTTTCTGTCTGTCATGAAAGCCACTTTCCAACTAGTAATAATAATAATAATAATAATAAATTATATTTAAAAAAATAATTTAAAAAAGTTTTCTATAGGAGATAAAGGCCATGTGCATGGAGACCAAATGAAAACTGAGCAGCCCTGCCTAAGAGAATCTGTATTAGTTCTGGCAGAGTATCTTTTCCAGCCCAGGACTGCCCTGAAGACACATTTCTTCAGCACCATTTTCTATAGCAGAAGAGCCTTTGCATGCTACATAGTAGCCTACACCTACACTTGGCTCTAGGGAAAGGCAAGAGTTGCAGAACAGATAACCACCCACTTGGGTGATGGCACTGCCATTGCCCTCAGCAAGTCATCTGCTTTGCTCACCCCCACACACTTGTCTGATCATGAACTGACCCAGCATGTGTGAGAGCAGATCAAGTCATGTTATGATTTTCAGTAACCACCAACATTAAAACGTTTCTGAACTTTTGATTAAGACTAGTAGGTGGCTGCTTTGTCCCCTCCGAGAGACAATGGACAGAGAAAATACAGAATTCTCTGAGGTCTTATTTTTATTCAAATTTCATTCCCTTCAAAGCTCTCCCAGGCAGTCTATCTTAGTAGGGTACTGACATCTTTTACCTTCTTTCTTGGTCTTGCTGACAAGCAGCAATAGGTCAATTTGGAAACATCAGCTCAGCTGTAAGACGGTTTCTCATTTCATTTCTTAGCCTCCTGGGGCTTTAGAAGGGAATCCCACCTCCAGACAGCTCATAAAGCAATTTGTGACACAGGATGTCCCAGTTACTATATAGGAATGTTGAAAGCATTTTATTTTCTCTCCTTTGATTTTTATTGGTTGAGCTCCCAGTCTTTTGTGAGTAATTATACCATTTGCTTTATGTCTTGCTTTTATAATGACTAATACAAAAATATATGTACAAGCAAATGGAAGCATATTACTGAGTGATTAACAATGAACAATTAGGATTAATTAAGGCAATTATTTTAATAAATAAGAATTAGTCAAATATATCCATAAACAAAGCTATAGCACATATTAAGCATAGCTGATGCAGGCTCAAGAAGCAGAGTTGTGACAGATGGGAACAGAGGCAAGAAGGAGACAGAGATGATTAAAGAGAAATACCTGTGTACATAAAAAATTTAATTAGGGTTAAGACAGGATGAGCATATGCAGTCTACTATGCCATTTGCAAGGATATTTCATTTGATCATTTACCGCTAGAAATGGGATTCATACACAGTCATTCATATTTAGCCAGATCCTTAAAGCTCCATTTTTTTGTGGTGATACAAAGTCAGAAAGGCATTAAACTGTCCTAAGAAACATGGGGCAAAGTCATTCTTTTCCGTCACTTTTCAGTAACACCTTGTTAAAATCTCATCATGGCATCAAGACGAGAATCTATTCTTGAGGTTCAGAACTAGGAATTCAATTTTCAGTTGTCTAACCAAGATTTGCACCAACAGCACTGAAATCAGAAGACAATACGACAATACCTTTTAAGGTTTCTGACTCAATTCATGACATTCTTTAATATTCACATTTTTTACTGATTTTGGGTGAGGTGAAGCAATTTGTCTTGTGCTATTTTATACTGGCTCAGATCTCCCCAACTTCCACATCACCACTGGAAAATATAATCTATTGTGCTACCACACTGAAGGGTGGTTCTGCTCATGTGGCACCAAAAGTGAGAGTTTTCCATGGGTTAATCAGTCCAATTAAATGGATATGGTCTCTTACTGGGCACTATTAACCTCTGGCACATTCAGATCAACAGAGAGATGCCAGTAAAGCTGTAAAGACAAAGAAGTAAACCTCAAGATTTTATATGCCAGTTGGTGCCAATAGCTTTTCTTTCTACAATAAAGTGTCTCAGCAGCCTGGGGTTCTCAAAGTAGGATCAAACCTCAGTAAATTGTTGCTGGAAGGCTTATAGCAAGAATGGCATGAAAGTATAAAGAAACACTGAGAATGGTGCTACAGACACCAAATGAAAGCAGAAATTATTGGAAGACATTGCAGTGTCAAAATTATGGTCCATGCAGTCATATGATATTAGCCAGTAAATAAATATGTTTACTGTGTTTACTCTGGGGTAAATGCAGTTAGTTCTTTTTTGATTAGATGTATTGGGAACATAAAACTGTCAGTCCCATGGTCTCACTCCCCCTTCCTGTAGGAGAGCCCAGCTGCTGACTCAGCAGTTGTTTGCTGTTGGGAAGGACTTCAAGTCTCAACTGAGCCTCGTAAAACATCTTTGCTCCAGTAAATCATACCGCCTTTTTGTGGATGTTGAAGGTCGATAGAATAGCATGAGTGTACACACAGCTAAGAAACCAAAGCCCCCAGCTGAGACTTTCTTAGTCTGCGTATTGTTCTACTTGAGTTCTTTGTCTGCTATTTTGGCCATGATTAAGGAACGAGCTTAAGCACATGGTTAAGGACTTTTCTGAGTTGGTGCCTAGATTTGCTCTTATACAGCTAAATTTCTGGTTATTATCAAGATCTTCACCAGTCAGTAATCAAGAGTGTGTGAAGGTGGTAAAAGACTGAGCAAGACAGAGACCAAAGTAATGTATCCCATTGTCCCATACCCAAGCTAAATGACTCCAGATATTTTACTAACTAGCAAACTACATGCTTTGAAGGGTAAAATGATTCATTATACTAGAGGTTAAAAGCAAAACTGTAGGAAAAAGAAAAGTCTGCTTCAGTCTGTTCTCAAGGAACAAAAAAAAAAAATAATAAGAACACATTAACCCTTTTTTTCTTTTAGCACTGAAGAACATCAAATTGATATTTATCTCCCTCTTGAGAGAGATGGAACTAAAACCATTTCAATTCATGAAAATCTTACTTGTTTCTCTTCAACAGCTTCCTGAGAACCCAGAGAGGAAGGAATATTGTAATTTTTTAACTGCTTCAGCAAGTCCAGGTAGTGCAGTTCACTTGTAGCTTATAGCCATTGATGTGCACATGGACAGTTATGCACAGAGGGCTGACAGGCTCCTTCCCTCTCTGCTGCTGGAGCACAGCCCTTTCAGCCTGTTTTTGAGCATGTTATGAACATTTGATTGACCCATCATTTTATCGTACACCACTGGCTTTTGTAACCAGACTCTTGCCTCACTTTGCTGCTAATAAAGAGGTCCCTGCCGTGGTGTTACTCTGCCACGTAAAGTTTTGAAGGGAAAGAAGGTTTGAGGGAAAGAAGGAGATCTTGAGGTTTGCTATTTGGAGCTGGCTCTGCATTATATTTCACTATGTAAGCAAACATATGCACGGTTTTCTCTTAAGGTTTTCAGGCAGAGCAGTTCAACAGGCAATTTCCTGTACTAAGTAGTGTTATAATTAGGATTGCCACTGGAATGAAACACAGTGCACCCATATTATTGTATTACACCATGTTAGCATTTAATTGTTACATCTGAGAGACTTACACACGCCCACATTTTGAGTGGGTAACTTCTCATACATGCTTTTTACATCGTGGCTTTAAATTCTCTTTATTATTGTGCTGTAAATGTATTTATATTCACGTGTATTAGTAGGGGAGCAGTAAATCATGATAACTTCTTGTGATTATTTGTTATCTGTACAAAGGCACCTACACATATATCAGCATCTTGGTTCAAGTGAAGCATGAGCAACAAGGGAAGATGTTTGCATTTGTTGTTGAAGGGACATGTGGCTCTTTCAAATCCAGCTGTGCCAACTCAGGAATCCTCCTGGGTTTCACTCATAAGTGTAAATCATCTGAACCTGCCTGAAGAGCCACACCAGGTTTAAGGAATCAGACTTTCTGTTTCCACTCTGGTGAAAAGTCACTTTTGACATCAGTGATACTATTCTTGGCCACTTTATTATTCATGTTTTACATGATTGGTCGTTAGGCTTGCCGAGTAACAAGTGGACGCTGGAGAGAATAAAAGTAATAATAGACTGCAAACTACAGGAATGACATGTGTCTTAGGAGCAGTTTTTCTGCATATAATTTCTGGTTATAGGCAAGAGCCACTCAAGTTCATTAAGAGCAAACGGAAGTCCTTCAGCCCCAGATTCCTGTCATTTCATTTGAAGAGGAGGCCTCTGGCATGTAACCAGATATCTTCCGGGTTTTTAGGCTTGCTGATCTTTGCCTTTAGACTTCTGGCCAGTATTAATTTACATAGGCCTGAAAACAAGCGTGGCGCTATCCGTCTTCTTGAGTTACATGCAAGGAACACCAATAAACTTCCTGATGTAACTAATAAAGGAAATTGGGAAGGAAGGAACAGTCTATCAATTATCAATAGGATAAAAGTTCCAGGAATTGGGCAAATTAAAGTATGTGAAGCAAATACTTCAATACTAAGAGTTGAGATTGAAGAGGAAACTGTGAGTTCCTTCTCAATTTGACATACTGAACATAAATGCATATACAAACTGGCAGCAGAAGAAACAAAGAAGGACAGAGATGGGGATTGTAAAAGCAAGGGAGAGAACATTTTGGAAAGAAAAAAGAAAAAGGTAATTTGTTCTTAGGTGAGAGAGGTACAGATCTGCCGCAATTCATAAGTGAAAATGAACAACTCTTTCTGCAAGCCACACTTCCTGGGCCATTTGTTTACATGTTTTTTTTTGTACCATCTGACACCACCCCTGTTTTGCTCTGATCCCCAGTTAAATAAAAATTCAAACGTAATTACATGAAGCTTTTCTTAATTCAAGTGAGAACAGTACCTCTGTATTTTAGTGCTGAGTCAGACTCTGGGAAGGCACCAGAATCTAAGAAATTGGGACTTCATGGAAGAGGACAGAGCCACACACTCTGCAGGGATTTTCTATGACTGATGCTCCATCAGCAACACACAGACAATGTTTCTTTTACCAGCAGCTAAATCTGTTCCATTTTCAAAGATAAAATGATGCATCCCAAGTACATTAATATATTTCTGCCCAAGGTCTAAGCTTTCTTTCAATATGTATTAATTATCCTTTGTGCAACCTATTTCTGCTTGTTTCCTAGTCAGAGATAGTGTCAACAGTAATCATTATAGTAGTAGTAGTAGTAATAATAATAATAATAATAATAATAATAATAATAATAATAATAATAATAATAATGCTTCCTAATGGGTGAATAAATTCTCTTTTCGTGTCCAGAATTCACACAAGCCCACAATATAATAAAGAGAGAGAAAGAAAAAAAGAAAGAAAAAAAAAAAAAAAGAAAGAAAGAAAAAAAAAAACACGGGGGAGCAAAAACACATGTTTAGCCTGAAAGACAGTCCCACAGCATGTTTCTGTGAGGTCATGGGTCAGAAAAAAAAAACAGGAACAAAAACCCTAAAAATGTGACACGCCCTTACATGGCTCTTCCTTAAGCACATGCCTAAAACTGAACACAGTTAAGTCCTTTTCTAGGAGATGGGCTGAGCAGAGGGATTTCCTTCACCAATGAGCTACTTACAGTTTGTTCTTTTCAACAGTGGGAGTCAGGATAGGAAAAGTTGTTTATTATTCAACCTTCTCTTCCAAAGCAAGGAAAACACTGTTTATAAGAAACTTCAAAAGCCTCTGTCGCAGATATCAAGTCTATATACTATATGCCTTTGCCAAGTCAAATTAGGTTATTTTACTTGATATTAAGTTTGACAAGCAAAGAGCCTGCGAAAACCAGAATCCCAACTGGGCGTGCCTCCCACAATTCACTCAATTTTTTGGCGTTAAAATTCTTACAGTAGCCCTATTCTTCACTCTCAGCTTATGTTTCTGTCTCTATTTATCTTGTCTGGAAATATACCTCATTGTGTCCTAGACATCTTCTAATATTCAGATTCTTCAAGAATGCGAACAACACAAGTAGACTTTGTTTTGGCTAGCAAACCGGTTTTACCACATGTGGATGTCTCTGTGGGCTTTGGTTTCTATTTACCTCAACAGATTATAAATTCTATTATCATGCTAATTTGCAGGTCCACTGAGTGCATCAGACTTGTGGGCTCCTCGGTGCTATAAAAATACCCTTCTGTTACATAGTTTCCTGGCAGGGACAATGACAAGTCAATTTGTGTATTAACAGCCTTACATAATTAAGAAAAATATTAATAACACATTGCATTTTAAAAGGGCAGAACAATCTCTCTGAGGACAGAGTAAGCATGAAAGATTTCACTCCATACTGCTTACCGATGAAGAGCTCCCACTACCTTGCTTTGACTGCATGTTAAAAACAGAATCAGGTCTTTGAGACCTGCAGTGGTCCAAACTTCGATGAACTATTCAAGCAGAAATCATTCTAGCACTTCACTGAATAAATATATTTTAATTGCAGAACGACACTTCCGTGATTTTTTAGTGGTTTGCACATAACCCTTGCAAAATATTCAGCTTACAAAACAGGTACCCACAAAGGATAATAATTTACGCATTGTCTAGTTCACTTTTACTCCGTGGTTTTTAAATGGAATATTTTTTACAAATGATTGCCTTCATCTTGGACATATTATCCCATAAATATACATGGAAATGTTTGTACTTCTCTTTCTCCTGTGATACCTGGTCCTCTCTTACCAAAACTGTATTTGTAGCCTAGTTGTTATGCAGGTCTAATTTATTCTGACTTGCTTTCTACGCAGCATAGCCACATAAGCACATATGCAAAAGAGTGTTAGGGATGCTGCTCAGCAAGGACCACACCTCCCTCTAATACTTCTCTATTATCCAGCCTCCTGACACGAACATCTTTTAACACATCAAAATCATTAGAGTACTCTCAAAATCTTTAGAGGAAGCTCTCAGCTGTTCCCCGGCTAACCAAAAACACCCCTCCTTTAGCGTGCCAAAGAAGTATTTTTCTGGCCTCCTGCCTCTTCGTTAACATTAGTAGCATCTAGACCATGAGTTCTTTGACACACACCAATAAGGCATGACCCAAAGCTGAAGAACTGCCTTGCAGTCTGATGATGCCCCCAGGAAGAAGGAATTGAAATCTCAGTGGCATGAAAAGGCCAGGATCATAATAAATAAATCAATCAATAAATAAAAATAAATTAAAATAAAATGTTTACTCATTGTTTACTCATTTTTAAATGAGACTTCAACTATAGTTTCTTTGCTCATAAGAAAATAATTTCTAGAAAATTAGGAATGGGCTTATTGTTGAGAAAGAACAATCAGTCAAACCTTTCCTAAAACTGTTCACTAAAGAACTTCACGTCAACCACAAGCAACACAGAGAGAAAAAGATGGGATAATTCCTACTGCAGTTTTTAACTCTGTATCACCTTTGCCTGTTCCCTGGATTTGTAATCGGTTTGGGAAGATTTAGCTCAACGATTTTACATATTTTTGTTTTTCCCATATATGTCAGATTCCTGACTAGAAAGGGCAAGTCTTCATCATTGCCAGCAGGCAAAGTCAGAAGGATTGTATGTATTATAAGATCTGAACGTAGGCCAGAATTTTTCCAAATGACAGTCATTGCTAGATATTTCCCACCATCAAAGTGCCCACTAAACTGACATCTCCACCACTGCATGTTTCTGCACTGTTATTTCAGTGTTTGTACGTATGTTTTGGGTGGCAAGCAAAACTGAAGCAGCACTTAAATATATTCTTCAAAAGATAAAAATATGAATCTGTGTGAAAATATTTTCTAATCATTTCATTAAGAAACAGTAGTTTCCCTTCTCTTATAATTGTCTCCATCTCTAAGAAGAGCTCCTGGCATGACACGATCCCATGTTCTCAGAGGCAGGCAGCAGTAAAAGGAGAGATTGGAGGTGCTGGGAGACTGGTATACAATGGTGACATCCACCTTATCTTTGTATCCCCTTGTCTAGTTGCAGCCCAGCAGAGCCATTTCTACAAGGCTGGGATGAAGTGGCCCTTAGGACCCTTAACTTATCCCAGTTGTCAGGAGGCCAAGGGGAACACTGACAGGGTGTAAAGGTTTATTTTTGCCCCTACTGTACAATCACTCTGTCTTGAATCTGTTGAAGGGCACCTTTTAGTAGGGCAATCCTACCACTGCCATACGGCCAGGTAGCACCAGACTGGTACCCAGTGTACATATTACATTACAAAACCCCAAAATAATAGATCTTTCCTTACCATGAAGGAGGAAATGGAGGAGAAATGTTGTAGTAGAACTCCTGTGCTTGTAAGAGCCTGCAGTTTTATAACCAAGCAGTAGGTCAACATGTGTAAATTTAACTGTCGCAGTCGCATACAATTTAATCAGGCCACATAAAAAGTCTGAGAATGCCACTTTATTGACTACTCAGTAAATGCAGTGTGCATTACAGGAGAGAGTCTTGTCTTACATCCTGGGGATAATGTCACTGGTTTGGGATTCATAAATGAGGTCTGTACAGGAAGAGGGGATTATGCCAGCAATGCGAGAATTCACCACAAGGAATATTTACAAGCTATAAATCCAGTTGTTAATTTCAGGTTATCAAAACCAATCACTGTATCTCAGTTCTCAAACAACATCTGATCATCATCATCATCACACCAGTAATCAGCCACTGCAGAATGAACATGCAGTGAAGCTGAATTTCCTTAACAGTATTGTGCTCGTTTCCTTTGCTAAACATTGAATTGCAACCTCAATTAACAAGACATTTCTTGCTTAAGCAAGAGTGGGGGTAGGAGGGGGAGAGGTCTTCAAGATGGCCATGGAAATATATGCACAGCTTGCAGGAAGCAGAAATGTGTTTGTAATTTGCAACAGGAGGGAAAATAAAAGGCTGAAAAGAAAGATTGATTCCAGTTTTCAGACTATTAAATCAATGTCAACTTATCAAATCCTTGTATTTCCTGGAATGAGAACAAAGGTAACTTAAATGAATATGTTTCCAGATTTGTGATCTGTTTACAGTTATATTGTGCATTTATTAACAGTATGACTATTCAACCACAATTAGAAAGACTATTATATTATTTTTTTAATTTCATGTGTAAATTTTGCACTTAGAAAAATGATAAACAAAAATCAATCTTTACAGGAGGTGTTCAAACAAGTACACTTCAGCCTTTACTACCAACAGCTGTACTGAAATATTTCTACAACCACAGTACATAAATTGCCAGCTGTTCTAATCTTATACATGATACAGCTCATAGGGTGCCTTGCAAGTCGTTCCATAGTACCATCTCCCAGGCATCAGTTCCAAGACTGTTTTTTTATGTTATATTTATATATCTGTTTTATGACAGTGCAATTCTATTGTATTCAAATGGAGCTGCTATCAGTTTACCCAGATATGACAGCAGAGTGTAACCCATAAAGACCTATGATGGGGAAAGACCTATCAAGTTGCAAAGACTGGTGCTTCTCCTACGTCAAAAATTTGCAAACCATCTCAAAAAAAAGAAAAAAAAAATCATGCATTTTACAACATAAGACATCTGCAGGATTTCAACATCTTCCATTCCAAGTAGTGACAGAAATAAAACCTCTGATCTTTCCTCTTTTTTTTTATTTTTTGTGTGTGTGTGTGTGTTTGTGTGTGTGTGTGTTCTCATTCAGTCTTATTTTATAGTTTTGTACTAATCAGCTTTTATTGTCTCAAGTGGCAGAATCTTTATGCATCTTTGGGGATAATAATCAATAACCTACAGTGGTATTGAGCTGTCATTTTGATGAGAGATTGACTGGGTTGAATAAATAGGTCAATCCTAATGTTAAGATTATCATTGAAAATCAGCTGTCAGAGGCCCTACTTAAATTATTCTTAATTTATTCTGACCTCATATCACAAAAAGTTACAGGAATCCTTAAAATACCAGGACAGTTCTGGTGCAATTCCAGCAATGACAAAGACATTTTGATCAATAGTTATGTATGTTCCTGTTACAATGTAATTAGGCATGGTATGTCTTCACCAGCTTCCAACAAATCATTGCATGCTGCTTAGTCTTCTCCATCTCTTCTCTGTGGAATAGAATGCAACAGACTGGATTCAGAGCTCTGCAAAGCTGGTGAAAGAGATTCCACTAGGTTTCAGACACAAATATTCACTGCTGCTTTTCCCTATGGTTATGTTCTCTTCAGGTTTTTTTCCTTTGTGATGTTTGACAAACAGGTCTCATAAAACACAAGAGTAGAACAAAATGCCCACATCTCTCAAGATTTTAATTTTTATACCATCTTTCATCTTCAACAAACCCATAAACTGTAGGAAAATGAATGCATTTGCCTTATTTTTTTTTTTTTCCAGGGCTAAAGTGACCTCCTGTTCCTATTTCAAACTGCTGGCCATTTAGAATGTCCCAGATACCTCTGGAATTATTCTGATCCAAATGTCTAGAAGGGAAACATATTCAGAAAAGCTGAAAAGGTCACAGTTGCTCAGTCAGAGAAGAGACCAGTAGGAGATGTACAAGAAAGTTTCTGAAAACACTCACTATTCCATTTGGCCAAACTAATGCTTCCACTCTGCACAGTGCCTGAGAAAGACCTCATGCAACACATAAGTGCAGGACCATTAAAAGAGACCTTTTCCAGGAGACTTTACTTGGGCAGCTTTGCTTTTAAGCTTTTGCCTTCAGTAATATGCATTGCAAAAAGATCTGGTTGTTTGTCTAGGTGGAAAAGACATCAGATTTAGGTGGTTAAGGCCTGGGATCAAGCAGAGGATGGACAGAGGTAAACATGCTGTGTCTGAATGCAGAAGTCAGCCTCTAATCATTGGAGGTGGATGAACCTTTCTGTAGAAGGAGGTTTCTCTATGACTGCCTGCACTGATGGGTTTCTCCTGCTTTCCTCTGAAGCAGATTGAAATGCCATGATTATGGAGAAACTAGATTTTCTACAGACTGCTCATATTTCTATAAAACCCTGAAGTACATGGCATGTTACAGACAACAGCGGTGCCTTTGTGTACGATGAGACATGCAAAGGACAGGGATGAATGGCTATGAGGAAGGGAAGTTAAGAACTTGAGGACAAGTTCTGCAGCCTGCTGATAAAGGAATTTCCTGGGAAGTGATGATTCAGGCTTAGTAAGAATTGCCCTAATTGTGCAGCAGTGCCCAGCCAGCTGTCTCCTTCCCTGCCTGTGCATAGCAAGAATGGGAAGAGACAGTTATACCATGGGATTGGTGCCTGCCTCCCCATGGCTGCTCCACCCCATGCTGTTCTGAGAAGGTCCCAGCCATTCAAGACAGGGACAGGTCAGCAGGTGATGTCTCTGGGTTTGGTGTTTTTTGTTTATTTGGTTGGTTGGTTGGTTTGGTTTGTTTTATGCTTTATTACTAGTACTGCTTAGATTTAACCTGTTAGGGAAGATTATCATGACCTGAAGGATGGAGCTAACTGTTGAGTGCCTGAAAATGAAACTGAATCATACAGAAGTTGAGGCTATAGATCTTTTGTCTGGCTGGCTTGTGCCTGGTATATCACATCAGAGACGAGATGCACCAGGAGGACCTCCAGCAGTCCTTTCTCTCTGGTCTGTCTCCATCGCAGTTCACATAGGTTGCATCCCTGGTAGTTGAACAGAAGAGAGCAAGGCACAAGATTATGTGAAGTCAAACAGCCCATGGGGGCAGAGGAGGAAGGGAAATGAAGGAATATTTAAAATAAACAAATATACATCCCAGGAAAAGCTCTTCCCAAGAATCTGTAGAGAACTGTCTGCAATCAGTTAATCAGCATAATTGTTTCTAATTAGACTCCAGAGGCACATCACAAACATTGCTAACTTTACAGAGAATTGGGTAGGGGTCCGGGGAGGGCAAAGAGGAAAAAGCTTCCAATGCTCTATTAATGACAATCATAACTCTCTGCACGGCCAGGGAGGCTTCTGCTCTAATTAGAACCATTCTTGCTGAAATGGGAGGCGACGTGATTTGTGAAAAAGACACCCTCAGCATGTAATTTTCTATGTAACAAATCTAGAAAGATGGATGCTCTTTGATCTCGATTCTCCTGTTATTGCTGTTCACACTGGGAAGGGCGCTTTAATGAAACAATCTCAAGGTAATTTACCGCCTTTGAAGTCCTGAAATGTGCTGCCAACAAAATTTCTGGTTTAGTGGAGGCTGCTGCAGCAGTCACTCAGGGTTGCTTAATGGAGCACCAAAACTGGAACATCAAGACATCAAAGGTGAAGGTGCCATGTGATTAATAAACTAAGCTATTCATTTGTTTCTGCCTCAGAGGCAATCTGACAATTTATTGTCACTAGCTAATTTACACTTTGTGAGTACTTGCTCTTGCTAGTTATGCTGCCTATAGAACAAGATAAGTGATGTTTACACGAAGAGGGGAGGAGAATAGACCCTTTTTTAATCTGGGGGAGGGGGGAAAGAAAAGACATATTCCAAAATGATTGTGGAAGCAAAACAGACTGGGAAATTTTAGAGAAGAGAAGCTGGACCAAAGGGACCCATTTCTTCATTATTCTCTCCCCTCTGTCTGCCTCCTTTGACCATCTCCTTGTTTACACGTTGTTGCCAGGAAACAAATCCCAATTAAAAGTGGATTACAAGGCAATGAAATGGCATTATTATGAGGGAAGAGTTACACCAATGCATTTCTATTTAATTTGATGGCTAAGCCAAGGGTTTCAATGATACTGGGACAGAGAAGGTGGGTCTTACCATTCTCTGCTGACGTCTGAGGTGGCAGCCAGTCTGGCTTTTGAGGAGATGGGGTTGTGCGTATCAGCTCCTGTCTTCAGAATTAAAAGCTAGGCCATTCATTGCCTACTGGAAATGCCCAGCCACCCAAATCAACCAGGCTTCACTGTCTTGAGAAACCCTGCAGTGAAATGGAACTGCACCCACCCACCCCACCCCCCAAAAAAGAGGTGAAAAGATGCTTTCATATAGAAAGTAAAAGCCTATTTGAGATAATGTAGTGATTGCCATTTCTTCTGCCTCCTCTCATAATGAACCACACCTCTCTTTCTATACAGTTGAAAGCAAAGGGCTTGTAGATTCATCTAGCGTCCCATTCTCATGCAATACCAAGTGGAAGACAAAATATTTGTGTAAGAGTTCTGGGAGTGTAATTGGGATGTGGAGTCTGATAATGCTGCCTGCAATAAGGAGGCGTTTGGGGGATCGTGAAGTGGGAGGGCCTGAAGAGCAGGGAGGCATGGGCTTGGTACCTCCCAGATTAGATCTCCAGCTGAACTCTCACTCCCTGTTCCTGAAAGATGCCCTTTCCCCAGGTATGCCACTGCAGTGGGAGGGCAGCTGACTGCCAATCTCCCTTGCTTTAGGGCAAAGAAGCAAGGGGCATCCTGTGGAAGGTACAGAGCTTCCTTATCTACCCTCAGATATTAGAGCCTTCCAGAACCTCAGGCTACAGGAAGGTCATACGCAAGGAATTTGTTTTAATGTGTGCAAAATGGGTAATTAATTATATTAAGACACCATTCACAAAATTTATATCCAACTTCAGACTTTCAGTCCTCTCCCAAGAATTAGAATGGTCAGGTCCAAATTCTGGTTTGATTTTGCAAAATTACGTTGGAAATCTCAGGCCAAAAAGCCCAGGTCCTCACTAAACAACGAGTCTGATCATGTTGTTTTGTTTCCTTTTGTATTTGAACTGGCATTTATTCCTCTCCTGTGACACAAGCCCACATGCTCACGGCAGCTCAGTTTCTGAAGACCATGTGGTTGTTGTATGCAGCACGGGCTGCACAGTGGTGTGGCCATGGGGATATTGCCCTAGGCTTGCACCCAGGTCAGGCAAATATCCCCCAGTCCTTGAACACGTACCAGTGTGCTTGAAAAAGTTACACCTCGGCTTGCCCCAGCAGCATGAGAGACAAGGCATCCAAGGATATCCTACCACACCCAGGTCTGGAGCATGGAGGAGCCAGACAAACTGGTTACACAGGCATGGTTAGGTGGTCTTGAATTCAGAGCGAAAAATAATGTGCCAAACCAGTTTATTGGAAGATCCCCATGTGCCAGGCGAGGATGTCGCAAGCACTAGCCAATATTAACCACATTATGTGTGGGCACAGAACATTTAGAGTCAACCTTTTCATGAACTGGTTATAAGCTTGGTTCAGAGTGGAAATGTAGGCAGGGCTTTCTGGGCTATTTTTGGTCCTTAGAATGAGGCTGGAGATATGAGGAGCACTGCCTCTTTGATAGCACGTGGCCTTTCACCTCTGTGTGGAAGAGGGAAGTTCAAAGGTATGTAAAACGAAAGAACAATAATAAAAAAAATAAACTAAGGAACTGCTGTCAGACCTGTGAAAGGTATTGTTTCATGAGCTGTTGGAGCTGGAGGCAATGCCTTGGTTCTGGTTTTTGAACCCCTGACAATCTGCCTTCTGTAAACTGCACTGTACAAAGAGCCCAGAGGAACCACAAGCTCCAGCAAGGCAGAAAAGGCTAATTTCTTTTTTTTCCTTCTTTTTCCTTTTTTTTTTTTTTTTTTTTTTTTTTTCAAGAGGGGAAAGACATCTCATCTCTTTGCTCTATGGGGGTTAACATGTAGCATCCTGGATCCTGTCACTAAGAAGCATGATAAGACTTCAAAGAATACAGTGCAGGGCAGATACAGGCAGGCAACAAGAATGGGGCTAATAAGTAGCCTGTAAAAAACAAACTAAAAAAAAAAAAAATCCCCCCCCCCAAAAAAAAAACAACTCCCCAAACAGTAAAAAAAAAAACTCTAATGAGCCACCCAGATCATATATGATACAGTCATTTTCCATCTTAAATAGCCTCTTTTATTAGCAAGTTTAGAGGACCCCAGACAGCAGCAAAATATTATCTGAGGTCCATAGCCATGGGCATAGAGCAAGGAAAGTGAATTTGAAGACATTGCTACATCTGGAGTTTATCAGCTCTTTTCCTGGCTAGTATTACAGTAAACAATTATCTGTAGATCAGGAGACAGCAGGGACTTTAAAGACCCAAATTACAGAGAAAGGGAGAGAGAGAAGGAGAATACAAGAGATAAAAAGGAGTCTATGCATCTTATCGTACTAATGAAATCAACCTGACAATCATGGCAGGCTGCAAGGGTATTACACTGTCTGGTATTAAATGAGCAGTTACAGCACGGGCTCCTGTGTCAAACAGCAAATAGACACGAAAGAGAAGAAAAATGTACCGCTAGGTCAAGGCAAGTGATTTATAGGGAGTAGTTAGACAGCTGGTCAGCTTTAAAACCTCCTCAAATGTGCTGTCAGGATAACAACATATTCAAAAGTTTTGATTAGCATTTCAAGGGACAGAGAATGTTCTGCAGTGCAGAAAGCCTCAGTGAGCCTTAAAATGCAATTAATGAGGAAATAGCAATCGCCTGAAGCTGTTGTTCTGTTTATGTGCAGAGGAACAATCACCTGTTGCAGTGGCAGGAATAATCCAGCCTGTTCTGTGGGACAAATTTGACTAATTTTCACTGTTTCAAACTGTAAAGCCTTGCTGTCCTTGAACTTGCAGCAAAAGGCATATCTTCCTGCAAGTGGAAATAGCATGAATGGTATTTGATCCCCAAAAGGCTGTTTTCCAAAAATACAGGAGGTAGTATTACCATGTTCCTCAGTGGAACAGATGCTGTTAGAATTGCTAAGACTTGTATTTTTATAAGGGCCTGACAAAAATATTGCCTTTTTTTTTTAGAAATGTCCTCTTTTTTTTTTTTTTTTTTTTTTTTCATCCACACACTTTCAGGACCTTCCAGATGAAGATAACAGCCATGCAATTCTACAACAAAAAGACATATGGCACCCCAAAATGAGCTTTGGGAGCAGGAGTGAAATATCTCTGTGTAGTAATCCTGAGGCACAGTGGAATGGTGGTGATCTCAGTATTATTTTTGATAGATGTGGTTTCTTTAAATATTGAACCATTCCACTAATTCAAAGAAGAGGAAAAATGAAGCATCTCAATGAATATTTATCCATTTCTGAACAGGAATTCTGTACAGAATGTTAATAGTAAGCAAATTCTTGAGCATTTTTTACTGCTGTGAGGAACTAAAAGACACCTGAAGTCCTCCCCTACACCATTCCTAACAGCTCCCAGAGTATGCATATACCAAGAAGGAAAAATGTTTCAGGGCTGAACCATGTGTGGCTATTTTGCTTTGATTACTGACACTTCTGGTGTCCCCAAAACAGTGGTGAGACTGAGCCCAGTTCTGGCAGCCAGCAGTAGAGCAAGGAAACATGTGTGAGATGATTTTTTTGTCTGAGCTGTGGCTAAGGAGCACACTAACAGTCCTACTCCAGAACAGAAGAAATGGATCCAAGGGCCTTCGCAGCATCTTTTGGTGAAAGATCAAAAATGTAGGGCAGGAGGAAAAAAAAAAAATTGTCACAGAACTTGTCACAGACAAAAGAAGAAGAGAGAAAATGAGGATGGAAAAAAAAATAGTAATTTATTTATTATGTAGCAATTTATTCATACAGTTCTGGTTTGCATAAGGTTGGCAGGAACTCCAAAGCTCAGGTCCAAGTGCTGGGACTCAGAAAATGTTGACAGGAGATCCTTTCTTGCCAGGGTACACATAGAGATACAAAAAGTCTCATATAAAAAACTGCACCTGAGAATACAAATTGAAAACAAAAGTTAATCTCTGAGGTTTGCATGAGATACAGTGAAAATTCAACAAAGCATAAAAGGTCTTACAGAGGAGCATGGGGGGAGCTGTGTTTTGTTGTTGTTTTGTTTTGTTTTGTGTTTTGTTTGTTGTTTTGGTTTGTTTGTTTGTGTTTTTCTTTTTTTGCTACAGGCATAAAAGCGCTGTAACAACTTTCCTGATTAATAAATGCTGTAATCTTATAATTGGCACTTCTATATCTGTACATGTGAGGCAAAATACATTTTTAAAAAAATCTAGTCAAACCAGGAAAGCAAAGACAGTGAAATATTTGTTCACATGGAGAAGCTAGAAAGGATACAGGTACTCTCTCTCCCCTAAACTGGGGAACAGATAACCACTTTGTAACCAAAACAATACTGTATAAATTGTTAGCCAGAAGTTTACACTGAGTTTTGAAAAATTAATTTAATCTTGGAAGTTGTTCTTTCCTCTCATCTATTTTATGGTCTAAAGTGGGTCTTGATGCCCTTGGGAAGACAGCAAATGCTGATGTACTCCCCACACGCTGGTATGAAGTATAGTCTCCACATCTCAAGGCAGAGTAGTGCTCAGAGGTGTCCCTTAGGGTTAGGACAATTTATGAATATGCTCAAGCCTGTTTGGCCCATGGTGCTGACAAATCCTAGGCCAGCTAGGCTACTTTGATCCTGTACTTTTCCATTGATCCTCTGCCTGGATATATTGTTCTGATTTTGTTTGTGTCATTGGAAGGTTGTGGCATCTTGATCTCTCTCCTAGGTTTTTAAATAGTAATTTTTGCTTGAAGGGAAAGAGAAGGAAAAAAGAAAGTGACAAAGAACACTAAATTAGTATTACTCAAGGTGTTTACATTTGTACTTGAAGATTAGCAGCATGAGGTATTTCCATTCCCATTCATGTGGATAAAACCTTTTTTTTTTTTAAGTTATGCAATTGCTAGGTTCTACTGTTTAAAAATAAATAGTAACATACTAATGCTTCTTAATGGATCCAAATTATCTAAAGGACAAACGGCCAGATTCTCTGGTTTCATACTTCTGGTTAAACCTGTGTGACTCAGTGAATTTGCTTGTGCTCAGGGGACTCTGTCTGGACTAAGGAGTGATGAAATATGCAATAACTCTCCTCCCTGCACAGGGCACAAAGGAGAGTGAGGGGACATGTACACGACACTGCAGTGACAGCACTGGGCAAGGCAGGGACACAGGAGAAGAGCAAGTGGGCGGAATGGAGAATCCTAGATTACATTTGCTTTGGAGCAGGTTTGTTTTGATAGGCTGGCCCCAGCTGCTTGGCCAAACATGCTGGGCTAGCTT